>NW_011494846.1:454752-531740 GCF_000754665.1 Bison bison bison | reverse complement strand
GCCCTCCGCCGGTCGGGCGCCCCCCCCGGGCCGCCTGCTTCTGCACAGTCGTCCCACGACAGATCCACTGGCTCGGTATTCTCTGGACTCAGGGGACAGACACTTTGGCGGTACAGGCTCGAGGGAGCCTCAGCGAACGCGGTACCTGCCTGCCTGAGGCCCAGGGCCGCTTTGAGCGCGGGCAAGTCTTCGGTGCCCCCGGCCCGGGACGGGGCACGGTCCCTTATCCTCGGCAGCGCCGGCAGCCATAACCATCGCGTTTTTGCAAGCAGAATCCTGTGTTTCCTTTTCTTTTTCTTCTTCTTTTTAAAAAAAGGCAGTTCATAAGATTTACATCATAATGGGGAAGTGAATAAATACCAGCACTTATGGTTCTTATAAATTTATGTTTTGAAGACAGCATAGCACTCAAGAGGAATTCGACTGTTAAGGTCGGTGAAACCTAGGAATACAAAACAACTCAGTCAGGACCCAGCGGCTGCCCATGGTGTCGGACCTGACAAGGCCAAGCTCTCCAGCCTCCATCCTTGTTTGTGACAGCCACAGGGAGGCTTAAATCTCCAACCAAAGGCAAATAAATCTCCACAGGACCCCCGGAGAACCTGAGGCCCATCCAGTGCACCCCTGGTTTTGGAGTTTAATCTGGAGCTCCCCAGGGGGGCTGCAGCCCAGGTAAGGAATCAGCAGCAAGGCGGGGACCCCCAAGCTCCTGTCCCCGAGTCAGGCACTCAACGTTCAACCAAGGAGAGAGGCAGGAGGAGGGAGCTGACGGCCTGTCACTAACCAGCCCCGTGACCTTGTGCAAGCCCCTCCAATCTGTCTGCTTCAGTTTCGCCAAGAAGCACCACACAGGACTGTCTGGAAAAAGGACACCGAACGGCAGGCGTGACCCCCACCTGGAAGTACCACGAGGATCTGGTACCCTGGCCCGGTTTGGTCTCTGCTGTAATCAGCAACGACCTTTCCTCCTCAGCTTATGTTTTCATAAATACCCATTCCGTCGTGGTCTGGCACTCAGCAGATCTTTAGGCTGCAGGCTCTGAGAAGGCTGCATTCAGCCCAGACCTCGCACACACTCCTCTACTTTCAGTAACCACGGTGGAACCTGGATCCCTCCACGTGGATCTTTCTTTTATCTTCCCCCCTCACCACACCCACCACTGCCCAGCACTTGTCCTCCAGAAATGGCGAGGATAGTTCAGTCCAGGGGTAAATATTATAATTTGAAGCAGGAAAGAAAAAAAAAAGAAACCTCTTGACACTAACCTTGTTAAATGCCTACTCAACTCGTGAACTTCCATTTCAGTGCTTTTAAATTCGTTCAGCTCCTTCCGAATGGCAGCCTAGAAGAAAGAGAAGCCCGTGAGTGTGCGGAGGAAGCAGACAGCTCACCTTCTATTTTATTCCTGAAAACGTCAGGAAACCTCTTCAACAAAGTCAGACAGGTGCGTAAGGTAGAGTCTCACCCTGAGATACTCTTTAAAAAGTGGAAGTGTTAGTCACTCGGTTGTGTCCACCTCTTTACACCCCTGTGGACTGTAGCCCACCAGGCTCCTCCTCTGTCCATGGGATTTTCCAGGTAGGAATACTGGAGTGGGTAACCATTCCCTTCTCCAGGGGATCTGCCTGACTCAGGGATCGAACCCAGGTCTCCTGCGTTGCAGGCAGATTCTTTACTATCTGAGCCACCAGGGAAGCCTCTTTAGAACCTACGAAGAATCCCCTCCCCCCCAAATCTAAGATACAAACAGTTCGATTTGGGGTTCTGCCCGGAGCTGTTCATCCGGGCAGCAAGAGGGCCCGTCCACCTGGCCCACATCCTGGGGTCCCTGGTGCACCCTGAAAGGTCAGCCCCTGGTCTTGCTGCGGTGGATCTAAGCTCAGAATGCACAGTGACACCTCAGGATGGGTCCTTCCAGAGCTGGTGGGTCAGAATCCCCCAACCAAATTAAGGGAAGGAGTGTGGCCCGTCCCCGGAGCCTGCCCGCCAGGCCATCCGCCTCCAGTGCCCACCCGGGCACCTCAGCTCTGCTCCTAGGCTCTGCGCAGGCTCCCAGCAGCGTGCTAGAGACCCAGCGCTTGGTCACAAGGCCTGGGCAGCCCTCCCCACCCCTCTCACTTTGTCGGCAGCGGTGAGGCGGGTCCAGGGCTTGTCGGCCCTGCGGTCATAGTCCTGAGCGTCGGCCACCTCCACGTAGTCGCTGAAGCGGATAAGGATCTTCCTTTCCCGAAGCTCCTCCACTGTGGGCCTCTGGCTGAGCTGCGGGAGAGAGAGAGAGACATGGACGTGGTCAACCAGCCACGTTTTAGATCACTTGGTCCACCCGTGAGTGTACAGGTGAGATCCCGAGGTGGAGAGGCGCAGCTGACACATCACACACCAGTGAGGGCAGGGCCCCGGGGACCCAGGGCTCTGGATTCCTGGACCTGGGGCTTCTCCAGACTCTGTGAAGGAGTTGACTGTCTCGTGAGCCGCCTCCAGGACTATTCAGACAAGCAGCCAGGCTTCGGAACAACACTGCAGCGTGTCTCTCTGTGTGGGTGTGGTGGGTCTTCCCACATGTACCTGCCTTTCCCACCAGGTGAACCGAAACCTTACACAACAGGTTTGTATTATTCTGGATTCGTGAACTGACCTGTATGTCAAATTTAGTGCTCTCTGCAAGATGGGTTTGTAATCTTTGTGTTTGGGGTGTGCAGGAATTAGGAGTGTGTTGATTTACGCGACCATGGAGACCCTGCCCCTCACTAGCTCAGTAGAAAGGTGCGCCCAAAGGCAGAGCGAGGCCACGTTGATGCCGAGGAAGACTTGGGACGGGTTCTCTAGAGGAGTCTGCGGTGAAGGAATGAAGCAAGTGAGGCATTTCACCATCTCCCCTGTCACCTGCTGGCATCCTCCCTTTGAACTTTCACAACTCGAGGCCGACATTTCTATTATCTCTTCCTGTCACTAGGTTTATTTCTTCTGGAGCAACACAGTTGCTCTCTCTCTAGGAGGCTGTCAATTCATGTTCAGCCAATGTTATTTAAAAGCAATTTTTCTCTAAGCCTTAGACTGTGTTTAATTCTATTAATAGAAGATGCGGTCAAATAGAATCTTAGCACAAAGGCCTATGAAACAAACACATGCAAGCAAATCCAAACCACCTTTGGCTGTTCTGACTCTCTATCTTATGCAGCTGCCATACACCTTAGGCTGGTGCCAGAATGTTCCAGCTTGCTACCAACTGGCCTATAATGGAAGAACATAATTAGATGACTGCCTGGCCGGCACTGAACAGAAAGAATGGTGACACCGACTGCCAGGCTCCAGATGGGACCCAAGCAGCCTGCTGGTACCCCTCAGCCAAGGGAGGAGAAACCTGGGGATCACAGGTGTGTTGGGTGTGATTGGTCCCCAGTCTGGACGCTGCAGCTCCCCCTCCGAGTGGCTCCTGTCTCTCCTGGTTCCCAGGCATTTTGGTGTCGGCGGTGGCCTCTTGCAGGAAACCCAGAGGTTTCCCGGGCTCGATGGTCAGGGTTTGCTGTCAGCAAAAATGGGGGTCTATCCTGACTCAGAAATGAGTGCAGGGAGCTTCATAGTGTCATTATAATACAAAGAGCCATTTACCATAATACGCTCAGTTGTGTCCTACTCTTTGCAACCTCATGGACTGTAGCCCACCAGGCTCCTCTGACCATGGGATTCTCCGAGCAGAATACTGGAGTGGGTAGCCATGCCCTCCTCCAGGGGATCTCCCCGACCTAGAGATCTAACCGGGTCTCCTGCATTGGCAGGCGGATTCTTTACCATCTGAGCCAATTGAGTACTTCATTATCATGATAAATGCCTGTCTGCATTATAAAGACTCCTACTCACAGCCCCAGTTTTTGTTTCTGATTGGTAAGGTTTACCCTGGGGTGCCAGACAAACAGTACCGTTTGTTCAGTGTGCCATGCAAGCATGGAATTTCTACTTTAAATTTCTGGAAATCATGGTCTGGATTTTGCTCATAGCCTGTCTATGGTAGAGTCTGGAGTGAACAGAAATCTAGAGATTGGCCCTGAAGGTAAGGGACTCTTTTTCATGCCTGAATCTGATGGGGATGAGGAACTGGGCCCAGGTGCTACCAGGGAATGAGCGAGGAGGGCCCTGGGTTTTCCTGCTGGGAGAGTCTGACTAACCACCACCGGGATTCAGTCATGAGCAAGGGCTCACAAGCCTAGCCATGTGGGCTGAGGAGAGGCGCTTTTGGCTCACGACTGGCTCTCACCTTCCAGGTAAAGTGAACCCAGGTTACCTGCCTGGATGCTAAGGAAACAGTCTCTGCAGCCAGAGTTGGTTTTCCAGGAATGACGGGCTGCAGAGGTTGGCAGCATTATGTTTCCATCTACGAAAGTGTCAGTTGCAAACGCTCAACAAAAGGGTACACGTCAAGACCCTAATCCCACTACTAATACAACCCGACCCAGGTAAAGTTCTTCCCTGCCTGCCTTCCAGCCAGCCTCCCTCCCTTCTTCTCATCCATCCATCAGGCCAGCTAGCAATTTTTTGGAAGTGGAAAACAGGCACCTACTAAAAGATGAAGCAATGATTTTTTAGGTTTGTCTCAATTTGGCAGAAGAGAATGCCTGGTCTGTGGCGATCAGCATCCGCTACTGTGTTTTCTTTTTCTCAGGTCTTGATAGAAGGATATGGAGGCAATCCTGGGGCTGAGGGAAGGTACGCCCGCCCCATCCTGCCCCCCGACCTCTGGCATCTGGTCTTGCTGCGATAAAGGCTCCTGAGGAGCAGAATGTGTCCAGGGCCAGGAGGTGGTACAGATTCCCTACCAGCTGCCAGGCCCCACACCTCTGTTCACAGAGCCAGATGTGAAAGCTACTTTCGGTCTCTCCCTTATAAAAAGCAGCCTAGCCCTTCCCTCAAGCTCATTATCTCTAATTCCCCGAGCCAGTCCCAGGGGATGGCAGATGCTGAAATTACAAGGCACTTTTCCTGGGAGAAGAGAGAGGTAACTGGGAGGAGGAAGAGGCATTTATCTTGAAGACTTGCAAGAACTATGGGTATTTGGGGACCCCACCCCCTCGCTCTCCCAGGGGAGATGGTGTGGGAGGAAACCCTCTTCTCTCACCCCTTCCTGCCAAATTATGCAGTTAGTCAAGTTTTCCCCTGCAAGATCGTATACTTTTTTTTTTTTCAAAGAGAATTAACTTCATGTCCAAATCTTTCCGTATTACTAGCTTTTAGCAAGAAACCCTCAAGTTTAGGAGAATTGGGGGTGGGTACCAGCCGTCAACTCCCATGAACACTGCAAAAATCTGATTAAACGTTTGTTTCTGAAGGTCTAGACCTTTCTGTATCAGAAACATGGGGTCATTACCAGTCTCCTTTTGATACCCTCATCATTTCAAGGACCCACTTAGAACAATCTAATACACCTCCCCTGGTCCCCTTCGCTGCTCAGTCTCAGGAAACAGGGTGCCCTGCGTCCAAAGGCTAGGTGATCTCAAGGATGTAAGAACCAGACCTGGATCAGGGTGAGGGCACCTGGGTGAAGTGAGGGCCCGAGCTCTTGTTGTAGTTTCCCACCAGGGGACACCACCTCATCACCGGCTCTCAGGCCCTTGCTTATCTTACTCCTTTTAACTGGGATGGCCTTTGGCTTGTCACCAGATGTTTGGGGTGCTCCAAGGGGGAGAAAGCGTTGAGAAACAAATCATCACCTTAGTAACTGGCATGATATTTCAGGATCTCTGAATTTCTTCCATTGCATAAAATGTCCATGGAGAAAAACCATTAATAAAAACTTTAAAAATTAATTTTGATGTGCCTCTGAACTGTCTTTAAGCTTTGAGTATCTTTCTCTCAAGATGGTCACTGTAGGAGAGTGATTAAAAACACTCTAGTCAGACAGAATAAAGTGTTTTCTGTGCCATCAATTATTAAATTTCTCAACATCCCCCAAGAATAGCCTCAAATAAAGAGCTTCGTATCAAAGAGGTTACTCCAAATTAGATCTGCCTGTGGGTCTACATTGCATTGCCAAGCCATCTATTTTGGGGGTTTTTATGGAAAAATATATGTAAATTCTATCTTCCTGAATTTTATCTAAGTGCTTTTCAAACATCTCCATTAGTTTATCAATATATTTGACATTTTACTAATTAATTGGATTTAGCATAATAGTTCTTGGGTAGTAGGTCAGGAGCAGTATCGGGAGATAAGGAAAACTCGCATTTTCCAGGGTCATAGCAAATAACTGATACATTTTGAACTACTGATGTTGATAGTGAATTTCCACTTGAGAGATGGGATTACAGTGAATTTTTACCACAGAATATTTACTGTAACTGCAAATATAATACACCTGCCATCAAGTTGCTTGGAGGGGTAGGCCGCTGTCACAAAACGAAGCAACCTAGGATGTCACCAGCCACCAGGACCGAGGGTTGTGAAGCTGTGACCACTGGCCCCTGGAGAGTCGAGAGAGCCATGTGTCCTGACACCCGAGGAATGGAACCACTGATGTCACCTCCAACAGGCCAGGCAGTGGGCAAGGCCCACACCCGAGGGGCGGGCAGCCTCCTGTCCCAGCCCCGTTGGCACAGAGAACCCTCTCACCTTTCGAGTTAACCTCCTCTTGATCTCTCTCTTCTCCTCTTGTTCCTCTTGTTCATTCCGAGCTGAAAGAAATGAAGAAGCTTTAGGTTTTGGTTGCAGTGTCCCACAAGGATGCGCCCTCTGAACCTCCGCAGGTTCTAGGCCAAGCAGCTCACAGTCTCAGGAAGAGAGTCCCCCGTCCGGACCGCAGCCACCCTTCTGCTCCTGGGGACACTCTCCAAGTGCCTGCACTGTTCCAAACGGGTGAGCAGGTCGACCTTACTTCGCTTTCTTCACGTCACTTGGGGTTCCTTCCGAGTTTGCAGGCAGAGATGCTGGATCAGGAGGTGGGTCCTGAAAGAGTGGGTGCTGCTCCCAATGACAGGCGCGTCCTCGGAGCGGGGAGGCGCCCTTCTCTGCACAAGACCTGGGCCTCGCTCAGCTCTGCCTCAGGCCTCACAGTGACCTAAGGGGTCTCATTATGAGGTGGTCCGGGGCACCCAGTGCCCCGCCTGGAAGGAACAGAGGCCAGACCCCCACAGAAACAACACGAGGTGCAGCTGACGCCAAACAGAGGCTAGATCTGCAAAACGCTCACCTTTCGCAAGCACTGATTCCATCAATTCTTTGACTCTTCCAAGAAGTCCACAGAGCACGTGGGCGGCCATAGTGTGGGGTACAACAGCCTGCATATCGACTTCTAAGGAGCGTCTTAGAGCAGACTTGAGAGCTTAAACGTTCTCAGCACAATGTGGCGGGTGACTTAGCATTAGGTGTGTGCAGGTAAGAGGGTCTGGGGAAAGGAGCAGAGACGTGGTGGACAGAGAATGTGGGCACACCTAAGTAACCGGATGACGTGGGTACCTCACTTTCCTCCCAGGCCTTGGGATGGAAGGCCGGATCGCAGCCCAGTACTGTCTGACTTGAGGAAAAACATGAACGTCAGCCTGGGCCCAGTGCCCTTGCGTCTCGTCTACTGAACTGAGGATGACTTCAGACACAGGCCACCACGGCGACTTGACTCCAGCGCCGTCTGCATCGGGAGGGCCCGTTTGAAAGCACTGATGTAAATGATGTTTCCGTAGAGTCAGATCTTTAAAAGTGTGACCCCCTCGTGCCTAGAAGTGGGGTTCCCCCGCCCCTCCTTCCAGCAACCGCAACCCTGAGCCAATTCACACTGCAAGTGGCATTGCCTCCCACCAGGAGGAACAAGGATGAGTCAGAGCACGACTCAGGCCTTCACGAGACACCCCCAGGGACACGCTGTGGCCACGCTGACCACCTATGAGGATTAGGATCGTGAACGGGGCAGCACCAGAAACCCCCACATCCGGCCCTCGGCTGAGGTCCCCAGGGGTCCCCACGGTCCCAAACCCCACACCAGAGCGCCCTCCTTTGAACTGAAAGGTCCTCCCTCCCCTTCCAGAGTTCCTTTGAAAAATGTGAATTTCTTCAGGATTAAAAACCCATTCAACTAGTCAGCCATTACCACCTTTGTATGAACGAATCTCTCCGAGATAAACTGGGAGGCAGCCAGTTAGACCCAGAAGAAGGGTGTCCCCACCCCGACCACCGACAGTGCATTTGTGGATGGGAAGGAGGACAGACGGAAAGGTCTAGAGTGGATGGTGAGTGCCCAGGAGGCAGCTCGAGGGCACTGGGTTAAAATGGACAGACTCACAGCGTATTAGAGCCCGCAGCGGCCCAGGAGACCACCTAGGTTACTGCTCTTTGGCTTGGAAATTGACAGACAGGCCCAAGGGAACTGAGGGGCGAGCTGCACACTCCAGGGCTAATACGTTAGACACACGGTCCAGCTCTTTCTCTTGCTCAAACACACTGCCTCTTCCCAATCCGATTTTGCTTGGGGGCCAGCCCTTACTGGTTACTTGCCTCGGACTCCACTTGGGGGCCTCCTCATCCTACAGGCCCCCTCCTGGGCCATGAAAGTCAGCACCCTGCCCTCTCATCTCCTACATGTGTTCCTGAGGTCCCTCTGATGGGTGGGGGCCCCAACCTATCACCAGTGGCGTCTAGACCTTTAGTTCAAAGCCATTTACAAACTCAGGGTCATGAATTCTCAGGCAGTGGGTACCAAGACAACCCCATTAGGCAAGTGGAAAAAGGGAGACCAGGAAAAGCCCTCGAGGTCATCACTGCCGCCACCACCAGACAGCTCATTGTGTGCTCAGACGGGCCTGATGTCTCACTGGCTGCCCCCAGTGGAGCAAGTACCACCCACAGGGCCGGGCAGGTGGGGGCTCTCAAAACTCCAGCACCGCCCCCAACCCCAGGCTGCCCACGCTGGTGGCCCACCCTCCTTGCAACCTTAGAGACATGCTGCCTCCCGTGATTGAAAGCCCAGATGATAATTCTCAGAATACACCATTTGAGGGTATCTTCTGATGCCACAAAACATTTTTTGTTTCACAATCACAATCGATTTTAAAAAAGAAAAAACCCTATTTCAGAAAACAAAGTTTCAGAACGTGGGAGAAAGCAAAGAACCAGCAGGAAAAATAAATCTCCTTTCCAAAAAGTTTTGAAACTGCAAAGTGACGACCCTGTTTGAATTTGGTCAGTGGTCCTTCAGTTTGCAGCTATTCAAACAGGACACGACGGAAGAGGCCAGAGAACGAAAGGGAACCATGGGAGCAGCTGGGCGCTCTTTGCTCCCCCGAACCTGAGCCCATAGGCTTACGCAACACAAGCAGCCACCTCTACGACCCCAGCATCTTTCTGGAGGGTGAGAAGAAAGCAACTTGAGGGCCTGCTCATCGTCTATCAGGAATCTGGGCAGATGAGACTCGGGAGTGGTGCCTCTAGGAAGCCAGGTGATCTGGGGACTCCCTGCCTTCTCTTTCCAAGTCCTCTGTCCCCGCCGACAGAAGCACGCATCTTCTGAAACCTGAACAAGTCCCCAGAAGGGTTCAGCTTCTTCACAAGTAAGAGTCGGGTTAGGGACCGAGGTACAGTGTAACCCGCCAGAGCACAGTCCTTCAGCCAACCACCGAGGCGTGTGAGGCGGGTGGCGGGGCTGAGGAAGGAGCAAGCATGCTCACTGGATCTCTGAGTTTAGACATCAGTGGCCACCTGTTTGTTCTTCCCTCTGATGTGGACGATTTTTAGCGGGTCAGGTATCAAGTGGGGACAGAAAGGGAGACACAGAAGCCAAAAGTTTCCCCAACCAGGGAAGTCATCTGAAAGAGTTCTCAATCTGTTTCGGCTCAAAGTAAACTCTGGAGAAACTCTGAAAGGTACCCCTGGGTTAGGAAGAACATAATCATATACGCAACCTCCTAGAGATCTGGGGAATAGATGAGGTGCCCTGAGGCCCGAGGAAGGTCAGGGCTGAAGGTGCCACCCTGGAGGGGCGAGGGAGTGGCCATAGCCGAGAGCAAGGGGCAGGATGTGGGTGCAGGTACAGCGTGCAGTGGGGATGCTCTGGGCCACACCCCGCACCCCAACAACACAGCCTTCCCAGGGGAAACTCAACAGCCAGCCACACGACACTGACCAAGTCGCAGGACCACAATGAGGAAGGCAAGAAAAGTAAAATCAAGAACGCTTTTGTTTGGTTGTGGTGGAAATACCCAGTCACCCATGCAGAGGCCTCACGTGACTCGTGTGTGTGTGTCGGCGGGGGGGGGGGGGTGTGCACGCTTTGTAAAACTGCATAGATTATATTTCTCTTCTGGAGAGAGAAAGGGATGGGTGTGTGGGGAGAAAGGGTCTGAATTAAACTAAAAACATCTGTTGACCATCTAGAGGGCAGTGCTGATGAGAGTATCCTGCAATGAAGCAGAGAGGTTTTATTTTTCAACTATGGAATATCTCCCCCCCTAAATTGAGGAATGCTGGTTTGCGTCTGTGAGATGATTTCTTTTAGCATTTTTAAAACAAATATTTTAAGCACCACATGGATTTTCTCTACACACTCAAATTATCTGTGTCCTAAACCAAACAAGAAGCTCGTTCATTTTTTTTCTGTCCACAGATGAGAGTGACAGTGAGACTTTCTGGAAAGAGAGCTTCAGCAGCTACTCCAGCAGCTGGCTATGGGAGGCCCAAGACGAGGCCAGCAAGGATTTCCACTGGAAGATGCTTTCTTAGACTTTCAACTGACTGCTCAGAGGGAGGGGGGATTTTAGCAGCAGCAGCCAGCTGCAGCAGAAAGTCATATCCTCTGGTTCTAGTTTTCAAATGGCTATCTGCCCTATTTTAGCCATCAGTATCATATTTGCAATTTCTAAGCCAATTTGGCTTTAAAGGCAACCCCAGCTCTCATTTAACAAGAAGTTATCTTGCTTGAACTTTCCAGCTTCTCTGACTCTGCAGCCCACTCAAGGGCAGGCTTTTTCTTGGAGACCCTGAGCTCCTCATGAACCAAGTAGATTCGAAGTTGCTTTCTCTGTGAGGAGGCTGTCTCGGGGGGTCTAACACACAGGGCTGAAGCCTCCAGCACCAGTGAGAGTCTCGATCCTTTCCACACAAACACACGGGAGAAGTCCAGTGGCTTGCTGTGATATACCATAACCAAAGCGATCATGAAACCTCAGCGTTTGCCACGGGCTCTGTCACTTACGTTTCAAAATGTTCCTCTGCTCCAGCTCCTCCGCAGTCGGCCTCTGGCTCAGTCGCCTGCGGAAAAAATCCAGGAAAAGTTTTTGGACCATGTCATAGCCTCCCTGGGTCATTAATCTCCCCGGCCGTCGCAGATGCAGGAGGCAGAGGCTGGGGTGCCTGTTCCATCCTGCGCTCTCAGAGACTGACGCTCACCACCAACGTCGCCTCAGTTCCTCAATTTCAAGCCCAGGAAAGCCACTCGATGTGATGTCACGTGGAGCTGACCCTCCTCCCTCCGGTGGCCCCTCCCCTGCCCTGCTCCCCCGGCCTCCAGGCCCGTGAACTCTCATCACAGAAGTCTCATTCTTTCGCTGGGGCCTCCTAACTTTGAGATCATGGCCTCTGCCTTTCTCCCCTGACCCTGAGGCTAGAGCTTGCCTCTTGCCATGTCTGTGCAGACTCAAAGTACAAAGAGGCTCATGGCCCCGGGGAGTCGGGAGAGAGCAAGTCTGTCTGCAGAGAACAATAGCTGCTCTTCTGGTCCCCACCCATCGCCACCAGAGCCTCATTAGACACGGGATGACAGATGAAGAGGAAAAGGGATGACACTTGGTGCCGGCATGTAATTTAGCCATAGCAAGTGAGGCGTCACAGCCAGGATGTGAACTGGCTATGATGCAACAGCAGGGGGCGGGGTCGAGCAACAGGCGGGTACCACGCAGGACAGAGACTGGGAAGGACACCAGTGAGCAGACGCTACATGTTGTCAGAGGTGCTTTAGTGGATCTGACTCCAAAGGCAAGGGACACAAAAGCAAAAGCAAGCGGGACTACCTCATCCTAGAAAGCTTCTGCACAGCCAAGGAAATCATCATCAAAACAAAAAGGCAACCTACTGAGTGGGAGAAGATAATTGCAGATCATATACCCGACAGGGGGTTAAAATCCAAAATATATCAAGATCTCATACACATCAACAACCAAAAAAACCAAACAACTTGATTAAAAAATGAGCAGAGGAGCTGAACAGACATTTTTCAAAGAAGACACAGGGATGGTCAGCAGGTGCATGGAAAGATGCTCAAATCCGTGACTACCAGGGAAAGGCAAATGAGAACCACAAGGAGGTAACACCTCACACACGTCTGGATGGCTGTCATCGAAGAGACCACATAAAGCAAATGCTGGCAACCGTGTGGAGGAAAGGGGTGGTGGCACCCTGTTGGTGGGAATGTAAACCAGGGCAGCCGTTATGCCAAACGGTATGGAGATTCCTCAAAAAGTCAAGAATGGAACTACCATACGACCCAGCTGTTCCACTCATGGGTCTTTGTCTGAAGAACACGAAAACACAAACTCAAAAAGATATCTGAGCCCCTACGGTCACTGCACTATTATTTACGGTAGCTAAGATATGGAGCCAACCTCAGCGTCCACTGATGGGCGACTGGATAAAGAAGATGTGGCGCATACACAGTGGAATATCATCCAACCATAAAAAAGTATGAGACCCTGCATTCATGACATCATGAAGGCAGTATTCTAAGTGAAATGAGTCACACAAACACTGTATGATTTCACTCCTACGTGGAATTTAAAAGACTCCCAAACAAATGAACACACACAGTAAAACAAAAACAAACAGATACAGAGATCAGAATAATGGTTACCGGGGGGAGGGGACTGGGGGCGGGTAGCATGGGGGAAGGGGGTCAACTGTACTGTGACAGGTGGTCACTAGACTTGAGGTGGTGATCGCTCTGCAGTATATACAGATGTTGAATTATAATGCCGTTTGCCTGAAACTTACATTAAAAAAAAAAAAAAGAAAGAGGAGGACTACATGTCCAGATGAAGTTCCAGGAAAGATCACACAATGGGCTTCAGCATCACAGATATGTTGGTATTTTTGAGACTCTTGGAAACTATTTAACAACCCTGCAAATAATTATTCAGTTTTCTGCTTCCCTCATCAGGATGAGGTGTGTGTGAGGTGAGAACTCTGTGGAAGGAGTCTGAGGCCCCCTGAGTCCTTCCAGTAGAACTAAGGGGTAGAAAACAGCGCTGTTCTAGCAGCAGAGGTCATAGTCCCTCCCGAAACATCAGCAACAGGTGTCTAGAGTTGGCAAGATGTTTACACCATGGGGGCTTCCCTGGTGGCTCAGGCAGTAAAGAATCCACCTGCAATGTAGGAGCCTGAGGTTCGATCCCTAGGTGGGGAAGAACCCCTGGAGGAGGGCATGGCAACCCACTCCAGTATTCTTGCCTGGAGAATTCCAGGGACAGAGGAGCCTGGCGGGCTACGCTCCATGGGGTCACAAAGAGTCAGACATGACTGAGCGACTAACATTTTCACTTACATCTTGGACACTAAGAGCAACACAGATTCAAAATAAAGTCCATGGAGTTGCCAAGTATAACTGTTTTAAACCCAGTGCTCACTGACAGCTGATTCTATGATGCTCCGATATCACTGCCATGTAGGCTGCACACAGGGAGTGGGCCTCAATGCCAGAGAAAGGAGTTTTGATCGGATATCTGTCTTCAAGGTGCTTGGGAGGACCTTGGACACAGCTGGAAATGGTTAATCCCAAAGTGTTCTCAAGTTTATAACATTTTCGCATCTATTCTTCATTTTCTAAAACATCCCATGAAGGTATTATTTATCTGCACTGATAAGGGCCAGCTCCTCGAGGTTCTAAATTTGGACTCAACAGTCTTCCCGTCCTTTCTAAAACGGCATTCTCCAACTGCAGGGGGGGAAGCTGAGATCACACAAGTGAGCAAGTCAGTGTCACAGGTCTGGGATGTAACTCCTGACTCCACTTAGAATGAGCTTCTTAGAGGCTCTCCCTCACTTTTCTGTTTATCTTTCTGCCAAATACTAGTTTCTTTTGTAGGTATGCACAGTCACCTTTTGGGACCGTTTTGGAAAACCAAGGTTTCACAGGAAGCTAGGGTTTGGGGATAGTCTGTTTTGAAGAAGCCCTTCCAGATTCAAGGTGGAGCTTGCACCTTAAAAGTGGGGGTCAGGGTTTTAGAATCTTACGCCCAGAAGTGTCTGCAGAAGGTTCGCTCACTGGCTTGTGCTACGCAGCCCGTGGATCCCACGACCAGACGCCTTGCCTGGTTCTTTGCTGGCCTTTCTGTTTTTGTTTTTCTTATGCGTCATGTTTGGACGGGACGAAACAATGAGTGACTGAACTCTAACCAGAGAAAATTCTGCTATTAACTAGGCAGCCTTATCGTTAAATACACATGATTTCAAATGAGGCCCTCTATTTATGTTTCATTTCTCTTGAAAGGGTCTGAGAAAAATATCCAGGCTAATCACACACAGCTATAAAATGCAGCTAAGTCCTCCCAAAGGGCATGTGCTATAATTAGTTGTTTTGACTTTGAAAATGAGATTTGGTAGGAGAATGATATTGTGGCTTAATGACAAAGTGCTAAATAGCTCAGGAGTTAGGGGACCAGGGTTCTACTCCTGGCTCCGCACTGAACCCACCTGGACAAGGTAATGGACCCATTCAACTCTGTGTTTCTCTCTCTACAAACAATAGGAGTAACGGAATAAGCTAATGCTGACTTAACGCCTAAAATGTACAGGCAGGCTCTAAGAAGCACGCATACTAATTCATCTAATCTTCAGGTCAGCCCCTTGAGATAGCACCACCAGCATTTCCACTGTACAAAGCAGGAAACCGAGGCACAGAGAGCTGCATACCTTGCCCTGGCTGGGTGAGGGGATGAGTGTTTCAGATTTACAACATATCACACTGTTTGTTGTACAGAGAATGGGTTGGGAGATGCAAGAGGCAGTCTGAGTAGGAGCCCTGGAGGCTACTGCGCGCCTGGTATTGGATGATAGGCACTTGGGCTAGGCTATGGAGATGGATGTGCAAGCTCTTTAGGAGTCTAGTTAACAGACCACAGAGACACAGCATCTGTGGACACTGGGGAAGAAGGAGGTATACTGCCTAGCTCTCAAGTTCCATAACTTACACGGCTCGATGGATGGTTATGCCATTCACTGAGAAGGTGGGGAACACTGGAAGGAAACTGGGGCATTTGAGGATGGGGGGAAGGATAGAAAGGGACAATGAATCTGAGCTTAGACCTGTTGAGTCAGAATGATTGTGCAACGTCACAGTGGACGTGTCCAGTAGGCAGCTGGGTCTACTGAGCTCAGCGGAGAGGAGAGGGTCAGGCCAGCGGCAGAAATTTCTGGCTAGTCTGCATAACAGATACTCTCTGAAGCCAGGGGAATGGAGAGAGCACAGCATGAGAAGAGGAGAGGGCCTGGGATGAAGCCTATGGAATTCCAATAATTTAATGCTAAGATGAAGGAAGACAAACCTGCCAGGGAGTCTGAGGAAGGGCAGTGCACAGACGCAGGATGCAAACTAGAGCCTGGCACCATGGAAGCGGAGGGAGGAGACGGGCATGGCCAACCAAGTGGCTGGCACGCCGAGAGGTCAGACGAGGCCTGAAGAGCCTGCCCTCGGGGCAGAGCACCAGGGAGGTGACGAGCAAGCTCACCCAGAGCTCTTTCGGGGGCGGTGGGGACAGGAGCCAGGCTGCAGTGGGTGAGAACAGCGGCGAGGAAACGGACCCAAGAGGCACGGGGGACTCTGCCACGAAGCCGGCTCTGAAGGGACCAGAGCTGGGAGGGGAAGCAGGCTCAGAGGAGGTTTATAGTCTCTAGTGACTAGAGGCTGCCGGTGTTTAATGGAAAGAATCCAGGTTAAGAGGGAGTGATGGTGACAGTGAGAAGTTAAACATATAAGGAGGGAGAAGGCTCTATGGACAGCGCAGGAGTCCGGGAAGGCAGGAAGGGTTGGGGTTTTAGGGTCAGAAAAGACCTTATCTTTCAGGTGGAGGAGGGACAGCTCTCCGCTGTGGCAGCAGGATGTGGGAAGGAGTGTGATGTACGGAGGTTTGTATGTTTCGTATCAGAATTAAGGGCATTGCCAATTGACAGCTTTGACTTACTCTTTCAAGTTGGACTATAATAAGGATGACTTACAATAGTTTAAAATATTACTTTTCCTTGAAAGGTCTGTCTTTGAACAGAGCCAAACTCACAAAGCAAAGGGATAAAGTCCTAGTTTCAGAATTCATCATCGGAATTTTAGGGGAGTCCCCCGGGCAGCCCACCATCTTTACCAAGTAAAGCACCCATCTGCCTGGTTCCTCTTAAGACCAAGCTTGTGTAGAAGTGTTGGTTAGTAGCAGAGCACAATTACTGTGCTAATGAAGAGGTCAATTTTATGAATAATCCCGAGGAGCTAATTTCAAGAATAAAAGCAGAGATGCCCTCTGAATGCACTGAATCTCTTATACCATCCTCACCTTGGCAGTAGATTCAAGTAATTTTATCTGATTTTAGACTAACATTAAATTAAAATCCCTCCTGATATGTAGACATGACCCCTCATATGCTAGATGACACAGAAAAACTCCCATTTGGGGAGTTAAACTTTTATACAAAATGAATTATCCAAAACTCAAACTTTAATGTCCTTTTCAGTGATCTATTTAATCAGCTTTATTATATAGGTGACCCTGGTTTATACAACATCTCTGAGCAGCAACACTGTTTCCACACCTCAGATGATTTCCTCTTTGCCATGGACCACAGCTTAGAGATCTCCACTTACCGTGAACTGAAAAATCACCAAAAGAAAGTGAAAGTGACTCAGTCGTGTCCGACTCTTTGCGACCCCATGGAATTCTCCAGGCCAGAATACTGGAGTGGGTAGCCTTTCCCTTCTCCAGGGGATCTTCCCAACCCAGGGATCGAACCCAGGTCTCTCGCATTGCAGGCAGATTCTTTACCAGCTGAGCAACAAGAGAAACCCACTTGAAAAATCACTGATTCCCATTTAAATGTCACTTGCCATCCATTGCCATGTATGAGCCCTCTATTTTCCTTCAAAATGTAAGAAGGGATATTATTATTTTTTTATCAGTCTGAACAATTCCATCTTTATCACAAACCACAAGAGAAGAGCAAGCAAACTGACATTTTTCTGTGAAATAAACACACCCATCCCCAAACAAACGGCATTCGGTGTTGGCCTTGGAAGGAGGAGACTGCCAGCAAACAGTGGCGAGATGCTTTAATATATGCAGAGCAGCATGACAGCATCCCCAGAGCAGTGACACGGGCCTTGGAGGTTTGGCCGGTCTGACGCCAGCAAGGGTTCGTTCTGCCTCCCAGAGCTAATGAGTTTTCCACAGGCTTTGGAACGGCAAAGTCACAGCTTTCATTAGTCTTTACAACCGCTTATTGTTCTGCAGGCCCTGATTCTAAAGCCTGGATTTCTAGAACTGTATCTGCATTTCAGGGCTGGTGGGGAGCTGAATTGACTTTGGTTTCTTTGCCGCATCTCAGCAGCGGAGGGAGGCAGCTGCCTTTTCAGACGGATGGAAAGAGAAAAGGGCAGAGGTGCTTGTGGAGAAGGACAGAAAGCAGGGCCCTCCTTCCTGCGGCAGGAAGGAAGAGACGGGGTTTCCCAACAGAGGCCTGAGATGGGACACAGGACAAGTGGCGACAGGCGTGGTGGGGCCAGGGGCAGGGGAGAAGCTCTGAATCCTGTCCCCTCGGAATCTGTGTCTCTCGAAATCTTTCTCTAGCGCTTGTCAGCGCCATGTGGGCTGGGGCATTTCTGTCTGGGGCCTGGTCATCACTCCGTCCCCAGTTCCTAGGCGAGGACCGAGAACACATTAGGTGCTCATGTAGTCATTATTAAACCCAGATCCGCCCACACATGCTCCCTGGATGATGTCCTCAACACTCACGACTTCAGTTAGCATCCACACGCCAATGACTCCAGATTCGATGTCCCTAACCAGGTTTCTGAGCTCCAGATCACCTTTTCAATTATCATTTTAGATTCCAACAGGCCGTCAAAAGTAATGGGGCCCCAAAGAATTAATTTATCTTCCTCTTCTGGGCAGGTAGTTTTGCCAGCTGGACAAATTACTTTGTCCACCAATAAAATCCCCTCTCCCGCCACAGTGAGCTACCCAGGAAACCAGGAACTATCCCCTCTCTGCACTTCAGCCTTGGTGGCCACTCAAGCCCCAAGTCCAAACCATGTCTCATCCCATCCCACCATGGACCCTCTGGAAATCAGGCCACCACCTCATGCCGCCAGCCTGTCGAGAATGGCCTTTGTGAGGGGTAAATCTGATCACTCCACTCCCTGCGTGAAAGCTAGGCACGCCTTCTTGGAGTCTGAAGGAAGGACTCAGAACACGCAACATCCCATAAAGTTCTTTGTGATCTTGCCACTTGCAGAGAATCTCCCCCATCCTGTCCTTTAGACATAACCACCTCCTCTTGGCTCCTTCCAGATTTGCATGCCTTTCCTTATGTTTGAACATTCTTTCTCTTCCTCTTTGTCTGGCTAACTGGCAGTAATCCCCAAGACTGCAGCTTAAACCTCAAATGTCACTTCCTCTGTTCACCAGCCTTTTGGTTAAGGTGCTTCCACGGCGTGTGACAATAGTCTTGCGCTTCCTGCTGTACCCTCGTACTGTGATTCTTCCATTTATGCCCACCTTGTCCCCTGCAGCCCAGGGCTGAAGCTTTGGGATGCAGGGCCATGTGTCCCACTCACCAGCTGGACTGCATCATGAGAGTATAACCTCGAAGGGGCACAGAAGCCCCCACTCAGAAGGGTCCTGTGCTAGATAGATGTGCAAGACAGACATAAGAATACTGACTTCTTCATCCACTCATTCATTCACAAAATACCGTGGGACCGGATTCCCCCAATGCTCTGCTTTGGTGGGCCTCAGTATACAACATACACAACGCTTGGTTACTCTTCAAAGCGAGGTGATGGATGCAAAGCTGGAGGTCGGCCTTGGCCTCGTGCCTGCTCTGATGAGACACCTGCGTGATTCCAGGACCCACAGGGGTCTGTGCAGCTCACGCTCTTTTCCTGTTCCCCCCAAAGGGCCCCCGTCATCTGGGGCCCATCAGCACCTCCTGGGGGGGGGCTGAAGGGCCTGGCTGACACAGAAGCTGAGAGGCAGGTGCCAAGCACCCCCGACCTCCTCTCTCTTCCTTCTCCAGGACCACAGCTATTTTCCTACCTCTCGGGGCCCCTTCTGAGCTCCTATTTCTGGAAAAAATCACAACTTGGGTTCAGATGAGATTTCATGCTGTTTAGAAACCTGGAGATGGAAACACAAAATCTCCCCAGGGAATCTCAAACGTTCAAGTGGAGGGGATTTCGGTCACCTGATTCTGCCCAGTCTTCTGTAATTCCCCCTTGGTTAAAAGTCTCACTTCCATACCGCTTCCTGGTCTGTGACACTACAATTTTAACGTATAGCTTCATTTTAAACCAATAGCTCTGCTGAATTAAAGACTGGTAAAGAATGTAGGTATTCTTATTAAATTATAAGTGCTTTCCTAAGGCTTGATAATATTTCACAAAATACATACAGCTTCCACATCTGCCTATCTTTTTCAATCTATCTCATATATATATCTATATTTAGACAGAAGAGAGAGGTGATGTGACAAAAAGATGCTCCACAACCCTGTCTTTTTTCTCCCAGCAGCATGGCAGATTTCAGGAATGTCTAACCACTTTGGATTTGCCTTTTTGCACTTTTTGAAAATCTATTTGCTAATTCAGAAAGAATCAGAAAAGACGGAGTTCTAATCATATGTATGCATGTTCAGTCGCTCAGTCGTGTTCAACTCTTTGCCACCCCATGGACTGTAGCCCACTAGGCTCCTCTCTCTGTCCATGGGATTTCCTAGGCAAGAATACTGGAGTAGGTTGCCATTTCCTACTCCAGGGGATCTTCCCGACCCAGGGATTGAACCCATGTCTCCTGCCTCCTGCACTGGCAGACAGGTTCTTTACCACTGCACCACTTGGGAAGCCCAAGTTCTAATCAAGGAATGGGTTTATTTTTCTAGGAATGGATTACCAAATGGGAAAGGCAAAGAGGAAAGAGAATGCAAAACGGAATGTGATATGGTTGCTTCAACAGGCTTGACATTGACCATACAGGAGATGAATACCAACGCGTTTACTCATTTCTTGGCCTGCTCTACGCAGTGGATTGGGAGATAGATCACTGTAAGAAGAGACTATATATATCCCATCTAGTATGTTCCCCAAAACAGACCATGAGTTCATAGCACATGTCGACCATAGCATCCTCAGCTCCCAGCCTGGGGGACAGCAGGCCTGTCTTTTCTCTCGCTCTAGTGTGTGTGTGTGTTACACACACATACACATGTCCTGTTTTTTTTTTTTTCCCTTGCATTCTTTCCACATCAGATATTCAGCATACACACATCACCCACACATGCCCCTTCCCTTGGACGTGTGAGAGCGGAGGGAAATCACAGGATCACAGCAGCACCAGCCCCCAGGCAGGGAGCACCTCAACACCAGCAGGCCCGGGGGACCTGGACGGAATCTGCCAGCAGCTTTGCCCATGACTGCAGGTCTGTCACCGGAAGTGCCAGCAAAACCAGCTCCTGGGGCACAGAAGCGGCTCCCACGTCCATCCCGAGGGAACCGGCTGAGGTAGACCCTTCCCCTCAGGGAGGCATGATCTCCTCCTCCCAGCAGAGCCAGACCATGGCCAGCAGCCTGACCAGCATGTCTTTAAAGACAGCTAGCTGTACTTTCTGAGCTTGTCTGGAAGCAGAATCCTATACACGGCGGACAGAAACACTCAGTCACTCAGAGCCCCGAAAGCCATCCTTCCCAGCCAGACCAGCGTCCCCAGAGAAGCAGGTGGAAGGCTCTCAACCAGAGCCAACCACAGTACCCTCTCCAGAAGACGGACATTCCTGACATTGTGTGTCTGTGTGTGTGCGTGTAGAATACAGATGTCTTTTCTTCATGCAGTAAGTGTTGTGTTTACACACATCCCGCACATCCACAGTTCTGAAATCTGCTGGGACCGCAGCCACAATATCCCTTCATACCTGCGTGATGCTCGGTTCGGGTACCACCCTGTCACCTGTCCTGAGGCTAGCGATGGGTGAGGCCAGTCCGGCACCCCAGGAGTCTGTGCTACTAGTTGACTTTCACTGGTGTCCCTCTCACTAGCCCGCAGCTCCTCCTGTGGGGCTTGGAGTTTAGCTACAACAGCGGAAACAAGAAGACACTCATCACCCCTGTTGACACTGATGTCCAAACTAGGCCGGCCTGGCAGGGCGTGTGGCCTTCCTTTCTTGAGGACAACACCCATCTTCTGCTATAAAATGATTCCCTCTGAACCCTGTGTGTGGGGCCAGCCCCTTCCACGCTGGCCACCAGTGGAGCGACACTGCTTTCGATGCTACCTGAGTGTCCTGGAAGTAGCTTTTCTTCTTGTTCCAGTAGGAAGTAGAATTTAAAAGAACGGACTTCATCCCTGGTATAATTTCTAGCATAATATGGTGCTTCAGGGGCTTCCCTTGTGGCTCAGCTGGTAAAGAATCCACCTGCCACGTGGGACACCTGGGTTGGGAAGATCCCCTGGAGAAGGGAAAGGCTGCTCCACTCCAGTATTCTGGCCTGGAGAATTCCATAGACTGTATAGTCCATGCGGTCACAAAGAGTCGGACACAACTGACCGACTTTCATGGTGCTTCAGACTTGGACAAGGTTGCATGAATCTACAGCTCCTTCATGGGAAACACCTGAGCATCCGAGTGATGCTGTTGACTGTGGGGTGAGAATCAGATTGCACAGGTTGTGGCCCCAAATGGCTACTACGTGTGATTGAAAACTGTCAAGAGGGAGCACAACGCAACAGAAATGAGATGGAGTGACGCTCCGAGGACGCGGCAGGCTCCACCGCACTCAGCTCCCTCGAACCTCAAGGAAGCACCTCCCGGGTCACTCAAGAGGGCATGCCCAGGGCTTCCCTCAGATGGGATGTTGCCTGGGCTGTGCGGGGTGGAATATGCAGATGGCAGACTCATCGGTCCAACCACATTTGGGGAGGGCAGCTCTGCAGAGTCGCATTTTAATGAACCTGTCTCAGCATCTTTCAAGAGGGAGCCTACTAAGTTATAACATGAAGACAAGCATCCCCCCATGGCTCAGTGGTAAAGAATCCACCTGCCAACGCAGGAGACATGGGTCTGCTCCCTGGCCCAGGAAGATCCCCTGGAGAAGGAAATGGTAACTCCCTCTAGTATTCTTGCCTGGGAAATCCCATGAACAGAGCAGCCTGGTGGGCTACAGTCCACGGGGTCGAAGAGTCGGACACGACTCCAGAGACTAAACAACAACCACACCAGGAATCACCACGTCCAAAGCAGGCCTGCGCTCACTGCGGGCACAATTCCCTCCGACATCCCGATTACCTGTCAGCACCGTGTTTATCCGTCTGCCTACTTTTTTTCCCCAAAGGCACTAACAAGGCTGCCCGTTTTGAAGAACTATTGTTTTAATGGTTCAGTGGGCATAGAGCATAAAATTTTCATGATCACACTTCCTAAAATAGAAGCGCATTCACTTGTATTTCAAAGGAATTGCCTTCAGAATCAGAGGGAAAAGCGATTTTCCAGGGTTTGGGTCTTTGGATGGTGATTTTTCCTGTTTATATTCTGTCAAAAATTACCGTTTAGTTATTAGCATATATGCAATTTTCAAGGCTATTATAAAAAATCTTTGCATTCGAAACCAAGAAGAGGGAAATGGATATAATGAAGATAAATAAAATGAATTACTCTTATTAGCATTTTGCATGAGAGGGTTTTTTTTTTTTTTGCCAGTAAACAAAGACGGTGCGGGGACCCATGAAAAACTGGTATACTGCAAACATCTCAGTTGTAATCCACTTCTGCTATTTAAATATTCAGGATTACATGCCAGCACTAATAGGAGAGCTGCAGAAAAGTCACTGACAGCCAAACCGGTGGCCAGATTTGGTGGATGAGGCAGAAAGAGGGCTACATACCACGGAAATTATTCTGGAGACCAGAAATGCCAACTTCACCACTGAAGCAAAGAACAAAAAAATCTTCTTAAGTATAAATGACTAGAGCTTCATTTATCATCTGAATGCCAGAATCGCTAGAATAGACCAACCCCAAACTAAGGCATCAGAGAGAGAGTCTTCTCAAGTGCCTTCTCAGTCTTCAAAGTTACTAATAAGACTTTCCCAGCTGTGAGTAACTAGAAAGACAGGGACCTCTCTTTCACATGGGCACTTTATTTAAATGTTCCTTTAGCAACATGGGACAGACCAGGAAACGATGCCCGTGAAAGAAACCACCCGTGAGAGAATTCAAGGATTCCTTACTCATGGGCTTTTTGATTTCTGAAGATGTTTCTTAAGGATTTAATCCAAAACTTTTGAGTCATTTCTCTTTCAGACAGGAATTGAGAAAATCAGCTAAGGCCTATGACTTGTTTTACTTTCCAACAAATAACTGGCTTGTTTCTTCCAGTGAGAAGTGAATTCATTTCTCCTCTTCCTGATGGTATTAATTTTAGCACTGGCTGGGGTCAGAAGTCTTGGTTTCAGATCCCAGTATAACCAGATAACTATGTGAACTTGGCTAGCCCCTTAATTTCTTCTGATCTCAGTTTCTTTAACTGTAAAATGAAGGATGTTAGAGGTGGTGATATGTGAATGTCCGTGGCAGCTCTAAAGTGCTCTATTATTTCTTCACATCCAGAAAATGCAGTTGTGAAAGGAGTGAAGAAACTCACAAACAGCCTCCTTGTGATACAGGTACAAAGCCCATTGTGGAAAAAAATGAGGCTTGTTCTGCTTATTGGACTAGGAGAAGTGATGGGTGTATTGACGACGCCGTCTTCCCTGGCTATGGAGATGCTGGAGCCGTGGATTCTAGAAGCACGTGATGAATATACGGATAGAAGCTACCTGACCCATGTTAGGCTTTACTCCAGTGAAACACACACTTTTAATGGCTTGAACCACTGGAATTCAGGCTTTGTCTGGTAGGGCAGCTAGCATTACTTATTCTGAATAACAAGTCTAGCATAATACGGCATTCAGCTTCACAGTGAGAGAGAAGGGACTAGCATTCATTATCTACCTCAGTGTGGAGAATTACTCGTCTAGTGCTCCTAGATGACGGTGAGTGGAAAGTCAGTCTTAAAGGGAGAGAAACTAAGGCTCGCTAGGAACCTGACTAGTTAAAAGATGGAGCTGTCCCTCTCAGGCCTGGCTTCACAGTCTTTGATTGCTCTCTACTGCACCACTGCTTCCCAGACTGCAGTGTGCACTAGAACCAAGCTTGTTAAAAAGCAGATTTCTGGGCCCCATCCTCTGATTCAGAGTCTGGGCGGACCCTGAAAACCTGCATTTTTCCAGGTGATGCTGGTGCGCCAGGGACCATGCTGTGGGAACCACGCACACTGCTTCTCACCCTGCATCAGGTACCAGTGCCTCAAGAGCCAAACCTCGACGTCCAGTGTTTCAGGTCTCCCTACTCATTTCAGGGAAGCCCCAAGAATCCTGGAGTTGCCATACCCTTCTCCAGGGGATCTTCCTGCCCAGGGATTGAACCTGGGTCTCCTGCGCTGGCAGGCAGATTCTTTACCATCTGAGCCATCAAAGAAGCCCACTGATTATGGACAGAGCTACTGAAATGCAAGACAGAGCCCAGTTCAATCCAAGATGGAAGAACATCTCCTATTCCTTCTTCTTTCCATGGCTTATCTCTCCCGTGAGCACGATTGCTCCCATGAGCCTGAGCCACTGGTTCAGGACTCCACCCTCCCACACAATCCCCAACCATAGGCACCCACTGCTACACAAAAACGAAACCAAACTAAATGTTGTTCTCAGCATGTTGGCTTAAAATAGAAGGTTCTGGATTTGAAAGGTGTGTTTCTCTTTGCTGCTCACTATCTCTAAAGTTCACAGCTCAGTTTCCTCACCTACAAGAACAGAGTCCCAACTGCAGCCACCTTGGCAGGGTTGGGGAGAAGGCGGTCAGATGAAGTGTGGCTGGGAGAGCATTTTCTCAACAGCAAAGGCTCCAAAGTCTTAGACAATGTTATGTCAGGACCATCACCCCGAGAGGTCGTCTCTAAACATACATATCTCTTTCTTAGCCAAATATTCTGAGAAACAGGGTCTTTCTTTCTGACATTGGCTAAGATGAACGACAAACAAGAATCATCATTGCAGATGACCCTAGTCACGAGCAGGAGGAAAACCCATGGAGAACTAAAAGCCCTTCCTTTATCTAACTTCCGGGTGAAGAGAAACCTCTTAGAATGCGGCCATCAGCAGCCTACTTGAAATATCAACAAAATGCAAATGACACCACTCTAATGGCAGAAGGCGAAGAGGAACGAAAGAGCTTCTTGATAAAGGTGAAAGAGGATACTGAAAAAAGCTGGTTTAAAACTCAACATTCAAAAAACTAAGATCATGGCACCTGGTCTTATCACTTCATGGCAAATAGATGGAGAAAACATGGGAACAGTGTCAGATTTCATTTTCTTGGGCTTCAAAATCAATGTGGATGGTGACTGCAGCCATGAAATTAAGACTCTTGCTCCTTGGAAGAATAGCTATGACAAACCTAGACAGTATATTAAAAAGCAGAGACATCACTTTGCTGACAAAGGTCCATACTATAGACAAAGCTATGGTTTTTCCAGTAGTCATGTATGGGTGTGAGAGTTGGACCATACAGGCGGCTGAGTGTCAAAGAATTGATGCTTTTGAACTGCGGTGCTGGAGAAGACTCTTGAGAGTTCCTTGGACTGAGAGGAGATCAAACCAGTCAATCCTAAAGGAAATCAACCCTGAATATCATTGGAAGGACTGATGCTGAAGCTGAAGATCCAATCCTTTGGCCACCTGATGCAAAGAACTGACTCAATGGAAAAGACCCTGATGCTGGGAAAAATTGAGGGCAAGAGGAGAAGGGGATGACAGAGGATGGGATGGTTGGATGGCATCACCGACTCAATGGACATGAGTTTGAACAAGCTCAGGGAAGTAATGAAGGACAGAGAAGCCTGGCGTGCTGCAGTTCCTGGGGTCGCAGAGTCGGACACGACTGAGCGACTGAACAACAACAAAGCAGCCAACTCAGGACTCGCCCCTTCTCTGCTTGGTCTGCAGCTGAAGACAGCTGTACTCTTCCTGCCCCTCTATGCCCTGAATTTGAAAAGCCGCTAGAATAATCAGCCATTTAAAAAACATATTAAAAAAAACAACCACCAGGGACTTCCCCGGTGGTGCAGTGGTTAAGACTCTGAGCTTCCAATGCAATGACTCACACCTTCCAATGTGCAGGTTCAAGCCCTGGTTGGGGAACTAAGACCCCACGTGGTGCATGGTGTGGCCACCACCCCCACCACCCTCTCCCGCCACCCCGCACAAAAAAAACAACAAAACAAACAGAAAAACCCAAGACTCCCCATCCTCCAATCATGGCCACTTTTTAAAAAAAAAACCCTCTGCAAGTTTTAAACCCTAATTTGGATTCTATTTCTGCTGGACAAAAAGCAGCTCTCTGGTCCTACACACTTGCTATATTGCTGGAAATTGCACAGGTGACCAGGGCAGCTGTGAGTCCTAAGTGCAGAGCGCTGGAAGGGCCCTACAGACGTGGCTTTGTTCCTTGACATCCAGTGTGGAGCCTGCAAACTGACTCCTCCCCTACACACACACGCACACACAGGCACACTGTCAGGGCTCATCTCTGGCAACAGGATGGCAAGAACTCAGTCTTCACTGCATTTCTTAACAGCTGGAGGCTGAGACAAGAGGGCAAGGCTGCAGATGTCTCTGCAAGGCTCTGAGACACGTTCAGCAGCTGTGGGTCCCTGTGAGACCGGCTGGGACCTGCAACCCTGTAACCGAGCGCTTGCGCTTACACCTACACCTGGACAAACATCTCCTCCAGCAACAGCATACAAAGAAACTATCAGGGACTGAAAGTAACTGCATGCATGCTCAGCTGGGGCAACTGGGAACAAGATACAAAGGGCCACAAATCAACCTCCATCTCAGAGGTGCTGGGAGCCCAAGCAGGGTCCTGGGCATGAGCCCTGCACACAGCACCACCAAGAGGGTAAGTAAACCACCTAAACCACTCCTCTAGTCCAACCTACCCTCATCCCATTTAAGGAACCAGCTCGGCCCCCACTTTGGCACCTGTTACTTGTTTTCGCTCCCCATGGGTGCAGCGTGAGTCCCAGTAAAGGCTTGCCTGAACCTCTCATCTGGCCTCTTAATCGGCTTCTATTGATTACAGAATTCAAGGACCCAAGTTGGCGATATCTATGACAGGTGTGGCTTCCCTGGTGGCTCAACTGGTAAAGAATGTGCCTGCAATGCGGGAGACCTGGGTTTGATCCCTGGGTTGGGAAGATCCCCTGGCAAAGGGAATGGCTACCCACTCCAGTATTCTGGCCTGGAGAATTCCATGGACCGTACAGTCTATGGGGTTGCAAAGAGTCAGACAAGACAGAGTGACTTTCACTTTTCATGATGGGTGTGGCTCACGCCTCAATGCCACAACCTCTACTCACAGGGTCCTGAAGTTTTATTCCACCTCCCCCCAACACACCTCACTTAAATCTTTCTCAGGACAATGTCTGAACCATTCATTGAAATTAACATAAAACCAATGTGCAGCTTCCCTTAACTTTCCATCGTCGGGTTGTGCTGTAGCCTTGACTCAACTCAGCACCTTTCACAAGATGTCAGCCTTTCTGAAGGGCTTTTAGAGAAGATTGTCTACTTTGCACAGTGAGTTAATGGGAGGTGTCAAATGATCTGAAAGCAGCTGAGCTGCTCGAAGATTCCACGAGTTTGTTATGCAAATGCTGCAGGATTCAATAACTCCATTCCCATCATATTTTGCCCAGATTTAGCTTATTCCAATCACTCAGTTGCAGCTTGGTGGCTGGTATCTAATTTCAGTTTTGTTTAGAGGAGGGCTCAGAATCCACAGAAAAAGCCCACTAACCTGAGCCATTCCCACCCAGGCGTTGCAGATGTGAAGGCGAGTGGATATCCATGCCCTCTTCCCGCTCCCCTGTGGTCTCCTCTCCACTCTATCCCTCATCACAGCCCAAGTGGTGAAGAGGAGGATGCGACTGCTGCTGCAAGGCTGCAAGGCCAGATGCATGAGGAAGCTCCTTCAAAACTTCACTCAAGTCTATTTTCCTCCCCTCTTTCTATCAAGTGATTCACAGGGATGTGTGTTTAGGGCACCCTCAAGTCAGCCAAAGTTGAACTGAATTCCTAGAGCCTTTGATTGTTATTCCTATTTTTAGAAAGTGTTTTTTTTGCAACAGCAGAAATTACCTGGCCTGAGAAGGTGCCAGCTTACACTCGGCATCAGCCCTTAGGTCTGGGGGAGATGCCATTTGCCACCTTGGAACTAGACTCCTAATGCTGATTTTCCCAAACTGTAAACAGTATGCAAGCTCCAGTCAGAAGGCAGGGTTTAATACTGCTTTTATTGCCTGTGCTACGAGCATGAAAAATGGATTTCAAGTTTCTCCCTTGAACATTATATGACGATTTAAAGCCGCACATAATCCTCTGTATATATTATTTTATATTCTGCCTGTAGTGTGAACTACTTAGGAGCATAAAATACAGATTTAGAATACTCTCTATTTCTAGCATATTCAATTCTACATAAGAGAAAATAACACGTTAGGTTTCATGGGAATGATCAGGGCGTCATTCCCCACCTCCCCTATCTCATTCCCCACACCCCTGTCAGTGTAAAGACAACAGCTTTTTAAAAGGGAGCAAGGACCTCGCTGGTGGTCCAGTGGCTAAGACTCCGTGCTCCCAGGGCAGCGGGCCTGGGTTCAATCCCTGCTCTGGGAACCAGACCCCACATGCCACAACTAAAGATTCTGCAACGAAGATCAAAGATTCTGCACGCTGCAACCAAGACCTGGGGCAGCCAAATAAATAAATAAAAGGAAACAGTAAAAAAAGAGAGAGAGAGAGAGAGATGACAACGGTAAGTACCAAGCAGGAGGCAAGAGGGAGAATTCTGGTAATTTTCAAAGGGGGCTCCTACATCTGATGCCCCGTGATGCATGGTACTGGATCTCAGGCCATAGGCACAGATTCAAACTGTCAACAATGACCGTTCTTTACCCTTAAATCCTTCTGATTCTGAGACTCATACACATTAAGGAAAAAAAGCAGCTACAGCTATTTCAACCAATTTCTTCATTCATCTTAACGTATTCTTCCACAGTCAATGACAAATATTCTGAAAACCAACTGACTACAAAGTCCTGAAAGACAGAGAGCTGAGTCAAAAGTTTTTTTTAGGGATACAGTATATTTCTTTAGTGATTAATCCCCATAACCCCATTCAAATTAATTGGGATCCTAGAAGATGCTAATTCCCAGTTGCTACAGATTTGGAACAATGAACTAGTTCAT
Source organism: Bison bison bison (assembly GCF_000754665.1). Lineage (NCBI taxonomy): Eukaryota > Metazoa > Chordata > Mammalia > Artiodactyla > Bovidae > Bison > Bison bison. Next base: position 502,187 of record NW_011494846.1, on the reverse strand, counting down.
AACGGGGAAAGGAGTACGTCAAGGCTGTATATTGTCACCCTGTTTATTTAACTTATATGCAGAGTGCATCATGTGAAATGCCGGGCTGGATGAAGCACAAGCTGGAATCAAGATTGCTGGGAGAAATAGCAATAACCTCAGATATGCAGATGACACCACCTCAATGGCAGAAAGGAAGAGGAGCTAAAGAGCCTCTTGATGAGGGTGAAAGAGGAGAGTGAAAAAGTCTGGTTTAAAACTCAACGTTCAAAAAACTAAGATTATGGCATCCAGTCCTATCACTTCAAGGCAAACAGATGGGTATGGAAATAGACTATTTTCCTGGGCTCAAAAATCACTGTGGACAGTGTGGACTGCAGCTATGAAATTAAAAGACACTTGCTCCTTGGAAGAAAAGCTATGACAAAGCTAGACAGCATATTAAAAAGAAGTGAAAGTGAAAGTCACTCAGTCGCGTCCGACTCTTTGCAGCCCCATGGTCTATACAGTCCATGGAACTCTCCAGGCTGGAATACTGCAGTGGGTAGCCTTTCCCTTCTCCAGGGGATCTTCCCAACCTAGGGATTGAACCCACGTCTCCCACATTGTAGGCAGATTCTTTACCCAGCTGAGCCACAAGGGAAGCCCAAGAATACTGGAGTGGGTAGCCTATCCCTTCTCCAGCAGATCCTTCTGACGAATCGGGGTCTCCTGCATTGCAGGCAGATTCTTTACCAACTGAGCTATCAGGGAAGCCCATTAAAAAGCAGAGACATCACTTTACTGACAAAGGTCCGTCTAGTCAAAGCTATGGCTTTTTCCAGTAGTCATGTACGGATGTCAGATTTGGATAATAAAGAGGGCTGAGCACCAAAGAATTGATGCTTTTGAACTGTGGTGCTGCAGAAGATTCTTGAGAGTCCCTTGTACTGCAAGACCAAACCAGTCAATCCTAAAAGAAGTGAGTAAAAGTCACTCAGTTGCATCCAACTCTTTGTGACCCCATGGACTATACAGTCCATGACATTCTCCAGGCCAGAATACTGGAGTAGATAGCCTTTCCCTTCTCCAGGGGATCTTCCCAACCAAGGGATCACATCCAGGTCTCCTGCATTGCAGGCGGATTCTTTACCACTGAGCTATGAGGTAAGCCCATCCTCAACGAAATCAGTCCTAAATCTTCATTGAAAGAACTGATGCTGAAGCTGAAGCACCAGTAGATTGGCCACCTGATTCGAAGAGCTAACTCATTGGAAAAGACTCTGATGCTGGGAAAGATTGAAGGCAGGAGGAGAAGGGAACAACAGAGGATGAGATGGTTGGATGGCATCACTGATTCAATGGACATGAGTCTGTGCAAACTCTAGGACATAGCAAAGGACAGGGAGGCCTGGCATGCTGCAGTCATGGGGTTGCCAAGAGTTGGACATGACTGAGTGACTGAACAACACAGACACACACACATGTCCACATTTATCACACACTGAAGAATTCAGTCTCATGTCATCAAAGTGTATAGCGCATGCCCATAGCATTTAGGACTATCCTGTACACAGCAAACACTATGATTTCCAGGTCAGAAATTAAATCCAGGGGCACAGGCTGAGACATGATCCTGGGGCTAAATTTAATCCATGCTCGGTCTGTACAATGTTAAAAAAATTTGAAATTTTCATTAAAAAAAAAATTCAGATGTTTTTTCATAATATCAGATAAATGGTTCTTCATTTCTCCACAACAACCAGGGGCTGAAGCTGAAGAGTGGCGACCCCTTTTGATAAAGGGTGGACTTTTCATCTCACCCCAGTTTCCAGCACACCTTGATAATATCAGAACTGCCTGCTTTCCTTATGCTCAATACCTACCTGGCTCTGGGCATGCATTTGAGTTTCTGGCTCCTTTTCTAGGTAGACACACTTTATGCTTCCCCAACTGGTATGGTTTGAATTGCATTTCCCCAAAATACAAATGCTGAGGTCCTGGGACTTCTCTAGTAGGCCAGTGGTTAAGATTCCACCCTGTAGTGCAGGGGACTCGGGTTCAATCCCTAGTCGGGGAACTAAGAGCCCACATACTGTGTAGCAATTAAGTCCACAGGCTACAACTACCGAGCCCAAGCACTCTGGAGCCCACGTGCCACAACTAGAGTCCCTGTGCTGCAACTGCTGAAGTACCAAGCCCACACACCACAACCAGAGACCGCAGGCTGCAACTGGAGAGTCTGTGTGCTGCAAGGGAAGATCTAGCACGAGGCAATGAAGATCCTGCATGCTGCGGCCAAGACCCAACGTGGCCAGATAAACACACTGAAAACACAGTATTGAGGTCCAGGTCCAATCTCCAATACCTCAGAGTGTGAGCTTATTTGGAGACAGGGTCTTTTAAGAGGTAATCAAGTTAACACAAGTTGACGAGGGTTGGGTCTGAATCTAAGATGACTGGTTTCCTTCTAAAAAGGCGAAATGTGGGGAGACACACACAGCAAGGAGAATGCTGATGGAAGATGAAGGCAGAGATCAGGATGCTACATCTACAAGCCAAGGAAGGCTAAAGACTGTCTGTGAACCACCAGAACCAGGGAGGGGTCTGGAACATTCTCCCCCACAGCCCTCAGAAGGAACCAACCCTGCTGACACTCTGATTTCAGACATGCAGGCTCCAGACGGTGAGACCATACGGTTCTGATGGGTAAGCCACTCAGCTAGTGGTACTTTGTTATGGTGGCCCTAGAAAGTGAATACTCTCAGTGGCTGAAATAAAGTCAGCATCTCCTTTGATCACTGGGAAGAAGCATAGGTGAGTGGCCTGAATCACCAGCTACTCTAGTCTAGGAAAAGCACATCACAGGGAGAAACATCCTTTCCAACCCAGGCAAGGTTTCCAAGGCTTCCCTAAATGGGTATTTCCTAACGGTGATGTATTAAGGGTGAAGAGATGTTTTAGGGGAACAAGTGTCAGGGAGGCAGATTGCTCAAATCTTCATTTATTCTTGAGGTTAATTTCGTGCCTACGTGTACTGCAAGGCATCTCCCATTTTATCCTCCTTCCCAGGCTTTTTCTTCCCCTATATGATCCAAAGCATGCAGAAGTGCTGGAGGGGACTGAGGAGGTGGTCTCAGTTGGACAGCAATGGGCAGCGGGGTCTGAAAAGCTGGCTGTTCCTCAGAGGAGGCCCTGAGTAACTATGAACAGATCCTGTTTGAGTCTGAGCTCCTTTCTCTTAAAATCAGTAGTCCTTGTACGAGGTACCTAGAACAGTCAAATTCACAGAGTCAGAAAGTACACTGGTAGACGCCAGGAGCAAGGGAGTAGGGGAGAATGGGGAGTTAGTTTTTAAAGGGGGTCAGAGTTTCAGTTTAGGAGGGTGAAAAAGTCAGGAGATGGATGATGGAGAGAGTTATACAACAATGTGAATGTACTTAGTGCCAGTTAAATATGGTTAAAATAATATGTTATATACTAAGTGACTTGTACCATAATAAAAAAATTTTTTTTAAATAAGTAGTCTTGGTGACTTACGGAATGATTCACTTTCTAAAGGATGTTTCTGAAGCAAAAGAATGACTCCTTCAGGCATCAGACTTCTATTTGGTCCCTCAAAATCCTGTTCCAATGGGCCCGCGAACCGCCTTCTAGGTGGCGGAGGAGGGGAGGTTTACTTCAGTCAATCAACACTCCAAGCTGAGAAGTGAAGCAGGACCAGATCAGCTGTCCTCTGGCTGATCAAGAGGTCACCCTCACTATGAACACAGAGAAGCATGGCTCCATATCTGATTTTTTAAATTACGATTTTTTTGGGGGGCTGGAGTGGGGTAAGATGGATTTCAAATAAATAAAATGGAACTATGTGGGCTGACTACTAATCTTAGGGGAGTAAAAAGGTTGGTAAATGAAGGGAACTAAAGGTGGATTGGATAGCCAAGATCACGCAGGCTGACCACCTCCTAGGGTTCATGTTGAAGTGCCCAGACCCAGAGAGAAAGCAGTGGCACCTTGCATCTAGGGGGCTCTGGAGGGGCGAAGGAGTGTCCTGAGGTCTCTACATTTCCACGGACTAGAGGTTCCTGGAGAGAAAAAGACCTGCTCACGTGGCTATGAGACAGGACCCTCAGACCTGCGGATTTGAACCTTTCAGAGAACTCAATTTAATTTTTAAAGCACATACCCCTACATATGCCATTTCTTTATCTATAAGTTATGTATAAGTACTACTGCATGATATATACGGAGAAGGCAATGGCACCCCACTCCAGTACTCTTGCCTGGAAAATCCCATGGACAGAGGAGCCTGGTAGGCTGCAGTCCATGGGGTCACAAAGAGTCGGCCATGACTGAAGCGACTTAGCAGCAGCAGCAGCAGCATGGTATATATGTATAATACAGACATGATTGACTCAAAAAAAGAATGATGTAAAATAAATTTAAGTTCCAGCTCTATTTCATCTACCACATACCCCAGTGGATGGCCATGTTGGGCCCCTGGTTCTCTGCACCTGGCCGAGTCTGTATACATAAGGCAGAGCAACACATACCCAGCTGACTGTGTTCATGTCTGAAGGGCAGCCCACACCTCTCAAATAACGGTAAGTTGAAATAGTTATTCATTATCAAAGCATTCAAATGACTGAGGTTTAGGAGAGTCTGCCCAATAGCATCAATGAGAAAACATTTTTAGAAGAACACTATTTTTGCATTTTTAGGTAGAAACTCACGTACAGATGTGAGAGTTGGACCATAAAGAAGGCTGAGTGCCAAAGAATTGATGCTTTTGAATTGTGGTGCTGGAGAAGACTCTAGAGAATCCCTTCAACTGCAAGGATATCAAACTAGTCAATCCAAAGGAAATCAATCCTGAATATTCATTGGAAGGACTGATGCTGAAGCTCCAGTGCTGTGGTCACAGGATGTGAAGAGCCACCTCACTGGAAAAGACCCTGATGCTGGGAAAGACTGAGGGCAGGAGGAGAAAGGGACGACAGAGGATGAGATGGTTGGATGGCATCACTGACTCAATGGACATGAATTCGAGCAAGCTCTGGGAGACAGTGAAGGACTGGGCAGCCTGGCGGGCTGCAGTCCACGGAGCTGCGAAGAGTCAAACGTGACTTAGTGAGTACACAACAACAGCCTTAACACTGGACGTCATTTTACTTGTTTCTGCTCCCTTCTCCCAATTTGGGATTATTCTTAGAGTGCCACCTTATATTTTTATGCTATTAAAACCATCAGGATAAAATTATGTTTTACATCGTGCTCACTCCATGAGGACCGCAAACACGGCCACAGGCTTTTCAAAGAGAGTGAGATTTCGAGTGCACCTCAAACAGTCCAAGGGAGCCCCTGACCTACCTGGTGAGCTTGGTGCCAATCTGCTGCCGCAGCTCTAGTCGCTCCTCGTCCGTCTGGCGGGGAAGGATGTTCTTTTCTTCCAGCTCTCGCTTGGAGGGCCTGTTGCTGAGTTTGATGGCTAAGGAGTCCTTCCTGCACACCTTCATGGCCAGGGAGCCTGCAGGAGGGCAGAGATGAGTTAATGAAGTCATCGCCAACCTGGGCTCCGGGCTCCCCCAGAGTCAGCTGTGGCCCACAGGGCGCAAGACAGGGAGACGGATATAACAGCCCAACTCCTGAGAGTGGTCAAGACCTCAGCCAAAGGAGGAGAGTGACTGTATGTCACTTTCATGGTTTCTGCCATCAGCATGTCCTGTCTACCTCCCAGTGTGCCGGGCATGTGAGGAGCACACGGGCGACCTGTGATGGGATCTCTGCTTCCCCAGGAACTCCCCACCTGGTGGGAACACCGCAAAGGAGGGCAGACAGACTGTGGAGCATACAACAGACCGCGAAGGACGGAGGACGAGGGGCTGGCACGTGCAGGATAAATGAGACCGACAGGCAGCCGGCTGGAGTGCACCTGCCTCTATGAAGGCTCAGAGGTGATGTGTGATAAGCCAGGGAATCACAGGAGACAAGAGAGATCAGCTACAGCGGGGCTGGGGGTGCGGAGCAAAGTAAGGCTGGGCAACGTGGGTCAGCGTGGGGTGGGAGGGAGAACAAATTCACGGAAAGGCAATATTTGGGCACTGCTTTTCAACACAGGAGGTTCTGAGCACCTTCCATCTGGAATAAATCCATGCTTCTCAGCCAGGAGAGATTTTTGCCCCCCCAGGGGACATTTGGCAAAGTCTAGAGACATTTTTGGTTGTCAAACTGGGGTCTGGTGGAGAGGCTGCTACTGGCATCCAGTGGGTAGAGGCTATTCAACATCCTACGACACACAGGGCAGCTGCCATGACAATCAGTCATCTGGCCCAAGACGTCATGAGTGCTGAGGTTGTGAAACCCTGGTATAAATGCTCCATCATCTGGGCAGAAAGTGATGGGCAGAGGCTGGACAACATGGGCCTTTGGCTGCCCCTCCGTGGTTCTCTCCTTAATAGCAGGACTGTTTCTAGTGCTCAAGTTTAGTTTGCTACCTGAACCCCAGTATGTGAGGCAAGAGGAAAGGCCTGGGAAGCACCAAGTTTGGGGGATCCCTTTGGATTTTGCATAGTAAGTGGTTGTCTTCTTTCTTCTGCTGCTGGTTTTAGAACATGGGCTTTGGAGTAAGGCCCAGGCAGCTTCAGCTCTCAGCGCTGCCTCTTAGCAGATGTGAAGCTCTGGGCAAGATCCTGGCTGCTTCATTTCCTTCCGCACTACCGCCACCCCCCGGAAAATAGGGCAGGAATTTATGCCCCTGGGGGTTGTGAGATGTAGATAAGAATGAAATCTTAGCCTATTATCAGGCACACAGTAAAAGTTTGCTATTATTTAAGTTCATGCATTAAAAGTTGATAAAATATCAGTCAATATTCATTCAATTGAAACATTCATTTTTTGTAACCAGAATGACAGATTTTGAACTTTGCTTTCTTCATTTTTTGCCTTGTTTCTTAGCGCACTGAAAGGCCTTAAAGAAGAAATTTAAATTCAGTCTCTGAAGTGGTTGAGGTATGTTTAAAAATGAATTTGTTCCATATGCAACAGTTAGTACTTTAGTGTATTCTGTATACTGGAATTGAATTTTAAAGTGCTTCCTTCTCCTCACCCCCCTTTTTTTTCTTTGGATGGGGGTTTCCCTGGTGGCCCAGATGGCAAAGAATCCACCTGCAATGAGGGAGGCCTGGGTTTGATCTCTGGGTTGGGAAGATCCCCTGGAGGAGGGCATGGCAACCCACTCCAGTATTGTTGCCTGGAGAATCCCCATGGACAGAGGAGCCTGGCGGACTACAGTCCATGGGTCGCAAAGAGTCTGACACAACTGAGAGACTAAGCACAGAACTGCACATGGCATCCCACAGGAAGCAATCAGAGAAAGAAAGAACATCTAAAGAGGTAAGAGATGGCAGCATGATGCTGTGGTTTCTAGAGTTCTGATGTTGTTCAGAAGACCGTTACTTTCATTTTACTAATAAAGAAATAACAACACTGGACCTCAGATTTGAATCCACAGAGGTGGGCAGCTCCTCGCTCCGGCCATGCCCCCGCCTGGCCATGCCCCCCCCCATGCCCGCCACGCCCCAAGAGTTTAGAAGTACCTACTGGTATACAATGAAGTGTCGTCATCCTCGTCCTCTTCCTCCTCCTCCTCCTCTTCTCTTGTGTACAGGCAAGAAGAGTCTTCGTAGTCTGCTTCATGAGGCACGTTTTCTTTATTGTCATCACATTCAATCACAACAGTTGGCACTTGTCTGATTTCCGGAAGGCCCAGAGGTCCTGCTTTTGTGACACTGTCACCCGAGTGCAAACCAGAGCTGTGGTAAGAAGTAGAACAGGGGACCCGCTGCTCAGAGCTGTTTAAAAAGAAAGAAAAGAGGACATTCATTCTGGCTAAGGTGTCATATAAATGCATGGGAACCTTTTAAAACCCTGGCCGTCCTGCACTCAGAAGCGAAAGGTCTACGGGACAATTCGAGTCCCATTTCTCACCTACAGCTCGACGTGCTGGGACAGCAGAGCGACCTGGTGGTGGCAGCATCTGCTCTCTTCTGATGGCGGGCAGACTGTTAACTTTTCTGAGCCTCAGTTTCCTTGGATGAAACTGGGTAAATCCTATCTTTTCAGCAGGTCTGGTGCCTGTGCGTCCCACCAGCAGGGCCTCAAAGGAGCCCCACACTTGTTATTTCTAGAAAGGGCCCTCCAAGTGGTTTCTAGACATTGTCCATATCAGTCTGTTCTCCAGGACAGCTTTTGGAAACTCAGATGTGGCTATCTCATCTGTTAGAACCCTGAGTGTCTTCCTAATCTACAAAACCAGTGCTCCAAGACTGATACAGAAAAGTTGTCAAAAATCCACACTGCAGGCTACACCAGTCATAGCAAAGAACTAAATTAACTGAAACATAGCTTCTTATTACATCTGGCCTCCACCTCTGATGGCCAAGGGCAGGAAGGGAAAAACCTTCTGGAATGGTGTCGTCGCTTATAAGACCTGCTCTAAATGAAAGGTCTCACTGCCAGAGGAGAGGGAAAACCATTAGCCTGGAAGCAGCAGTTTAAACACAGCCCGACATGCAATACCTCGTATCGTCTGCCCCAGCCTCATCCCCCTACCTGTCCCCACGCAAGTCACGTTGTTCACATGGTAAACAAGGTGAGATGTGCTCCCATCTTACCTTCACCTTGCTAATTTCTGTCGACCTTTCAATACTCGTCTTGGGCAACACTTTGCCCAGGTTCTCGGGAGATTCCACAATTTTGAAAACTGGGAACACCCATTTGCTTGTTATTTGGGGAGGAGTTGCCCCCGCCAGCCAAGTGCTAGACACCTCCAGGGGCAGGGACTGTGCCCTCTTCACATCTGCAGCAGGTGCCTGGCACCGTGGCTGACAGTAAATGGGCACTCAGTCCGTGCTGATTGTCTTTGCTGGGCTGGAATCCCTGACATAGGTGCATTTAAAATGGGTGATGAATCATACTCAAAAGTATTAGTGAAGAGATCAGTCTTTAATTTTCAGGGACTATTTTTAGTGTACTGCAGAGCTATACACGCCCCTGACCTGACTGGCACTTTTGGTAACGGCTTAACGACCGAGTCAAATATGTGCAAGAACTGAGGCAGAGAAGCAAAAAGCGAACATTTATTGAATGTGTCACCCACTGTGCTGCAAACTTCCACATCCAGTATCTCATCACATTGTTAATAACAACCCTGCAGGAGAGGTGTCAGTTATCCTCATTTTAATAAGCAGGAAATGGAGGCTCTGAGAGGGTAATTAATAAGCCCACGATGGCACAGGTGGTCAAGGAGCCAGTTAGAATTTGAACTTGCTCTGTTTCAATATGCTGTATCCAAACACTGAATTGTGATACTTGTAAGATTGTGTATTTTGGTTAAACACAAACCCTACTAACCATGCACACGTGCATTCAAGGCGGAGGAAACATCATGCTTTGTCAACAACATGTGTACCAAGCAGGCATCGTGACTCTGTAAATGTTTTAGATGTTACTAACCAGGGTAAGTAATAGTGTCCCCTCTCCTGTCACGGTCAGGTCACAGGGCACTGAGTTTAAAGGATACGTCTTGGATGCTGGGTTTAGAATGGTCAGGATGGGGAAAGGACTCGAATGTTTACCTACTGTCACAACGACCTTTGCACCAGAATGGCAGTGTTGAGAAGCTGTAACAGAGCCTCAAATCTTCACTATCCATTCCCCACCGCCCCCCCACCCACCGTGGTTGTGAGATCTTAGTTCCCTGACCAGGAATCAAACCCATGCCCCCTGCATTGGAAGCATGAAGTCTCAACCCCTGGACCACCAGGGAAGTACCAACTGTTCAGTTCTTTACAGAAAAACTTTCCTGACCCCTGATCCAAATGAATATTTCTAACCTCTATCACAAGGGGACGACAGAGGATGAGATGGTTGGATGGCATCACTGACTCGATGTACATGAGTTTGAGCAAGCTCTGGGAGTTGGTGATAGACAGGGAAGCCTGGTGTGCTGCAGTCCATGGGGTCGCAAAGAGTCGGACATGACTGAGCGACTGAACTGAACTGATCATCCCTCACCCCTCAGCTTTTCTGTGTGAGCTACATTTGAAGTCCACAAGTTGTATGTTGACTTCCCTCGTGGCTCAGACCCCGATGCTGGGAAAGATTGAAGACAGGAGGAGAAGGGGACGACAAAGGATGAGATGGTTAGATGGCATCACTGACTCAATGGACATGAATTTGAGCAAGATCCGGGAGTTGGTGATGGACAGGGAAGCCTGGCGTGCTACAGTCCATGGGGTCGCAAAGAGTTGGATAAGACTGAGCGACTGAACTGAACTGATGCTGAAGCTTCAATACTTTGGCCACCTGATGCGAAGAGCCAACTCACTGGAAAAGACAGTGATGCTGGGAAAGACTGAAGGCAAAAGGAGAAGGGGACGGCAGAGGATAAGATGGTTGGATAACACTGCCAACTCAATCGACGTGAATTTGAGCAAACTCTGGGAGATAGTGGAGGACAGAGGAGCCGGGTGGGCTATAGTCCACGGGGTCGCAGAGTCGGATGCGGCATAGTGACTGAACAAAAACAATAACAACAATTAAAACTTTTAAAAAGCTTGTCTTAAACTCCATTAAGGTACCACCAATGATGTGTGCATATACATATATACACACATATATATATAATACACCGTATTTTGATTAAATGTGTTGGGCTCGACCAGAGTCTCTCAACCTTGGCGTGGTTGACCTTTTGGACTGGGTCCTTCTTTGTGGCAGGGGGTTGTCCTGTGTGTTGTAGGATGTTTAGCAGCAAACCTGGTCTCTACCCACTAGATGCTAGTGGCATCTCCTCTGGTGGTGACAACCCCGAGTATCATCAGATATTGTCCAATGTCCTCTGGGGGGCAAAGCTGCCCATTTGGGAACTACTGACCTAGAGTATAGGGCTTCCCTGGTGGCTCAGATGGTAAAGAATCTCCTGCAATGCAGGACAGCTGGGTTTGACCCCTGGGTCTAGAGTATGCAGACAGCTCTGCTACCTGCTGCATCCTCAGAGTTGTACCGTGTGAGTCTCCTCTAATGCAGCCTGGGTATTAGTGCTCAGCAATCTGCAGTATTCGCTGAAGGGTGAACTGCTCAGATCCCTTGACCTGCTGTGTATCAGGCTGGCACTCTGGGGGCGGTACCAGCCCATCTGACATCGTGACAGTTCCGCTGAGTGCATTATCTCTGCTCCTGCTGTGGTCCCAAAGCAGTTACCCTGTTAACACAGGCACTCTGAACCCATCTGAGGGAAGCAGCTTGGCTTGTTATGTGGCCCAGATGGGTGAGTTACAAAATGACACTCCAGCAGCCTGAAAGAGTCACCACATCTCCCAGAGTACCTGTCAACGTTCCCAAGGCAAAGCTGACTCATGTAAGCAGATCTATTCTAGACCACTCAGGTCAACACTCTTTGGGGATTAAGTACTGAGTTTGCTCAGAAGTCAAACAGATCTCATTTTGAAATAGAAACACGTATTTTAAGTGCTGCTGCTGCTACTGCTGCTAAGTTTGCTTTAGTCGTGTCCGACTCTGTGCGACCCCATAGACGGCAACCCACCAGGCTCCGCCGTCCCTGGGATTCTCCAAGCAAGAACACTGGAGTGGGTTGCCATTTCCTTCTCTAATGCATGAAAGTGAAAAGTGAAAGTGAAGTCACTCTGTCGTGTCCGACCCTCAGCGACCCCATGGACTGCAGCCTACCAGGCTCCTCCGTCCATGGGATTTTCCAGGCAGAAGTACTGTAGTGGGGTGCCACTGCCTTCTCCATTTTAAGTGCTAATGAAAGGTAAATGAAAAACACTTTTAAAATGTGTGCAGTATACTTATTTTCTCTAAAAGAATCATAATGGAAGTAATTTATGAGCAAGCTGGTTTGGTCAGACATTATACAGATTTTGGGCTTCCCCAGTGGCGCAGATGGTAAAGAATCTGCCTGCAATGGGGGAGACCCAGGTTCGATCTCTGGGTGGGGAAGATCTGCTAGAGAAGGGATTGGTTACCCACTCCAGTATTCTTTCCTGGAGAATTCCACGGACAGAGGAGCCTGGCAGGCTACAGTCCATGGAGTTGCACAGAATTGGACACAACTGGGTGACTAACGGAGAAGGCAATGGCAACCCACTCCAGTACTCTTGCCTGGAAAATCCCATGGACGGAGGAGCCTGGTGGGCTGCCGTCTATGGGGTCACACAGAGTCGGACACGACTGAAGCGACTTAGCAGCAGGGCGACTAACACTTTGTAGCGGCTTTGAAATACACAGAATGCTTTGTTGTACTTGTGAAATTCTCTTGTTTAACCTGAATTTACATTCCATGGTGATAACATGGTAAAGTGAAAGTGAAGTCGCTCAGTCGTGTCTACTCTTTGCGACCCCATGGACTGTAGCCTACCAGGCTCCTCTGTTCATGGGATTTTCCAGGCAAGAGTACTGGAGTGGATTGCCATTTCCTTCTCCAGGGGATCTTCCCAACCTAGGGATCGAACCCGGGTCTCCCGCATTGTAGACAGACGCTTTACTGTCTGAGCCACCAGGGAAGTCAACAGAGTAAACACAGTAAACACAGTGTCCTTAAAGTAGGTGAACACACACAAGAAAAAGTCACCCCTGGGTGGTGTTCACTGTTTCTCCTCCAGGCGGGCGATCAGGAACTAACCCTGGAGGTGACCATGGAGCCCTCACCCTGACCTCATAGCGGGAGTCTCCCTAACCCCTCCTGGACCACTGCCTGCAACGGTGATGAGAGCTGATGCTTTCAGTGCTCACACGGCACCAGGATAAATCCATGTAAGCCTCACAGCCACCCTGTGAGATCAGAATTACTGTTACACTCCCATTTTAGAGAGGGAACGTGAGGCCGCCAGGCACGGTCACAGCGAGAGGGGTGCAGGCGTTACTGAACTCGGGCAGTAGGGCTCGTAGAGCCTGGTCTTGTACTGGTGTCACCTGGGCAGCAGCAGAGCCCTGCAGTGGCTTCAAGATTTACTTTTTCCAGAACTTTCTCTCCTTCTCACCACCACCCACACAACTCCTTGCTGCTGTCAGACAGGTCTGAACATGACATTCCCTCAATTAAAAGACCTTTCAAGGGTCTCATTGTCAACTGGACAAACCTCACCCTCTTTGGAATGGACGAGGAGGTGCCTTGCCATCTGCACCCCTCATTCCTTCCAATCTGATTTGTTACTGTTATTTACCATGCACCCCGAGTTCCAGCCACAGAGGCCTTTTGGCTTCTGAAGCATACTGTCCGGTTCTAAATGTTGCTTCTTGACCGGTATACAGATTTCTCAGGAGGCAGGTCAGGTGGTCTGGTATTCCCATCTCTTTAAGAATTTCCCACAGTTTACTGTGATCCACACAGTGAAAGGCATTGGCATAGTCAATAAAGAAGAGATAGCTGTTTTTCTGGAATTCTCTTGCTTTTTCTATTTTGTCAGTTAGAACGGGACATGGAACAATGGACTGGTTCTAAATTGAGAAAGGAGTATGTCAAGGCTGAATATTGTCACCCTGCTTATTTAACTTACATGTAGAGTACATCATGTGAAATGCCGGGCTGGATGAAGCACAAACTGGAATCAAGATTGCTGGGAGAAATACCAATAACCTCAGATATGCAGATGACACTACCCTAATGGCAGAAAGGAAGAAGAACTGAAGAGCCTCTTGATGAAAGTGAAAGAGGAGACTGAAAAAGTTGGCTTGAAGCTCAACATTCAAAAAACTAAGATCATGGCATCTGATCATTTCATGGCAAATAGATGGAGAAACAAGGGAAACAGTGTCAGACTTTATTTCCTTGGGCTCCAAAATCACTGCAGATGGTGACTGCAGCCATGAAATTAAAAGACGCTCCTTGGAAGAAAAGCTAGACCAACCTAGACAGCATATTCAAAAGCAGAGACATTACTTTGCCAACAAACGCCCATCTAGTCAAAGCTATGGTTTTCCAGTAGTCATGTATGGATGTGAGAGTTGGACCATAAAGAAAGCTGAGCGCCGAAGAATTGATGCTTTTGAACTGTGGTGTAGGAGAAGACTCTTGAGAGTCCCTTGGACTACAAGGAGAGCCAACCAATCAATCCTAAAGGAAATCAGTCCTGAATATTCATTGGAAGGACTGATGCTGTAGTTGAAGCTCCAATACTTTGGCCACCTGATGTGAAGAACTGACTCACTGGAAAAGACCCAGAAAATGGGAAAGGTTGAAGGTAGGAGAAGGGGACGACAGAGGATGAGATGGTTGGATGGCATCACCGACTTGATGGACATGAGTTTGAGCAAGATCTGGGAAGTGGTGAAGGGCAGGGAGGCCTGGTGAGCTGCAGTCCACAGGGTCACAAAGAGTCGGATAAGATTGAGCGACTGAACTGAACTGAAGCACACTTTGAGCTCTCCCGCCATCACTCCACCTCAGAACAAGCCCCTCAGAGTTTGGTTGCAGCAGCCCACCCAACCTCAGGGAGAGCCTTGATGCCATTCTTTGAGCAGCCTTTCCTGATTTTTCAGTGGAAACCAGCCCCTTCTGCATCCACAGCCTCTGTTCCCACCTCTTTTCTAGCACCTGTCGGGTTATATTATAATCACATATCTAAGCATTTACTCCCTGCCCCCAATGACTACAAGCCTTTCAAAGACAGAGGCTGATTATCATTCTCTTCATATCCTAGCCTCGTTTTTGTCCACATTTTAAGAACTGATGGAAAAGTCAATCAAATATTTGAAGTCTCTAGGAGTCACAGTAGTCATAATACAGTTCCCATCATTTAATTCACTAAAATAATCATCCTCGACCCTTAGATAGTCTTCCTGTGTAGAGAAAGTGTCCTGTGAACAGAGAATTAGAGATGTGGAAATAGCGAACTAGGGTTCTTAAGAAGATAACGCAAAGAGATAAGGCAGAGAGATCTGTGCAAAGAAGAAGGCCAGGGTACCCAGGACAATGTGAGCATAGAAGCACAGAGAGCTTATGGCCACTGCATTTTTCCCAACTCTACGCTCACAGGCTCTCAGGCCCCTTCAGTAAGATTGTCCAGAGTCAGGCTGCGTTGTATGGTGAGCTAGTTGGGCTAGAAGATTTCTTCTCATGTGACATTCTACAATAAATTTATATTAACACCTAAGGGCCTACATTATTCTCCAGGAGGAGGGGGGAAGAGATTCCGTTCCCTCATCTCAAAGGCTCCAAATGATGTAACTTTCCTGAGATGTGTTACGAGTAAGAAGAGATGCAGTGGGTTTCTTGGTGCCGCAGTGAGGATGCAGCTCCTGGAGGACGGAAGGGCATCACTATCGTAGGTGATGCTCACTCCCCCGCTTCGCGCCTCCTCCAGTGTATGGATGTAAGTACACAGCATCTAACACATTCACTGGCGTATCACCTGCCTCCTCCAGAGAAAGGGAAGCCTGGGAGGATGTCCACTTTGTTTTGTCCTCACTTTCTCCCCAGACGATGGAAGTGCCTGAGTACTTTCCTTCATGAAACAACTGAATAAGCCAGAAGGAACAAGCAGAAGTTTACCTAAATTAGGAGGCCTGCTATTCACAAGAGACACACGAAAATAAGATTCAGGAAGCTTGAGAGTAAAACAGCAGTCCTAAGTCAGTAAAAAGCAGGCATTGCAAACTCTCTTCGCCTTCTCTCTGTCCCCGTGACATGTCAGGAAGTCCAAAGCTGTTTCTCCTCCCCTTGGTGCTGTCTCCATCCAAAACAACACTTAGCCAGTCTTCTTTTTGGAAAATCCAACTCTCCGTGTGGGCTCTACTAAAAGAAGTAGGATGACCCAGAGGGAGGGTATGGGGAGGGAGGAGGGAGGAGGGTTCAGGATGGGGAACACATGTATACCTGTGGCGGATTCACTTTGATATTTGGCAAAACTAATACAATTATGTAAAGTTTAAAAGTAACATAAAAAAAAAAAAAAAAGAAGTAGGGGGCTTCCCTGGTGGCTCAGTGGTAAAGCATCTGCCTGCAAATGCAGGAGATGTGGGTTCCATCCCTGGGTCGGGAAGATCCCCTGGAGAAGGAAACAACAACCCAGTCCAGTAAGTATTCTTGCCTGGGAAACCCCACAGATAGAGGAGCCTGGTGGGCTACAGTCCATGGGGTCGCAAAGAGTCAGACATGATTTAGTGACTGAACAACAACAAAATAGGAGACACGTAAATTGAGAACACAGGGAGCTTCCCTGATGGTCCAGTGGCTAAAACGTCACACTCCCAATACAGGGGGCCTGAGTTCAATCCCCGGTCAGGGAACTAAATCCCGCAGGCCACAACCAAGAGTTCTCGTGATGCAAGTACAGATCTCACATGGCGAAAGGAAGACTGAAGAGCCCGTGCGCCACAGCCAAGACCTGCTGCAGCCAAATTAAAAAAAGGCAAAGGACACAATGGCCCCCGTCAGGCCCCCATCCCCCCTCACCACTTTTCCCTGTCATTTAAACAGTCACGTGTTTCCAAGAAATCCAGAGACTTTGAAAACTGAGGCTGTTTCACCTTTCCTGTTCATGACTGGGTGAGGGAGAGGCAGCTTGTTTTTAATAATTCATTAAGAAATGCATGCCAAGACATCTGTGACAACCAGGGTCATTACACAGTTAGCCCCCTTTCAAGGGAGCTTCATAACCATCACTGTATCTCCATCACATGATAATAGGGAGATGCGTATAGAGCACTGTGAATAATCCTGCGCGTGGGATTACCCGCCATCACGCACCTTTGATACTCTCCTAGGAAATCAGGGGCAGGTTTTGAAATTAAAAATCACTGACTATTTTAAATCCTTTATCTTCCCTGAGAATACCTGGGGATCATTTCACCACTATTTTTAAAGAAAAACGTGTCATAAAGGGACACTGCTTTCTGGCATCTGATTTCATATGCAACCATTGTTAAAATGCAAAAGGAAAAAAAAAAAGATGACATTAACCTCCTGAAAGGACAGAGAAAATGTATTCCCCTCCAATAGGATGCTGAAAATGACATTAAACTTCAACAGGAATGGCTTTTGTCATTCAGACCGCACAGACTCATAAAGGGAGTTTTCAGAGAGAGTTTTCAGTAGGACGTTTCTTCTTGGAGCCCAAAAATGTGTGAGAAATTATGCTATAGATGGCAGTGCCTGAGGCTGGAAGATGACAGAAGTAACCACTAACACCCTCAGTTCAGTTCACTTCAGTTCAGTCGCTCAGTCGTGTCCGACTCTTTGCGACCCCATGAACCGCAGCATGCCAGGCCTCCCTGTCCATCACCAACTCCTGGAGTTCACTCAGACTCACGTCCATCGAGTCAGTGATGCCACCCAGCCATCTCATCCTCTGTCATCACCTTTTCCTCCTTCCCCCAATCCCTCCCAGCATCAGGGTCTTTTCCAATGAGTCAACTCTTCGCATGAGGTGGCCAAAGTACTGGAGTTTCAGCTTTAGCATCAGTCCTTCCAAAGAAATTCCAGGGCTGATTTCTTCTAGAATGGACTGGTTGGATCTCCTTGCAGTCCAAGGGACTCTCAAGAGTCTTCTCCAACACCATAGCTCAAAAGCATCAATTCTTCGGCGCTCAGCCTTCTTCACAGTTCAACTCTCACATCCATACGTGACCACAGGAAAAACCATAGCCTTGACTAGACGGACCTTTGTTGGCAAAGTAACGTCTCTGCTTTTGAATATGCTATCTAGGTTGGTCATAACTTTCCTTCCAAGGAGGAAGCGTCTTTTAATTTCATGGCTGCAGTCACCATCTACAGTGGTTTTCGAGCCCAAAAAATAAAGTCTGACACTGTTTCCACTGTTTCCCCATCTATTTCCCAGGAAGTGATGGGACCGGATGCCATGATCTTCGTTTTCTGAATGTTGAGCTTTAAGCCAACTTTTTCACTCTCCTCTTTTACTTTCATCAAGAGGCTTTTGAGTTCCTCTTCACTTTCTGCCATCAGGGTGATGTCATCTGCATATCTGAGGTTATTGATATTTCTCCCAGCAATCTTGATTCCAGCTTGTGCTTCTTCCAGCCCAGCGTTTCTAGAAAACAGTTTAATCAGCTTCCCCGGAGGAAAGCAAGCAGGCATTGTGGTGCTCATCACAGCCTTCTAAGATAAGCAACTCCACTGGAGATCTTGTGTTTCTGTGGGACTTTAGTCAGCAGGAAACGATGCCATTCTATATATAGAGCAGGAGACTGAGATTTCCTGAGTGGAGAATGTGTTTTCAGTCTTTTTTTCCAGAGGTGGTAATGAATGCAAATGAATGCATTTACATCCCTTGTTCTGTCCTTCTAGGGACCAATGACTCACATTTCTGAGATGGTGTCTGGGGTCAGGATGTGGTGAATAGGACCGTATGACACACCCAGAGTCTGCCTGAGAGCATTCTCCATCTCTCACGGAGGAACCAGACAGCGTTGGTTCTTCCACATGACTTTGTCCCTAGACGTCAGCTTGTCTGGACGTGGGGTCAGGAGGGCAGGACCTGGAGTGAGGACCACATTTGGGTCCCAGCTGAGCCACTCATTAGTACAGCATCTTGCTTTTTCAGTTCCTCATCAGGTAAATGGAGAAATCCTTCTACCAAACTCACAGGCTGCTGCAAGATCAGAGAGTAATGACTCGTAAACCTCAATATTGGTAGTTGCTGTTTCAGCAAGGGATGTACTTAAAGCTCAGCAATTTATCATAGACCAATCATTATGGATATTATCCATTAGTTTATTAAAATACTTCCTTTAGCCTTTTCAATATCTTTGGCCTGCACAGTCTTTCTAGATAAATGGTTTCCAAGAAGATCAAAGAATCGATACTTTTTCATCGGGCAAGGGAGGGATTTCTACTGATGCACACATAGGAAAATTCAGTGGCAGATTCTCTTCTGAAAAATATACTTCCTTTTTTAATCCCTTTAAGACTTCAAAAGATGTTAATGAATCATCTAGTCTCATTTTAACCTTCCTCTGACCAGTTGGCTCACCAGCCTTGTAGGAAAGGATCTGTCTTGCTCAAAGTGACATTACCTTGCTCTGCAATCTCATCCTACCCCTTAAAATAGCAATTATAGTGCAAAACATTATCTACATGCAGCCACTTACAGATGATAAATATATGCTGTAAAACTGAAGTACTGGCCTAAAGTAAGAGATTGATAACTCTGGCCTCAAAGGGTCAGAGACAAATGTCTCACCAGAATTGCAGAAGATTTTGAAGAGATGGTCATCAGGGTGAAAAAGAGATGCTTTCCCTGGAAACACATTTCATTTGAAAATATATGCCATTTGCTAAACGATGAGCAAAATACCAAACTTCTTCAAATAAATGCCACTTCACAAATCAGATAACACGGGTATTCAGAGGTTCATTTTCACTTGGTATCACGGCATATCTGCTCACCATCACATGAACACTCCGACTTGCAGGTGGAAACACTGACAGAAATCAGTGCAGTAATTATGTCAGACTGATACAGCCAGAAGAAACCCAAGGGCCCATCTAGTTCAGGACCAAGAGTTACTCTTTTCCCATGACCCTGGAGGCCACATAAAGAAAAGTAATTGTCACCTTGAAATGTTTTAATGCTAAGATTATAAAAGAACTGTGATCTTGAAGAGTCTATAGATAATGATAGAATAATAGAATTAGTGAAGATTGAAGGGATTTTTTTTTGGGGGGGGTGGTTACTGATTTCAATTTCTTCTGTCCAATATTGAAACTGTCCCTTTTTCAATAATCTGGACAGGTAGTAATGTAATCCCTAGCTAATGTATGCAGTACTCAGTATTTTACTGAGTAATAATTTTACATTATTACTGTCCTCATTAATAAGAGTTCAAGATGGTTCTGGAAGCCTTTCTGGGTCTGGTTGGTCATCGTTGGTCTGGACTATCTGTATTAACACAGATATACAACTCTTCTGGGAAAACCATTCCATTTCTAAAAATATTCACATTAGGGTTAATTTCATGACATAGAATTAGAGGGTTGACGGGGACATCAACAGACGATCTCACCTGCAGGGTTTTCCTTTATGAAGCACACGAGTAAACCACTTGGGACAGTGGCTGGCCTGATCTTTTAAAAAGATCTCCTGTATTCTCTGCAAAGGTTCCTAGGCTCTCCTTACTCAGATGACAATCTTCTGTCATTTCCCTCATTCTCGATGATTGGTCCTCTAAGAACCTGCCGAATAACTGTCAACTTCCTGCCTTTTCTTATTAAAAATCTCATCGCCCAGCTTGGAGTATCACTCCTTCCTTTAATCTGCCTAGAATATTCATTCTCTCATTCTTTTCCCCTCCTCTCCCGGTTCTTTCAGTCCCTTAGATTTCAGTTTAAATGCAGCTCTCCAGAGAAGCCCACCTGCGGACCCCCTGCCCTGCTCCCCCGGACGCCCCCAGCTTCTGCACCCTTGCAGGTACTGGCCGGCCAGTGTGTGCTCCCAGCAGACTCCATGCCGCTCTGAGGGCAGCATCCTTTATGTTTCGTGCAGGGCTGTACCACCAGCAGGGCGGCAAGCTCTGAAGATTCTGAGGGTAAGGAGCTCCAGGAACGCTGGAGGTGGAGGAGGGAGGGAAAGAGACCCAGAGGCCAGCCTTTCTCCCACCTCCTGCAGCACCAGGATCTCCAGGGTCTGGATGCTCAGCGGCTCCTGGCTCCCAGGGCAGGATGGGGAGTTCCGAGCAGAGCCGGGCGTACTGACGGTCTGCCGTCCCCGACTCACTGGGCAGGCGCACCACGTGCCCCAGCAGCACCTCGCCATCCCCACCAGGTCAGGGGGGAACACTGGTGGGCAGCAGCAGTGGGAGTGGGGCCTCTCGTACCACATACACCTCCATCCCCCCCAGCTCCTCTGGGATGGGCTCAAGCTCTTTCCTTGTGGGCAGGAAAAGCAGCTGACAGCGAGGCTCTGGGCCAGGCTCCCGCCTCAGTCACTGTCGAAGACAGAGGACTAGGACAGAAGGGGTGGACCTGGGAGGCAGCCACGCTGCTGTGGAAGGAGGCCCTGGGCCACCCTGTGGAGTCACCATCAAAAACGATCTGACTCATTGGTAAAGAGAAAATAAACGAAGATGATCTAGCGCTGGGAAACCAACCCAAAATTTCCAACAAGATTGGATCAATTTGCAATATGCCTTCTAGAGGCACTCAAGGTCGATTTTGTGTGTGGTAGGATTTTGCTTAACTTTCACCATCATTTATTTACAGACATTTGCTGTATGCTGTGTAATAAGATGACTGATGTGGACTGATCGTCATTTGTTCCTCACGAACAACCCTATTGAGGTTGGTGGTGTTATTATTAACCCTGTTCTAAAGATGAGGAATCAAAGGCAAAAGGAAGTGTGATCTCTGAGACTGAAACCCTGGCGTTTAGATTATGGAGTCCATGTACTTAGCCGTGATGCAGGGACCACCTCCAGCCTGGCCAAGCTGCCCAGTGACTTTGATAAACACAGAAGATGGTCTCCAGTTCCCTCCCCTAAAACTAGTGAGCCAGCACCACATCACTTTGCTTACAAAGATCCATCTAGTCAAAGCTCTGGTTTTTCCAGTAGTCATGTATGGATGTGAGAGCTGGACCATAAAGAAAGCTGAGTGCTAAAGAATGGATACTTTTGAACTGTGGTGTTGAACAAGACTCTTGAGAGTCCCTTAGACTGAAAGGAGATCAAACTAGTCAATCCTAAAGCAAATCAGCCCTAAATATTCATTGGAAGGATGGATGCCGAAGCTGAAGCTCCAATACTTTGGCTACCTGATGCCAATGAGCGGCTCAGTGGAAAAGACCGTAGAAAAGGCTGAGGGCAGGAGGAGAAAGAGGTGACGGAGGGTGAGATGATCAGATACCATCACTGACTCAATGGATATGAGTTTGGGCAAACTCTGGGAGATAGTGGAGAACGAGGAAGCCTGGCATGCTCAGTCCGTGGGGTCACAAAGAGTTGGATATGACTTAGTGACTGAACAACCACCAAGCACTGTAACTAACTAAAATGACTTTAGTGTCATCAGGCATAGATTAGGGTAATGGTTAAGAATCTTCATTCAAATCAAAACAGATTTGGAGTAATTTGGGGAGAATAAGATAGAAAAGGGTCTAGAAACCATCTCAATACATGATTGATGAAATTTTTAGCCTGAAAGGGACAAACCACTGGATAAAGGGAATATTATCTATCTTCAAAGATTTAAGTGTCTCTCATAGGAAAGGAAGATGAGAAATAAGACTGGGACAAGGGAATTATAAGAAGAAGAAAGAAATCTGCAGTTATCAGACCTTCTGGACAATGGGGTGAGTTACGCTGAAATACATCCTTCTTCTGATCTCATCCACCTGCAAAACCCCAATATCTCCCTCCTTCCCCACTTGCTCTCTGATTCATTTCAATAAAGAACTTGATCTGGTGTAGGTCCAACAGACCTATTCATTGGGCTACATGTGACTGAAATATTCTACGAAGACACAGGGAAATCAGGAATATCTCGTAACTTATTGGTTAGTACTTTTAATGGAGACTTTTTAAATGGCATGCTTTAAGTGGAAATGTACCTAGCGACATCCTACTAGTATGCTGGGTGAGCATCTTTTTCAGGTGGTCAGATTTTTCCGGAAGAGATGCAAAAATGTTCTCGGGGTTACAGGAGATATGAGGAAATTGCATTCACTGCCAGTGGTCTGTTTTTTTTTTTAATTTTTTGATGTGGGGCATTTTAAAAGTCTTTATTGAATCTGTTACAATAGTGGTTCTGTTTTA
This sequence comes from Bison bison bison, assembly GCF_000754665.1. NCBI lineage: Eukaryota > Metazoa > Chordata > Mammalia > Artiodactyla > Bovidae > Bison > Bison bison. The sequence goes on along the minus strand of NW_011494846.1, from coordinate 479,441 downwards.
TATGTTTCAGTTTTTGAGCCCAAGGCATGTGGGATCTTAACTCCCTGACCAGGAATCGAGCCTGTACCCCCTGCATGCGAAGTCTCAACCACTGGATCACTAGTCTTCTTTACGAGAGCAGTTGCCAAACTGCTATGAAACTATCTACAAGTTTGGTCTCAATTTCTGTACAATTTCTGCAGATGGGCAGCGAGTTTGTGGACTACTCTTTTGAGTAGCTGAAACCCAGTCTTCCCTAGGTTCTTTGCTGATGTAAGTCTCCCTAAGTGGTGTGAGGGTTAATATGATAATAAAGTATGTAAAATAAATGACTAAAAAATGACATCCAAATTTTACATTATTATTGTCCTCATTAACAATAATAGCAGAAGTTGAGGGACTTCCCAGGTGGTCCAGTGGAGAAGACTCCACACTTCCAATGCAGGGGGCCCAGGTTCGATCTTTGGTCAGGGAGGTAGATTCCACTTGTCACAACTAAAGATCCTGCAGGCTGCAACTAAGACCCGGTGTAGCCAAATAAATAAGTAAATACTTTAAAAATATGAGACACATTCATTAAAAAAAAAAAAAAAAGAACAGTAGTTGAAAATGCTGGCAATGGGCCAAGTATAATTTTTTTTTCCCCTGTGAGGGGTGATATTAATGTGAACCAATCAAGTCAGAATTCTCAGTGATAACCACTTCCCTGGGAGTCAATATCCCAAATATAGACTATTTGGCTGAGACAGAGGGAGGGAAAAAGCCACTGAGAGGCAGGAAAAACTGAGGAGTGGAAGTTGCTCAGTTGTGACCCATGGACTGTGGCTCCCCAGGCTCCTCTGTCCAGGGAATTCTCCAGGCAAGAATGCCGGAGTGGGTTGCCAGTCCCGTCGCCTGGGGATCTTCCTGACCCAGGGACTGAACGGGGCTCTCCTGCACTGCAGGCAGACTCTTCACCGTCCAAGGTACCAGGGCAACTACAACAGAAAGCTCCCGACTGTGTCCCTCTCGCCCCCAGCTCCTGCCTGGCGACTGGCCGGGCTCTCAAGGCTGAGGCTCAGTTGCAGCCTGTCTGCAGGACTAGGTGACTAGCCTGGGGCAGGCACTCGGGGCCCCAGCCCAGACACAGCCTCACGCGAGAACACAACACTTTCTTCCGGTCACGCCACAGAACAAAGTCAGGCAACACGCCTTGGAACCACACTGGGAAACAGCCACCTCTTGGGCACAAGCGAGGTGGTATTTGAACACATTGCAGCTGCTGCTAAGTCGCTTCAGTCATGTCCGACTCTGGGCGACCCCATAGATGGCAGCCTACCAGGCTCCCCTGTCCCTGGGATTCTCCAGGCAAGAACACTGGAGTGGGTTGCCATTTCCTTCTCCAATGCATGAAAGTGAAAAGTGAAAGTGAAGTCGCTCAGTCGTGTCCGACCCTCAGCGACCCCATGGACTGCAGCCTACCAGGCTCCTCCATCCATGGGATTTTCCAGGCAAGAGTACTGGAGTGGGCTGCCATTGCCTTCTCGCACACACACAAGCAATTCAGATCCAGCAGGAGAGCTCTCCCTGGGTGGTGGAGGGTTAGGGTCACTTCTACAGGCCTGTCCTTGGATTCCCCCTGGAGGCAGAATCTGATGAAAGAGAAGACTTCCGCGAGGTTGCAGGTACTTATTCAAGGCTCAGGCTCGTATAATCAGACTTCATCTGCTGCTTCCTCTATCAGTGAGAACAAGGTGTAGCTCTTCCCCTTTCTTTGCATTTCTAGCACTGCTCTAGCCGTGATCATCTTTTCTTATTCTATATCCGCATTGCTTTTCATATCATAAAAGTAATATACACAAAATCAAAAATTAAGCGGTACAGAAAGAGATGAAATATAAAAGATTTTCTCCCATCTCCCTGCCCTTGGGGTTACCACACTAATAATGATGTGCATACATTTCCAAAAAATGTTAATGCCTACAGAAGCACAATATGTACTATCCATCCATCCATGCATCTATTCACCTATCCACTCACCCCCCCGCTCCCCCCACCCACACACATACTATACCTCTTGATAAATGTGATTGTTCTAGTCTGGCAACTGGCAAGATGGTTTTTTCCTCCAAACTTCTCTTGACATTCAGATGTTGATCTGATTTCACTTTCAAGCCACCCTCCCCCTGATCTCCTGCCCTATGCTGGCAGGAGTGCCAGCCCTTGAGCTGGTCTTCCTACCCCTTGGCTGTGGTCAGATGCCCCAATCCCACTCGGCCACCCCAGACAAGCCCTCCCCCTCCCGCCCTCCCCCCTGCCCTCCCTCACCTTTCCAGCCTCTGCATGGTCATGGCCAGCGTTTTGTTCAACTCCTCGATCATCCTGCAGCCCGAGGGGTGCAGGGGCAGGGAGCCGGTGGTGGAGGGGAGGTGCTGGCCCAGGCTGCCGTACTGCAGCTGATGCTGGATCTGGGAGGGCAGGACGGTGTGGTGGTGCTGGGCCCCACCCTGCGGGCCACTCTTCTGGGCAGCGTAGGATGCCAGGGAGAGCTCTGGCCCCCCCACAGGCATACAGATCATGACTTTCTTTGGAGGTAGCGGAGGCGACAGCTTCACTGGCAAGCAAGGCAATTTCACGGGGGCACCAGGATCTGCAGCGGAAGGAAGGCGAGAGGCAGACGTGAGTTCAGGGGCATCAGGACAAACCTAGAACACCACGTGGCCCTCGGGATGGGGCCCTGAGATGAAGTGAATCAACTGCAGAACCGGCAGGTGAGTGGCACTCAGCGCCCTGTGTGAGTGGCACTCAACCGCCGGCTCTCACTTCCTGCTCAAAGTGCGCTGGGACCCAGGTCGGGGGGCATGTGCCACCCCGCTGTCAGACTGAGGCTCACCAGTGGGAAGAGGGGACGTGCTCTTCTTCGTATGGAAACCCAAGGATCTTAAAAGAGACCTTTTTTCAGGATATGTGCAATGCCGACAATTTTGGCACTGTAATGGGAAAATAGCCTCTTGGCTGGTACTTTCTAATAGGCATGGGATTAGAAGCCAGGCTGAGGTTCAAGTCCACTAAGAGCGTGTCCCTCCAGAGGTGACTGTAATGCTGCCAACCTTAATTCCCGCAGCTGGGGACAATCATCCCATGCTTTTTAGGATTCAAGGTCACAGAGCGTGACCAAGAAGCCCTGCTGCTCTGCTAAGACATCCCCTGAGCCTCAGTTTTCCCACCCATAGAAAAGGAGTACTGTCCACCCTCTAGGTCCATTATGAGAAGTAAATAGATTCACGTCTACACCATCTCCACGTGAGGGGATGAGAGGGTTGAGTCATCCCAGAGGAAGGGGCAGCTCTGCATAATCAATTCCTCCAAAGGACACTTTTTAAGAATTTTAAAAAACCCCCAAACAAGTTAGCAGAGGGCTTGAGTATAAAATATACCCAGTATAGCCCTTGATAGGTAATATCTACTTGCTTGCTTAGTCATGTCCGACTCTGCAACCCCATGGACTGTAGCCCACCAGGCTCCTCTGTCCATGGAATTTTCCAGGCAAGGATACTGGAGTGGGTTGCCATTATAGGTAACATATGTTATCTTAATTCATCCTGAAAAAAATATATACTAGGCTTCTCCTATGGGTTGTTGTGAGGGTCAGACAAGATAATGTGGACATTGCTTTATAAACTGCAAAGCATGACATATATCTGAGTCCTATCATGAAAGGATAGGACCCTGGCCGCTCCTGTGAGAGTCCACCTGGCCTGATCCTTCCCAGCCTGGGAGGCAGAAGATAGAAGCTGAGAAAGCAACAGAGTGTGTGGTGTTTCATTATAAGTAGTTCAGTTCAGTTCAGCTGCTCAGTTGTGTCTGAGACTCCATGGACTGCAGCACACCAGGCTTCCCTGTCCATCACCATTATAAGTGACTTCCCGGACACCCACTGTACGTAAGTGGGTGAAAAAACCTGGTGATGGTGAATCAGGCAGCAGAGCACAGAGGTTTCCAAGGCACCATCCGACAAGTTTTCCAAGTCTGTAACATGGCCCTGTGGGGAGGGAAATGGCAAGGTCCTCCAGCTTCCAGTGTGCTATTCCAACGTGCACAGCCCTGCATTAGTACTGAGACCCCGTGGGGAGGATGCAGAACCAGGCGTTAGAAAACCTGGATGCTCTGCTATTAACTGTGTGTGTGTGTGTGTGGGTAGTTGCTCAGTCATGTCTGACTCTTTTCGACCCCATAGACTGTAGCCCGCCAGGTTCCACTGTCCATGGGATTCTCCAGGCAAGAATACTGGAGTGGGTTGCCATGCCCTCCCCTCCAGGGGATCTTCCAGACCCAGGGATCGAACCCTGGTCTCCTGCACTGCAGGCAGATTCTTTACCATCTGAGCCACCAGGGAAGTGCTCTGCTATTAATTGGCTAAGAAATATATCTATGCTTCTTGGGACCCAGGCACTTTTATATCTAAAAATCCAGGGGTTAAAAATGTCTCCTTTATCTCGACAGCATCTCCCTGAACACGACACTTTGCATCTCTCTGATGCATGATATTCATGGGTGAGGGGGGGAAACATAAGACCTCCTGCATTGGTAACAATAAATGGGGTACAGGCAAAGCTCTCTGCTTGCTGACTTAGAAATGGATGGGTCTTCTGCAGCCAGACTGATCGAGATGCAGTATATTCATAAATCTGTCTCCGCTGATGGAGTGGAAAGAGCAAAAACCAGTTCCAGAGAACAAGGAAAATAAACCCCAGCTATGTCACAGAGCTATAAAACCCAAGAGGACTGTATTTCCAAACGTGACACATCTCTGGCTTATGACTTCAGACAAGAAAATGAAAACCCCAGATGACTTCTGTAGTGGATCCTGGTGTCAGAGCACTGCAGTCTATGCACAGAACGAGTCTGGGCTAAATGGATACACCCTGAGCCTCTCTCCTCACCTTTTCAGTTTGCACCAGCTGTAGCACCTACAGAGGCATTTGTAACTGTTTCTGTATCAGACAGTGTCATCAATGATAGTAGCACTTAGCATCCTAATGAACAAAAGTGATGTAAGAATTTCTCAGTCATTTGCCACCTGGTTCCAGTGAGTCAGAATCTCTGATCTCCTTTCGTGAATACAGGCATCCATTCAAAAACATGAAGAGTTTATAAGAAGCATATTTAAGTTTATAAGAAGTGTTCAGAGTCCAGTATCACAAACCAAAAGGCAGAGCACCAAAGAATTGATGCTTTCAAATTGTGGTGCTGGAGAAGACTCTTGAGAGTCCCTTGGACTGCAAGGAGATCCAACCAGTCAATCCTAAAGGAAATCAGTCCTGAATATTCATTGGAAGGACTGAGGCTGAAGCTCCAATACTTTGGCCACCTGATGTGAAGAATTGACTCACTGGAAAAGACCCTGATGCTGGGAAAGATTGAGGAGAGAAGGAGAAGGGGGCGACAGAGGATGAGATGGTTGATGACATAGTTAACGACTCAACGAACATGAGTTTGAGCAAACAACGGGAGATAGACAGGGACAGGGAGGCCTGGCGTGCTGCAGTCCATGGGGTTGCAAATGGTCAGACATGACTGAGCAACTGGACAACATCACCAACTCCTGAATCAGATTCCCTGGGCTGCTAGAAGGGCTCCACTAATCCCTTTGGGCCACCTTAGGGATTGTAAGGTAGTCTGGCCCTTTTTTGGTCAAATGCCTGGAAAGGCAAAAATGTGTTGATTGACCCCTCATGGTGAGAGGGACAGAAGAGTAACAAGTGATAAGGTTTAAACGCCATCAGCCTGTGTAGGTCTCCTGAACCAGCCTAGCAGATGGACACCACAATGGACACTTCACGTGGTGAGGACCAAGTCCAGAACCTGCCAAAATCCTAAAAGAAGGGCCATTATCACATAGGCACCCCCAGACCCTGCCTTTGTTTCAGAGCCACTTTGCAAAGATACAATTTTGTTTTTAAGTGGATCCTTCCTGTCATCTCCCCAGGTGGCCTCGCTGAGATGCTGGCGACACTGGGCAGTGGAGGGGCTGTTCACCAGCCACCTGGGTCACTTGGGCATGTCAGCTCTCCTGCAACTATATTCGATCTTGTAAAAGTCAAATTACACGTCAGGAAAGTGCTCTCAGAGAGTCAGAACTGCAGATGTTTCTATAATCATGAGAACACACATTTATTCCTAAGATCAGTATTTTGTTAGAAATGATTTTTAAGTTATGGATAAAAACATATCCTCTGGTTTATTTTTGCACCAATGTTGACTTGTGCTATTGCTCCCAGGGAGACCAGGCAACGAGAGGGCCAGGAAATTGCTATCTGGGTGGTTGAACCCAAGCTTTCCACATGACAGGTGTAAAGGAAGGTGAGCGGGTCCGGAGGTGGACAGCAGAAAGGAGCCTGCATTGGATGTGCCCGCCAGGGAGGACTGCTGTTTGTGACCATCCAGGCAAAGGCTAGGAGGGAGTCAAATCAAAATTGCAAAGTCCTGGAAACAAACACACACATGCTGGTCTGGTTTCAGAACCCTGGAACCAGGGGTTCTCTCTGTGAGGTTCAAAGGCAGTAAATTTAGATCACAGACAACAAAAAACTGCATAGACTATCTCCCTATTAAGAGGTAGTACAGCAGAAAGTAACCCAATTCCCTGACAGCTCAGATGGTAAAGAATCCACTTGCAATGCAGGAGACACAGGTTCGATCCTTGGGGCAGGAAGATCCCCTGGAGAAAGGAATAGCAACCCACTCCAGTATTCTTGTCTGGGAAATCCCATGTACAGAGGAGCCTGGTGGACCACAGTCCATGGGATCTCAAAGAGTTGGACATGACTGAACAACTGACTACAGACTACACATCAGAAACCAACATAACACTGTGAATCAATTATACTCCCAGTAAAAATATGTATTTGTGGATGGAAGATAAGATATCTGGGGTTTGATTCAAAATAATCCCATGGGAGAAGACTGTCAGAGGGTTAAAAGTGAAATAAGACTGGTCTAACCAAGGGGTACACAGAGGTTAACCATAATAATCTCTTTACCCATGTATATGTTTGGAAGTTTCCAGTATAGAAAAATTTTTAATAAAGAAAAAATAAACACTGCTTGGAACATGAAAAAAAAGAGGTAGTATATTCATGGTTGAACTAAGAAGTTCAAGCTAGATCCATGTTTTAAGAAGGAGAGATGGGGATGGCCACAGTTCATGTCTAACTCTCCATCCATCTGACGTACAATATTTATTCACCGTTTAAGGACATGCTCAGGTTTCTTGCATTTATAGTGATGGCGGTGGCTGGTCCAACCATCTGCAGAGCATCCCCACTCCCCCACGCGATTCCCAGTGTACTTGCTGACACCTAAGGCTGTACCGCAGGTTTGCCCGATGGATGACTCTGATGTTTAACTGCTGCTCTCAAAAGGGGTGGCTTTTCTACCTATGCGATCACATTTCCTTTATTTTTTTTTTTTCACATTTCCTTTAAATACTACAGAACACATGAGAATTAGATTTCATTTTCAGCAGCACACAGAGATGGAGAACAATGTGCACAGATTCTCCTAAAGAAGAAAATAACCTGCTATGAACTCTTGGGCAAATGATCATCGAGCTCCTCCTTCAACACCTCTGCAATGGGGTGCTGTGCCTCTCACAGCCTCCTGTCCTGCTGCTGAGGGGCAGTGGCCAAGGACCCTCAGGGAACACAGCAGACCAAATCCCCACTCTGAAGGGAAACCTGCCGCTGGGACATTTGAACAATGTCCAAGAGGAAGATCCAAGGGCAGCAACTCTGTGTCCTCTTCATTTTCAGGGAGACAATGGATAGCCTCAGTCACATTCATCCATCCAGTTGTAAATCCACCCAACAGCAGCATCCATTTTATCCAAGCAATGTCAAGGAGACAGGCTTGGATGAAATCAAGCAATTGCAGCTAACGGTCCTCAAAAGATGTCCACTTCTTCCTCCAAAAAGTTGCATCCCTCACCACAGCTTTCAAGGTTCTCCAGTTTCCTTTCAACCCACTGCTGGCCTGATCTTTCTTGATTTCCCTAGCAGAATCACACTTTCCTGACAAGCTGAGCCATTTGCCATGTCGTGAACACCCTATGCCTCGTATGCACGAGCCTCTCTGAACCCTGCTTCCTACTTCCTGGCAACCTCCCCTCCGATCCCTACTTGTCTTATTCATCTCTAAGGCCTGTCTTAAATACATCCTTTTCTACCATGCTTTTCCTGAGTCTTTCAAAAGGATTTGATCTCTTACTATTTGAATTTCTTTAGAACCATGTTTATACATCTTCAGATTAAACATTTTCTGTAGCTTACAACCATCTACAACTCTGAGAGCTGATAAGAGAACACTTTTTGTAAACTGTGTCAGGGTTGGAAGAGTACTTTGCTCACAGTGCAAAAAACACACAAAGTATAAGCACCATTCAGACATAACAAAAGACAGAAATCCACGCGAGCTACAACGTGGATGAACCCTGAGGATAACACGCTAAATGAAAAAAGCCAGCCACAGAAAGACAAATTGGGCTTCCCTGGTAGCTCAGATGGTAAAGAATTTGCCTGCAAGGCAGGCGACCCAGGTTCGATCCCTGGGTGAGGAAGATCCCCTGGAGAAGGAGATGGCAACCCATTCCAGTATTCTTGCCTGGAGAATCCCATGGACAGAAGCGCCTAGCAGGCTACAGTCCATGGGGTTGCAAAGTATTGGACACAACTGAGCAACTAACCGTAGTGAAATTCATAGAAACAAAGAGTAAAAAGGTGGTTACCAGGGTTAAGGAGAGATAAAGGGGACACTGTTTAATAGGCAGAATTTCAATTTCGCAAGATGAAGAAGTCCTGGAAATCCACTGTGCAACGTGATTATACATAACATTACTGACTGTACATTTTAAAATGGTTAAGGTGGTAAATTTTATGTTTTCACCACAAAAAGAAAAGTGCCAAGTGAATTAAATCTGCACCCTAACAGCACTACCAAAAAACGAAAGGTACTCTGCTGCAATCTTTGCCTTGATCACAGAGGTCAGAGCAGAAAGCATCCTTTTAAACATGTTTCATCAATAGACAGTCCTTAGATTCACTAAGAAAAGAATTTCTGTATTTTGAGAAAAGACAACCAGGACCAGAATACTAGGGAGAAATGGGTATAAAGATTAAACTCAGGTAAATTTCCCATTTCTTCAAAGTATCAGTTATCCAGAGACTGTGAACCCTAAACTTCTTTAGGAGGCTTCTGAGTTACTATCCATTTTTTTCTGTTTAAAAGCACAGTTGAGGTCCAGGGTCCCGATGCTCTAATCATCCATTTTCTTGCACTTTCTGAATACAAAGCCAGGAAGGAAGGCAGGGACAGAGATGAAAGGAGCTGGGTGATTTGGGGGAGTTGGAGAGGAAGCTGAAAGAGAACAAGGAGGGTGGGACGGGATATTCTGGGGAAGAAATGGGGCCAGAGGGTCAGACAGCGACAGAGACACACGGTGGACTGACGGATCAGAATGTGATTGTAGAAAACCCATGGTGGACACTCTCCTCAAAACTAGAGAGGCAGGCTCTAAATAGAAACACTGGTTCTACCTTGACAAGCCCTGGATAGAGGATTCTCATTAGACACCTGCTGGGGCTGAAAAAATACCACAGGGCCTGGACGCTGTCTGGCAGGGAAATCTGCAGCTACAAATACTTCGTAACATTGAAACTAGCAATCAACCAGTTCTGGTGATACAGTTAAGTTTCTCTGTATTCCAGGCTCTAAAGACAGTGCTACAAAGTCACATTAGCAGAAGGACTTGTTTTTGAGGCTCAGGAGGAGTTCCCTTTCTTTGCTGAATTGTGTTTCCAACGGTGGTCCAGTGCTTCCCACGCGATCGGCCCCATTCTTGATCCTCAGACTGTCTCGTTCTAGCCCGTGCTTTGAAACCAACTCGACTACTTTTTCTCTTTATAGTCAACTGCCTTTTAAAAGTTATTTTCAAAGGGCTGAATTTTTTTTGTCTTTGAGTTATACAAAAAAAGCAGATTTTCTAATTTGTTAAATAGATTAAAAAGCAAGGAAGCCAAACAAGCCAACCAAAACAAACAAAACCCGAAGAAGACTAATGACTTCATTGTCACAAATGTTAAGAACAGGTATCTTAGTGGAGATAGCGTAAACTAACGGTGACAAGGACTCTGGAATAAAACGAAACAGAGAGAGTCCATCTAGCTATGTCACCGTGACTAAGTTATTTAACTTCTCTGAATTTCATTTTCCTCCTATGAAAAAGAAAGAATAAAGATGCTAGTATTGTAAATTTTCCCCAAAATGGCACCTGCCATTATTACCTAAGTGTGATTGTCAGACTGTGAAGCTCAGCTAGCACATAAATTGATTATCCTTCATTGCAATGGCTCCTGTAGGGTACCTAATCACAGGTACCTTATGCAGAAGGAATAGATTATTCAGGCAATGTTTAACATTTGATTTCTGGAGCCAGGATGGCTGGAGAGGTGACTGACAAAGAAAAGTAGGAGACAATATTTTTTGTTTCTACCCCTCTTTTTTTCTGGGGTCAGCCATCCTTCTAAGAAGGATACATTTGGAAAATTATTCATCTCAGATCATATTGGTTACGCAATGAGCTCTGCTGGGCACTGTGTCCTTCCAGAAAGGAAAGGAAGTTAATGCCCAGCAATTCCTGATCCTATATTACATCCGCTGCATGCATACTGATGTTGGAGATAAGCTGGATGAGGATAACAACGAGAGAAGAAGAAAGATAGTTTGGGAGAGCGAGCGGGCTTCTATCTACTGGCTGAAGAACAGAGAAAACGCATGAGACAATCTCCAAGTTAATTATGGTTTTCTGGATTAAATGGAAACAAATGCCAAAGCAGAGGACTTTCTGCATATCTTTCCCTACATGTACCCAGCTGTAGTCCAAGTCCACGTTCATGCTTCCTCCAGCATCCACCGGACCATTAACCACTGTCACTTCCTATTAATCACGCATGGTGTCTTTCAAACTGTTGTCTGTTTCCTTTTAAACATGTCAACAGAACAACATACTGAGAACACGCTAAAACTCCTAAGTCTCAATTTAGAGTTCTGCTAGAATTCTCAGTTTATTAATTCCTTCTGACACGGCCCAGATGTCTCTAGAGTAATTAGTAACCGAACAGGGTTAATGTGGCTGCTTTGTGGTGATGCAGATTCACTGTGACAGATGGTTCACTTACAAAAACGAAGCAAGTTCAGTCAAGTTTAATCCCGAAGGGGAAGCACCACACTTGCCCCCTGTACACATCTGTGCCTATCTCGTCATCATCGTATTTAAGTGGCTACCAGGTACAATACAGTCAGAGATCATCAGCTTTCACATATTTTTTTAATCCATTTGGCCCAAGCTCTATGGAAGTGAGATGTACAGATAATGGGTAAAATTCACTCTCTCGGGGAAAGAACAAGGGGAGCCAGAGAGACAAGGCTAACAGAGCGAGAGAGTCCTGTAAATGCCAGGCTTGTGGCTGAAGTTCTTAATTAGGTAAATAAATTATAGGGCAGTGTTTGTTTTTTAAAAAAAATACTGTCAATTCTTTTTATTTTTTTTTTAAAGTCTTCTGGTGTGGGCCGTGTTTAAAGTCTTAACTGAATTTGTTACAACATGACTTCTGTTTTTCATGTTTTGGTTTTTTGGCCAAGAGGCATGTGGGATCTTAGTTCCCCGACCAGGGACTGAACTCACACCCTGTGCCCTGGAAGGCAAAGTCTCAACCACTGGACCGCCAGGGAAGTCCCTGTTAATTCTTCTTTTAAAATGTCTTATCTACTCATCCATTCCGTCTCTTCCCACTGCCATCAGCTGATAATTTTAGCTTCTGTTTCAACAAATGGAGCGGCCTCTCAAAGTGTCTCCCTGCCTTAAATTGTTCGATTTAATTCAACTAATGCTTCTGGAGAATGAGGCGTACAGGTGGCTTCACTGGCTTCTCGGTTCGGCTGTCAACCTCCTCTTCTTCTGGTTCATTTTACACAATGACCCAGGAATGTATTTTAAAGTCTAGTTTTCACCCTATCACTCACTCCCCAGCTCAAAATCCTCCAAAGGCCACCACTGCCTAAAATCGAAATTCTCACATGGTAGGTAGGAGTAAACCCTCTCTCTCAACACAGCCCAAGAAGGCCCCTCCATCCCAGCTCCGCCTCCTTGTCACTGGCCTGAAGCAGGGCCACCTCTGAGCCTTTCCTCATTCTCTTTAAGTCCCTCATGCCTTAAGGGTGGGCTCAAGTTTCAGGCTCTCCAGGAGCCTTTTTAGCAGACTATGCTAAACGGCAAGGATTACACCTGATGGTAGTTATTCTGGCATTCTATTTCTGGAAATTTAATGAGGATATATTCATAATTGTATATATATCATATACATATATACTGAGCTGTCATATTTTGATACCTAGCACAGTATTCTGCCTACAGTTAGGTGTGCTGAATAAATATGTACTATATACAGGAGTTTACTTTTTTCAATATTTAAGCTTTCTCAAGGGAAACTTGGCCTCTCAGTCTTAAAATGTACACAGACCTTAAAAGTACATAATTTAGTTCTAGAATCAGAATGAGCAATTCTCATACCAGGAATAAGTGAGGAAAAACTCAGAAATGCTTATAAAAATACATGCACATTGTGGAGATATTGAGTTTTTTTATAATAAGGAAGATAGAAACCCCTTAAGGGGTCCCTCATTTAATTGGGGTCCCCTACAATGTAGCTAACAAAATCACTTTTTGGAATATTTTAGTAACATGAGGACCAGTTCATAAGATATAAGTGAGGGCAAAGAAAAAGTAAACTAGCATTTCACTTTTTCTGTTAGATCAATGACAGACAGTGGTTATCTTTTCAGGGAGGCTTAAGAAGGCTCTTTTCCTTTGTGGTTTTCTCTGCATTTAAATTTGGGAACACTAAAGTGTTACTACTGTGTTGAGCAGTTTCTTTAATTGGAAACTTGCTCTTTTGAACCACAAACACTGACTTGGATGGGTATGTACTTTGATAGAGGAGCCTGACACAAACTTCTATTTGAATTGTAACTAATAAGCCTCCGCGTTATGTGAGAGATGTCCTACGGCCATGGAAACAACAGTGATTGACTTAGGAATCGGGAAACAGGGTCTAATGTTGGCTTTACTGCAGAATTCCCGCCAGCCCTGGAAAAGTCACTTCTTTCCTTGAACCCCAGTTTTTTAATGATAAAATAAATGGATATTCTTGCACCCTCCTTCCATCTTACAAAAATATATAGGGATCAATTAGAAACTATTTATCAAAATAGCAAACATATAAAAAGGAAATCAGTCAGTATCATGTGGGATTATTATCAAGGTTGGAGAAACATCCCTCTGAAATCTTGAACCTCCGATTATACCACAACTTTAAACCACTAAGTGGTACCCGATTCATGTGCTAATGTACAGCGAAGCACAATTCCACTAAATGCCCAATTTAATAACTGGAGGTGCATGTGTTACCTAACACTGAACAATGAATTTTAAAGTCATTTCAGGTAATTACAAAATATTGAACACAGTCCCCTGTGCTATATAGTAAATCCTTGATGCTTATCAAGCTTATCTATTTTCTGTAGAGGTTTGTATCTGTTAATCCCGTTGATAATCTGAAAATATATATATAACTGAATCATTTTGCCATACACCCGATTAAAACAGTATCATAAATCAACCACACTTCAATTAAAAAGCAGTCATTTTAGGACAACATTCCTCTTAAAAGTATTTTCCACAATATTTTGCAAATTACTATCTTTGCTCCCACCCCACCCCCCCCCAAGAGGTATACATTTTAAAAGAAGAAATACACTGGGTTTCAGATGAAGTATTCAGAGACAAAAAATTGAATGCTTTAGCAAACTCATGATGAAGAGAACAGGTGCTCCTCTATCTCCACGAAGATTTGGACGGTGAATCTAACCCACCTAGACGGGCAAACACTCTTAGCCACATCAATGCCAACGGATATACTTACCGGTGCACATGACTGGAGGCCCTGAGCACGTGGCTGGCAGGTGTATACTGCATGCCTCGGAACACACACACACAAACCCAGGTCACAACGGCGTGTACCAAGACACACACAGAAACACCAAAGTGTCCCACAGGGCGACCTCGCCAAAGGTTCTCAGGTAAAAAGCAAGAAAGGATCCCGTGAAGGGAAGGCAGGGCGGCGGGCCCCCAGAAGGCGTGCTGACTCACCTGGTAAGTGGTTGCCAATCCTGGCAGTGGGTTTGGGAGGCAGGGCGGGGGGCTGCTTGAGGAGAGAGAGCTGCTTCACAGGGGTGTCCTCGTGGTCTCCGGGGGAAGCAGCAGGTTTTTTGGGGGGCAGGAACAGGACTGGTTTGGCTGAAGGATCTTGGGACAGGAGGGCTCCAGACTCACTGGCAGAGGGACTCTCTTCAGACACTGAGGGGACAACCACATGACACACGAGGACATTACACAGACGCAGCGCGGGTGGGGCTGGCGGCAGCCGCGGGGGCGCAGCGCAGGCCAGCGACGCGGCAGAGCGTGCAGCGCGCATTCCGCGGGCGCGCCAACACCGACTCACGGACCACGGCGACAGGCAACAGATGGGCAGGCACAGAGGAGCGAGGACCAGGAACCCCTCTGAGCCTCCTTGGGGTGTGTTTGCCCTTTGCTCCCGGGTCTGAGGGCGGCCTAGGGGCTGACACTGGGCAGGCAATCCCCATATCCTGGGGCGGCTGCTCCTCCAGGTTCGGGGCCATCCAAGCTGCACATCAGTGTTCAGGGGGCGCTCTACAGTTTCAGGGGCACTGGCTCCTATTGGCTCCTATACACCTGGACAAGGTGAAGGATGCTCCAGATTAACATCCTTTTTGTTTTCTCTGCTCCTCTCTCCTACCCTCGCCAGAAGCATGGTTTTCTCATTTGGATTCTGCCCATTCCTTATTGCTCCAGGCCTGCCTCTTCCTCTCCCCCTGGCAGTGGTGGGGCAGGACCCAGACCAGCTCCAGTTAAGAGCTGTCCTGGGTGGTAGCAGAGGTCCTCCCATCAGACTGGTGACCTAGCCGAAGACTGAAGGAGACTACGACTTCCCAAGGGTGACAGATCTCAGGACAACAAATCAAATCTGTCTGATCCCAATGTCACAAGGAAGGCTGGAGAGAAATCTCAATTTACGGCTTTAGTTGGAACAATCTCTCCAGCTGGGAGGGGGGGAGCTTGGGAGGGAAATGCAACTCAGATGCATACTCCCCCCTACCATCACTGCTCCAGTAAGAAAGCCTGTACAAGAGTACTCCCCTGCCTCGTCCTTCCTCCCTAATCCGGGCAGCAGTGTTCCTGACAGCATCAAAGCCTTGCACATCATCCGCAGGAGAACCAGGTTCTCCCCTGGCTCAAGGGATACTGGTGTTACCAGTGCTGGACATTGATGGAGCAGCGACTCACAGGGTCCCAAAGTGAAGCAGGGCACCGACTCTCTGAACCGCCATCACTCCCGCCTCCCGCCTGAGCTCCGTGTTGCAGACTTTGCACACGGTGTAGACAGAGGAAGGACGTGGCCTCCCTCCCCAGACTCCAGACATTGCCAGAGGTCCCTCCCCAGAGGCTGGTCTCCTGATAGCAAGGGCCTCTCCTTACTGGCTGTCGGGAGCGCGCCACCATCTGGCTAAAGAGGACCACTCTGCAGTCCTTCTGAGGGACTGAATATTGGCGACTCTGGACCAAAGAGGGAGTGACGGTCAGATGGCATCACAAATCACCTGTCAGCAGGCTACAACTTAACCGGTTAAGTTGTACAATTAATACATCAATTTTATACGGTAAACTGGTACAGTCTGCTAAAGTGATGTAACAGTTAACTGTTATATCGGGATGAGGATTCAAAGGCATACCCGGGCTTTGTGACCAGGTGACTTAGACATCCTGCAGAAGCATGGGGCTCAGCGTTAGCAGGAACGAATGTTAGAAAACAAAACGATGACGTTTTAAATCATCTATATTACAAAACAAGATCTATCTTCTTTAAAGAGATTTAGGTTTTAAAAGTGTTTTTAAAGATTGTAGGAAAATAAATGGATATTTCCTCCATATTTTTACACTCAGCATGTACTGGGTTGGCCGAAAACCTTGTTCAAGTTTTCTGTAACGTTTTATGGAAAAACCCAAAGGAACTTTCATGACCAACCCGATACTAAATCGGTCACTTCCATCCTCATTTCCAGGAGATCCTTATGTTCAGGGGGCTCCAGAACAGAAGCCCAAGTCCATCCAGACTGAAGGCCCGCCACACCACATGCTGGGGACCAATTCAATGTCTATCAGGGGGCATTACCTGTCCCATCCATGATGTCAGCAGGCTGGAGCACCTCATATGAGCAGGGATCCCTGGGCATCGGGACTGGCTCCATTTCGGACAGGGCAGGCAGAGACAGCTGGCTGGAGCTCAGGGACTGCCCGTTTTCCAGGGAGTCATCTTCATTCGATATGGAGAGCTCCCCATCTGTTGGAGCAAGAAAGAGACCGCAGAGTTAGATACGCCTGCCTTGCAGGAAAGAGTGACATTTATAGCCTGCTACCTGAGTCTGGATGCTTTTGAACAATCTTCATCAAGACCAGACACAAAGTCTGCACTTGTTATTTTGCTTTTAAGGCATCTAACCACCAGGGAAACCATTTCCAATGATCTTCAGTAGTGTGCCTGTTTTCTCTCCATCGACAGATGAATGGATAAAAAAGATGTGCTGTGTGTGTGTGTGTGTATGTGTATATACATATGTATGGAATATTGTGAAACTGAAAAGTCACTCAGTCATGTCTGACTCTTTGCAACTCCATGAACTGTAGCCCGCCAGACTCCTCTGTCCATGGAATTTTCCAGGCCAGAATACTGGAGTGGGTAATCATTCCCTTCTCTAGGGGATCTTCCCAACCCAGGGATCGAACCCAGATCTGCATTACAGACAGATTCTTTACTGTCTGAACCACCAGGAAGCCCATATGGAATATTACTCAGCCATAAAAAAGAATGCGGGAATGCCATACACAGCAACGTGAACCTAGAAAAAAACCCTAGAAATCATCACACTAGTTCAGTGAGCCAGACTGGGAAAGACAAGTATCATATGATATTGCTTATGTGGAATTAAAAAGAAAAAGATATGAATGAACTTTTTTTTTTTTTAAATAAAACAGAGACTCACAGACATAGAATGCAAACTTATCGTTACCAAAGGAGAAAGGGAGCAGGGAGGAATACATTAGGAGGTTAGTATTAACATATACATTCTACTATATATAAAATATGTAAATAACAAACAAGAACCTACAGTATAGCACAGGCAACTATATTTTTGTAGTAAACTATAAGGGAAAAGAATCTGAAAAAGAGTGTATATATACACACACACACACACACACATATATGTATAACTGAGTATCTGTGCTGTATACCTGAAACTTACACAATATTGTTAATCAACTATACTTTAATTGAAAATTTAAAAACATTTACAAAAGTTCTAACATTTTAAAAGTGCTAAAAAATCATAATATACCATGTTTTATATTTGTTCTTTAAACAAAAATGAAAATCAAATTTTCTTCATAATTTTTGAAAACCTGGAAACACTAAGCAGGACTCAGAGATGGAAAACGAGGTCAGGAATTCCTACTTCTGGGAGCCAAAGGCTTCAAGCGCTCAACAAGCATGGGGACCTGGGACATCAAGGCACTAGGAAAGACTCAGCCTGTCTTCTCGGCACCTCTGCCCACATCCAATCTCTCCAAGGAGACACGTTTAGGGGTCTCTGAGCTCCAGCTGCAGGCTTGCAGCGGCCCAGAGCCACTGGGAGGGGCCAGGGTTCTCCTGCTGCCCATCACTGATTCTGCCGGGCAGGGTGTACGCTTTGATCTTGTCAAAGCTCAGCAAGACAAGGAGCAGCCAGTTAACACCACGGTGGAGGATCAAAGTCTCCTACACAACGGCCGTTTGTCAAATCAAAACTCCCTGGGTGCGATTTCCTCCTAGCCCAGGGGAGTCCTAGATAGCTAGACATTAAAGTCAAATTAATTTTTAAAGAGGACTGAAAGCTGTTCCAGCCAGATGAATAAATATCCAGATGAAAGGCTCTAAGTTATGTTTGGGCAGAAACACAGAAATCAGCAAAGCAATTACCTGCCTTACAACGAGAAGACAGATGATTTACTTGAAGAAATACAACAGTGAAATGCCTCCATGGTTAATCATGGATAAATAAGCTTTTCCTTTTGCTGTGTTCCTCCCAAGGCTTTAATTTTCTACACAATGATGATACAGCAGCAAAAGATTCCTCTACTACCTCCTTTCCTCCTCATTTAGAACTGGCCTGATGAAACGCATGCTCAACAGAGCAATTTATAAACTGACAGGCTTTAGGCAGCATATAGTTCAAGGACTTATGATATTTGACCTGAAATTTTATACACATAGAAAAAAAATATAATGTACACCAAAAAGTCATTTGAAGCAGATAATTTAAAGCACTAATTTTTGAAGACTGTGGGTTTATTTTTTCTTTCTTTTCACTTGGCCTTAAAATTTTTTTTTGTTAATTGGGCTTTTGTTTGCTGTTGGTCATGCTGCTTAGCATGTGCGATGTTAGTTCCCCAACCAGGGATGGAACCCATGCCCCGTGCAGTGGAAGTGCGGAGTCTTAGCCCCTAGATGGCCAGGAAAGCCCCTCACGTGGCCTTTTTATATGTCTCAAATGGAGGCAGTAGTCACTATAATCGTGATTAACAATACGGCTATGATGTCTCATTCCTAAGAGAAGAGCAGACTGTCAGGCCAAGGCTATTTGGGAAACACTCAGCTGAACTGAGAGTACCCAGGATGGGAAGAGCCGCGGTTGTGAGCGTTAACGCAGCGCCATCCAGTAACGGACAGTCCCGGGTCCTTTACTTCGTCTTGTTCAAACCGACAACATGGGAAGCACCTCTGCTTCGGGTTCCCAGGTGGCGGAATAATGATGGCACTGCTGTCAGGTTTACTGCATCTCTGGGAAACCATTCTGATTTTGGATGTTCTGGCACCCCACTCCAGTACTCTTACCTGGAAAATCCCATGGACGGAGGAGCCTGGTAGGCTGCAGTCCATGGGGTCTCGAAGAGTCGGACACGACTGAGCAACTTCATTTTCACCTTTCACTTTCATGCATTGGAGAAGGAAATGGCAACCCACTCCAGTGTTCTTGCCTGGAGAATCCCAGGGATGGGGGAGCCTGGTGGGCTGCCGTCTACGGGGTCGCACAGAGTCGGACACGACTGAAGCGACTTAGCAGCAGCAGTATAGTAAAAGTACTGGCTTAAAACAGCCAGAGGAGGAGGGGTTTCAGGGTTTTTGCCATATTTTGCTTCTTTGGGGCAAAGATGTGATGGAATGATCGCTACATATTTTAGCTACTTAGACTACTTACGTCTAAGAACTGTAGATGCAACATTAAGGGGAAGAAAAGACACCACAGCAGTAGCGCCAGAGGTCTTGGTGGTTACGGGGAAGCAGTATTGCTCACCCCTCTTGGGACACATCAACTCTCAAAAAATTTAGCTCCCTACGGGTTAAAAAGTACCTTTGCTAAATCACAAAGGCCCAAGTCATTTGGGAGAGGAAACCAATCTGGTGAATTCCACCACCGCAACTTCTAAATACACATCTCATTAAAAAACAAAATTAGAAAAAAGGAGAAATATGACATGAATCATATTTCTACCCTAACAGAAAAGTTCTTTTTCCATACGTAGTTGTATGTATCAAATTTTATTTCGTCTTGTTTTTTAAATTTTATAAGCATTATAATTTGCATAGTTATCATCTTAATGATTATCTCTCTGTGGTTGGTCACAAAGGGATTTCGAATGCTTTATGCTGTACTCTTGCCTGGAAAATCCATGGACGGAGGAGCCTGGTGGGTTGCAGTCCATGGGGTCGCTAGGAGTCGGACACGACTGAGCGACTTCACTTTCACTTTTCTCTTTCATGCATTGGAGAAGGAAATGGCAAACCACTCCAGTGTTCTTGCCTGGAGAATCCCAGGGACGGCGGGGCCTGGTGGGCTGCCATCTATGGGGTCGCACAGAGTCGGACACGACTGAAGAAACTTAGCAGCAGCAGCAGCAGCATGCTCTTATAAAAACAGAAATCTCTGCCGATTACCTTCTGGTATAAAACCTTCTCTGCAATTAGAATTCTCCCCTTTAGAAGAGAGTCCGATAAAGACATTTATGTGTATTAATATTTTAATGTCTACTGACACAGACCTGGATATCATTAAGTCATTTTTCTATAGGGTTTGTCAATTTACACAGCAGCAGATTTCTGGGCTTTTGGTCATTTCTTCAATATTAACATTGATAACCATGTTTTACCTATCGACATACCTACTTACCTACATATATATGCACACATCTGGTAGAAGTAAATTAAAACCATGCAATAAGTACAGATTCATTATTGATATCACTTATGACTAAGATAGATGATGACAAAAATTAAATCTGATTTGGATTCATATAATATGGGATTAAAAAGATGCTGCTGTTAAAGTAACAGTTATTTTTAAAATTCTTATGTTTTCAAATGCACACAAAAGGTAGAAGCATGAACGTAATGAACTCCATGTTCTCATCATCAAGCTATGAGGAATTAGCTGGGAATTCCGAATGCTTAGTCACTTCAAGGTTGATTCATCTAAAGACTAATTTATTGATGAATAGTTGATTCACAAGGTTGTATTAATTTCTACTGTAAAGTGATTCAGTTATTATATATAATATACATGCACATGTGCATATACACACATATATGTGTGGATATATACACACACGTATGTGTATATATACACACATGTATATACTCACACATGTATGTACAGATACACATACACAGGTGTATATACGCACACATTCCTTTTTCATATTCTTTTCCATTATGGCTTAGCACAGAATACTGAATATAGTTCCCTGTGCTATTACACAGTAGGACCCTGTTGTCTATACATCTTATACATAATAGCTTGTATCTCTGAAGACTGTTTAGGCTCTCCATGTCTTTTTACTATTTACCAGTTCTGTTATCAGCAGATTACTGCTGCTGCTGCTGCTGCTAAGTCGCTTCAGTCGTGTCCGACTCTATGCGACCCCATGGACTGCAGCCTACCAGGCTCCTCCGTCCATGGGATTTTCCAGGCAAGAATACTGGAGTGGGGTGCCACTGCCTTCTCCACAGCACATTACTAGTATTTTTAAAATAAACATCATTAGAAAAAACTGTTTTCCCTCCCAGGAAGAATTTAACTCTCCTGAATAAAATGAGTCTTACAGAATATTTCTACTTTCATCTATCAAGATCATCACAGTTTCTTAGGTATTTGCTCTTTTTGATACAATGGTAAGTGGAATTGCTTCCTGAATTTCTCTTTCTGATCTTCCATTGCACAGTCTCTTGTTAGTATGAATGAGCAACAGCTCACTGAGTATTGGAAATCATTTTGACGTTTTACATACTGTAATTTTCAAAATGGTACAATTATCTTCAGGTATTAAGACAGTTCCTACTAGAATTAGCAAAGTGTGGAAAGGAGGAAGGGAGAAGGCAGGAGGAGACCAGACAGGTTAAGGAAGTGGTTCTCAAACTTTCATGGGCATCACAATTTCCTGGTGGGCAGTTAAAACACAGATGACAGGGCCTCACTCCCAGAGTCTCTGACTCATGAGGTTTGGCGTGGAACTGAGAACACGCGTGTCTAATAAATTCTTGGGTGATGCCAAAGCTGCTTTTGCTGGTCAGGGTTCCACACTTTGAGAACTACTGGACTGGAGGGAAGGAACTGGACAAGCAAGAGAACCCAGAATAGCAACAGTGCCTTTTCATGATGAGGTTTAGGGCAGGAAATGTCATTCATGGGGCTAACACGTAACAGAGGCGGCTGGTTTAAATCTCAAAGAGAAAGCAGGAGGTTGCGTGGTCTAACCATGGATTATGAACTTGTCACGAAGGGAGATGGGACTGGAGAGGGCACCAGGGTGGGGAAGAAAAGTAAAAGATGAGCCAGGTGCAGACATGCCCAACGGGAGCATCCGGTCACAGAAGTGAAGAGAAAAGAATGCAGAAGAGAGTGCAAGTCAGAGTCACGACAAATGGTGAGATGTAGAAAGCAATGGATTGAGATGGAGACCTGGCCAGTCACTGTCTTCTCTTCCTTGTGAGGCACAAGAATTGAAGATGCTGGTAAGTCAGGCTCACATCAAGTTAAGGAGAGTGCAGGGAGAGGTGCTGCTGTGCTGCTAAGTCGCTTCAGTCGTGTCCGACTCTGTGCGACCCCAGAGACGGCAGCCCACCAGGCTCCCCTGTCCCTGGGATTCTCCAGGCAAGAACACTGGAGTGGGTTGCCATTTCCTTCTCCAGTGCATGAAAGTGAAAAGTGAAAGGGAAGTCGCTCAGTCGTGTCCGACTCTTAGCGACCCCATGGACTGCAGCCTACCAGGCTCCTCCATCCATGGGATTTTCCAGGCAAGAGTGCTGGAGTGGGGTGCCATTGCCTTCTCCCAAGGGAGAGGTGAGAGTGAATGAATTCATTCGACTGACAAACACCTACTGAGACCCTATCGTGAACAATGTGGGGTCACACCCACTGAGCCTCACAAACAGATCTGCTGTTAGCTCCTTAGGATACCTGGAGAAACGACTGTTAGGGCGGCTGCCTCCAAAGGCCTGGAGTTGAACCATATTCTGCCCTGCCCCTCCTGCCACAGGCCAGGCATTGTGCTAAATGCTGAGGAGGAAACAGACATCCCCTGGGGAAAGAGTGAGGCAAGACGGGGTGCAGAAATGCAGACAGGGAGGAATTTGGTGTACACGAGCTGGGGTGAAAGGTGAGGAAAAGAAGCGTGAGAAGTTAAGCCCTGAGAAACAGAAGAAGAAAAATGAGAGGCGAAGGAAGGGAGTAGATGTGTGTTTGGAACAGATGGAGATTCACCTCTTGTCTTGCATAAAATTTTTCTTACTGTTCTAAGAGTACAATCTACTGGTTGGTCAAAAAGTTCATTTGGGTTTTCCCATAAGATGGTATGAGAAACTGGGATGAACTCTGTGGCTAACCCAATATATAAAAGCTGTGTTCCAGAGAGTTGGCTTGAAAGATGTTTTTAAAAATATATATTTTTTGTTCTAATTCAGTTTATTTAGGAATGACATCTACCTATAACCAGATGTTACCTATGTGACAATATTCCAAACAATTTTGTTGTTGTTGTTTGTTTTGCTTTAAGATACCCTCTGGTTTTAGGGTGATTGACATATATATATATATACTCACAGACATATTTATTTATTTAGGGTGCATAAGAAGGAAGCCAGAAATGTATTAACTTACTCATAAACTTTTAGGTTTTTATTTTTTAAATTTTATTTTTAAACTTTACATAATTGTATTAGTTTTGCCAAATATCAAAATGAATCCATCACAGGTACACATGTGTTCCCCATCCTGAACCCTCCTCCCTCCTCCCTCCCCATACCATCCCTCTGGGTCGTCCCAGTGCACTAGCCCCAAGCATCCAGTATCGTGCATTGAACCTGGACTGGCATCTCGTTTCATACATGATATTTTACATGTTTCAATGCCATTCTCCCAAATCTTCCCACCCTCTCCTTCTCCCACAGAGTCCATAAGACTGTTCCATACATCAGTGTCTCTTTTGCTGTCTCGTACACAGGGTTATTGTTTTCATCTTTCTAAATTCCATATATATGCGTTAGTATACTGTATTGGTGTTTTTCCTTCTGGCTTACTTCACTCTGTATAATAGGCTCCAGTTTCATCCACCTCATTAGAACTGATTCAAATGAATTCTTCTTAATGGCTGAGTAATACTCCATTGTGTATATGTACCACTGCTTTCTTATCCATTCATCTGCTGATGGACATCTAGGTTGCTTCCATGTCCTGGCTATTATAAACAGTGCTGTGATGAACATTGGGGTACACGTGTCTCTTTCCCTTCTGGTTTCCTCAGTGTGTATGCCCAGCAGTGGGATTGCTGGATCATAAGGCAGTTCTATTTCCAGTTTTTTAAGGAATCTCCACACTGTTCTCCATAGTGGCTGTACTAGTTTGCATTCCCACCAACAGTGTAAGAGGGTTCCCTTTTCTCCACACCCTCTCCAACATTTATTATGTGTAGACTTTTGGATCGCAGCCATTCTGACTGGTGTGAAATGGTACCTCATAGTGGTCTTGATTTGCCTTTCTCTGATAATGAGTGATGTTGAGCATCTTTTCATGTGTTTGTTAGCCCTCTGTATGTCTTCTTTGGAGAAATGTCTATTTAGTTCTTTGGCCCATTTTTTGATTGGGTCGTTTATTTTTCTGGAGTTGAGCTGTAGGAGTTGCTTGTATATTTTTGAGATTAGTTGTTTGTCCGTTGCTTCATTTGCTATTATTTTCTCCCATTCTGAAGGCTGTCTTTTCACCTTGCTGATAGTTTCCTTTGATGTGCAGAAGCTTTTAAGTTTAATTAGGTCCCATTTGTTTATTTTTGCTTTTATTTCCGATATTCTGGGAGGTGGGTCATAGAGGATCCTGCTGTGATGTATGTCAGAGAGTGTTTTGCCTATGTTCTCCTCTAGGAGTTTTATAGTTTCTGGTCTTATGTTTAGATCTTT
>NW_011494846.1:453425-454197 GCF_000754665.1 Bison bison bison | reverse complement strand
TTTTTCCTTCTCTATACAAATTTAAAGGGAGGTTTCTCTTAAAATATTGTGTTGCCATAATGACACCGGCTTCGCCTGAAGTTAGCTATTCTCGAGTCTAGAGATAACCAATGCCTTTTTCTTTTGGAAATGTTTGTCTTAAGCTATGCTAATGTACTATGCCTTTACCCCAAACTCTGTCTCCAAGTTGGTTCTGCCTCTTGGCCCAGAACCTACTTGACAAACCAGTATGGATATTGTTCCCCTAATCTATGTAAATGAAACTATTTGTATGGTGGTCTGCCCTTCTTCAAGATTTAAGTTAATCATTTTATGGCCCAAGATAAACCATTTGGTGCCGAGATTATCTCAAAATGCATCTTATGGGTGAGGGGCCTGGTGCCATTCTGAATTTTAAGACATTCCTTTCTTTCATTAACAGACTGCTAGTGACTATATAACATCCAGCTGAAGACTAGCAGGCGGGTACTCTTTCTGCCCCCTTCTGATGCCTATGTCAGAAGCTTTCTCTATCTCCTTTATACTTTAATAAAACTTTATTACACAAAAGCTCTGAGCGATCAAGCCTCGTCTCTGGCCCCGGATTGAATTCTTCTCCTCCGGGGGCCAAGAATCCCGGTGTATTCGCGTGATTCAACAACAACCTTTCACAATGGTGAATGGAATTGTTTCCTTAATTTCTCTTTCTGTTTTCTCATTATTAGTGTATAGGAATGCAAGGGATTTCTGTGTGTTGATTTTATATCCTGCAACTTTACTATAGTCATTGATT
>NW_011494846.1:452675-453325 GCF_000754665.1 Bison bison bison | reverse complement strand
GGTATATTTCTCCATCTATTAGTGTCCTCTTTGATTTCTTTCACTGGTGTTTTATAGTTTTCTATATATAGGTCTTTAGTTTCTTTAGGTAGATATATTCCTAAGTATTTTATTCTTTCTGTTGCAATGGTGAATGGAATTGTTTCCTTAATTTCTCTTTCTGTTTTCTCATTATTAGTGTATAGGAATGCAAGGGATTTCTGTGTGTTGATTTTATATCCTGCAACTTTACTATAGTCATTGATTAGTTCTAGTAATTTTCTGGTGGAGTCTTTAGGGTTTTCTATGTAGAGGATCATGTCATCTGCAAATAGTGAGAGTTTTACTTCTTCTTTTCCAATTTAGATTCCTTTTATTTCTTTTTCTGCTCTGACTGCTATGGCCAAAACTTCCAAAACTATGTTGAATAGTAATGGTGAAAGTGGGCACCCTTGTCTTGTTCCTGACTTTAGAGGAAATGCTTTCAATTTTTCACCATTGAGGATAATGTTTGCTGTGGGTTTGTCATATATAGCCTTTATTATGTTGAGGTATGTTCCTTCTATTCCTGCTTTCTGGAGAGTTTTTATCATAAATGGATGTTGAATTTTGTCAAAGGCTTTCTCTGCATCTATTGAGATAATCATATGGTTTTTATTTTTCAATTTGTT
>NW_011494846.1:451436-452534 GCF_000754665.1 Bison bison bison | reverse complement strand
GACTGATTTGCGGATATTGAAGAATCCTTGCATCCCTGGGATAAAGCCCACTTGGTCATGGTGTATGATCTTTTTAATGTGTTGTTGGGTTCTGATTGCTAGAATTTTGTTAAGGATTTTTGCATCTATGTTCATCAGTGATATTGGCCTGTAGTTTTCTTTTTTTGTGGGATCTTTGTCAGGTTTTGGTATTAGGGTGATGGTGGCCTCATAGAATGAGTTTGGAAGTTTACCTTCCTCTGCAATTTTCTGGACAAGTTTGAGCAGGATAGGTGTTAGCTCTTCTCTAAATTTTTGGTAGAATTCAGCTGTGAAGCCATCTGGACCTGGGCTTTTGTTTGCTGGAAGATTTTTGATTACAGTTTCAATTTCCGTGCTTGTGATGGGTCTGTTAAGATTTTCTATTTCTTCCTGGTTGAGTTTTGGAAAGTTGTACTTTTCTAAGAATTTGTCCATTTCTTCCACATTGTCCATTTTATTGGCATATAATTGTTGATAGTAGTCTCTGAGCGAACTTTTAGGTTTTTAATTTGCAAAATAAAACACTGTACAACCAGTATAAGGGAGAAAAACCAGCATGATGGGGAAATCTGAACCAAACATAACTATAAAAGAATGGCTATTCCAAGTATGCGGAGTATTTGTACAAATAAATAACAATCAGTTCCAGGTGCCCCTCGTGAAATGCACAGCCTGGCTGGGAACGAAAGAAATGCAAGTGAAATGACCCTGTGGGTGACGCTGACCCCTAACCGTGTGCTTGAAACAATGTCAAGTGCAAAACCAGGAACGGAGAATGAGAGGCACGGGTTGATTACAATGCCCTCAAGAGGAAATATGCAGGCACGCTGCAAAGTTCTAAAGTGAGCTTGGCAAGATATGAGTAGAGCTTGCTGCTGCTGCTAAGTCGCTCCAGTCATATCCGACCCTGTACGACCCCATAGACGGCAGCCCACCAGGCTCCCCCATCCCTGGGATTCTCCAGGCAAGAACACTGGAGTGGGTTGCCATTTCCTCTCCAATGCATGAAAGTGAAAAGTGAAAGGGAAGTCGCTCAGTTGTGTCCGACTCTTAGCGACCCCATGGACTGCAGCTGTC
>NW_011494846.1:446897-451336 GCF_000754665.1 Bison bison bison | reverse complement strand
AGCTTGCTGCTGCTGCTGCTAAGTCGCTCCAGTCATATCCGACCCTGTACGACCCCATAGACGGCAGCCCACCAGGCTCCCCCATCCCTGGGATTCTCCAGGCAAGAACACTGGAGTGGGTTGCCATTTCCTTCTCCAATGCATGAAAGTGAAAAGTGAAAGGGAAGTCGCTCAGTTGTGTCTGACTCTTAGCGACCCCATGGACTGCAGCCCACCAGGCTCCTCCACCCATGGGATTTTCCAGGCAAGAGTACTGGACTGGGTTGCCATTGCCTTCTCCATGAGTAGAGCTTAATGGTCATTAATTTTTTTTTTTTCCAATGGAGATGCTTACATGTACAAAAAAAATAACAAACACTGGCATGCTGCCTTGTTCAGTTACATGAAAACCTAATAATTTTTGTTGGCAAGGGAAAACCCCCTCCTTACTCCTCAGGTTTCTTGAATAGCTATTTTCTCTGAGCCCAACTTTTTACCCCTTCTCCACAGTTACTGCACTGCTAGGATGCAAATTCTGAATAAAAGACGTGCAGAAGAGGAGAACAATGAATGTCACGAAATCACGGTTACATTGATGCTTCCAGTAGAAGGAAAAATGATTATGTATGTGAAGCACCCTGTGAGAATTTTAGACTCAAAACATTAGGAAGTGTTAGCTACGCTGCATCCCCGTTGGTAACGCAATGTGTAGAATTCACACATGCAGACCTATGAAAATTCAAACGCGTTTGAATTTACTGGCAATCGCCAACAGCTATAATTAGAGCAAAAAGTGCAGCCACCTATGTTAAAGCAAATAATCATCTTTGTGAAGACATGGAAGAAGAGCTCTACTGCAAGTATTTGCTAATTGTTTTTTCCCTTTGAGACAGAGCTGCTGCTGTAGCTTTCAATACATGTCCTTTGACCAAAAAGGGCATCTCTGCTGAGTGGCTGATGGGGACCCCATAGAGCTGAAGTGACCAACAAGTGTCACTGGTGATGGGGAGCTATGAAACACGGACTTCATCTGATGTCTTTTTATTTTTTCTTTCTTGACGTTGATACACTTTTTCCATTAGAGTAGAAAAAAAGTTCATCCACTAAGGGGGCACTGCTGCTAAGTCCCTTCAGTTGTGTCCAACTCTGTGTGACTCCATAGATGGCAGCTCACCAGGCTCCCCCATCCCTGGGATTCTCCAGGCAGGAACAATGGAGTGGGTTGCCATTTCCTTCTCCAATGCATGACGGTGAAAAGTGAAAGTGAAGTCGTTCAGTCGTGTCTGACTCTTCTCGACCCCATGGACTGCAGCCCACCAGGCTCCTCCACCCATGGGATTTTCCAGGCAAGAGTAGTGGAGTTGGTTGCCATTGCCTTGCCACTGTTTAGTAACACACATAGGTGTCATTTCCACAATATAGACAGCTTTGAAAAGCTTCTGTTAATCCCAGTAATCTTCTAAATCACTGTCCTCAAAGCCACTGGCTGCTCTCATTGTCAGCCAAGTGATGTGCCATCAACCGTAGCTCTAAGGATTTCACTGAAAGATGAAAAGCTCTCAATCTAAGCTGGAAATGGCTCCATGGTCATTGGAGTTTGCTTGAATTCAAGGAGTTGAAGTCATTAAACTAAATGGTGCTACAGATATCATCGTGTAGAATTTTAAACATATATTGAAAGCAATACATTTCTATTAACTCTGGAGATTTACTAACAATACTTAATGTTTTTGAATCTCGGGCTTTGAAAAAGACAAACTGAGAGTCTTATTCACAAAAACTAACACACAGTGTGTGTGTGTCTCTCTCACGTCTGGTACATTTTCTTTTCCAGTGAAGAAAAGTCATTGTCAGAGTGTGATCGTGTGTCTAAAAGTATCTATATGCCACCAGAATTGTGAGCAGACATCGCAGGAATTTGTAGGATCACTAAACCTGTACTTTCGGAATCCACACCTCAGAGATTCTTCTAGTTTATCTTTCGTGTCTATTCGAGGCCAGAAGTCTTTGGATCATTCAGACTAGTTTATACGGAAGAACAAATGTGCAAGAGGTATGAGGTTTCTTTGCGTCTGACACAGGCATCTCGGTAACTCACAGAATCCTTTCGATGCTAATAGCTTGAAACCTACGCAAGATGGATTTCAATCTCAGAATGTAACTGATTCCGTGATACTGAGACTGGGTGACTTTAAACACAGAATGGAATGGTACATGTTTTCGTGCTTGGAGAATCACCTTACTTTTTAAAAAATAGCTGCTATTGTTCTGGATTTAATATCCTATTTTGATGCTAATATTTCCTGTCTTGTACAGAGGACTTTGCCGAAAACCCTGAAGTGTGTGAGTTGCAGTGACTTCCTATCACAAAAGTGGCGTTGACTAAAACAAGTGCGTAGCTTGTTTCAGTTGCACTTCCCGGTAGTTGTTCCCTGATGGATTTATCAGCGTTTTCTGCCTTTTACTGGACCACACAGTCAGCAAACCACAGCTCACATGGCTTCATGGTGGCTTCCTCATTGCAAACACCTCCTCGTATCAAACCGTGGTGTCTGTCTCCCAGAGGTGTTTCTTTCATCTGCCTGGGTACAGTTATGCCTCCTCAGCAGTCTTTATACCCGAGCCCATCAGTTCTTTACATCATCTATCCTGATGAGGTATGATGGCTCTGACCACTATTTCCAGATAATGACTCTTGACTCCAAGGTTTGCAGCAGAAAGAGGATTTACCATCTTGCTATTCCTAGGCATTCTGATATCAAAAATGCAACTGGGGCAGAGACCGAATATAAAATGAATGGGATGACACAGTTTCTCTCCTATGCTATTACACAAGAGTGGAACTCTCACAGAATCATATATCGCTGTGCGGTGGGCCCTTCACAGTTAATAGCGAATCCAAGATTTTTAAAAAAAATCTTTAATGGCTAGAGTAGGAGAAGGAAAGTCATAGGGACTTGTCATTGCAAAATTTAAGCAGTTCTGTTTCTCTAGCTGAGCTGCTCTCCAACATACGGTTATGGTTTAAGTTAGTTAAAACTAAATAAAACCTAAAACGCAGTTCCTCGGTCAGCCTAACCACATCGGAGGTGCTCGATAACCACACGTGGCTGATGGCTGCGATGCTGGCTGGCAAAGATGACGGAACATTCCTGTTATTGCTGAAAATTCTACTGGACAGCCCTGCTCAAAGTAGACTTAAAACTCACAATAATGGGCCTAGTGAAGTGAAGTCGCTCAGTCGTGTCCGACTCTTTGCAACCCCACAGACTGTAGCCTACCAGGCTCCTCCGTCCATGGGATTTTCCAGGCAAGAGTACTGGAGTGGGTTGCCATTTCCTTCTCCAGAGGATCTTCCCGACCCAGGGATCGAACCCTGGTCTCCCGCATTGTAGGCAGATGCTTTACCGTCTGAGCCACCAGGGAAGCCTAATGAATATGCAAAAATGAACCCATTACTGGAACTGGGAGAGTCAGACGGCTTTGCTAACCTGGTCCATATCACAACAAATGGCCAGTTCAGTGGATATTTGCTTTAAAGAAGCTGCAGTGGTAGGAAGGAGGAGGCACAGGGAAGAAAGATGTCTCTGGGGCACGTGTGGATGGTGGGACCCACAGAGCAGCAAGACACAGCTCCAGAAGTGTGCATGGCCTGTGGAGGAGTCCTAAAGCCTCCTGACAGAATCTCAGCTCTTCTGGGTGGAAGCAGAGAGTCTAGACTTGGGTGAAGGGGAACCGGGAAAGAAAGACAGGCATCAAAGAACAGCAGAGGAGAAGTCCAGGTCACATGTCTGGTGGAGACCCTTGCTGACATTTACTGAGCGCTTTCTCTGGGCAGAAAAGGCCGTAAAGCCCAAACTGGATCATGTCCCCTGACCTTCCAGCAACCCTCTGGAAGGACAAGCAAGGGCAGAATGGAGTTGAAGAGTACGCATCCAGGGGTGTTCCCAGAGCCTCCAGGAGGACCAGCTGCTTGGTAACAGACTGTCTTCAAGCAAGCAGGCTGGAGGCTGGGAGCGATAAGAGAGGATGGAAGGCAAGCATGGCTTTGCTGGCTGGAGCCAACTAGGATCCTGGGGGTTCATTCAAGCAGAAACCAGAGTCCAGGGAGCTAAGAAGCTGCCCTGTACCTTCTACAGACAGAAGACAAGGGAGCTAGGACCAGCGCTTAGGGCTCCAAGGAGAATGTGGTTGTTTTACAGATATCTGTGTGGGACTAAAGGAGTATATAAAGGCTATATATTGTCATCCTGCTTATTTAACTTATATGCAGAGTACATCATGAGAAACGCTGGCCTGGAAGAAGCACAAGCTGGAGTCAAGATTGCCGGGAGAAATATCAATAACCTCAGAAATGCAGATGATAGCACCCTTATGGCAGAAAGTGACGAAGAACTAAAGAGCCTCTTGATGAAAGTAAAAGAGGAAAGTGAAAAAGTTGGCTTAAAGCTCAACATTCA
>NW_011494846.1:439690-446642 GCF_000754665.1 Bison bison bison | reverse complement strand
GGAAAGTTATGACTAACCTAGATAGCATATTCAAAAGCAGAGACATTACTTTGCCAACAAAGGTCCGTCTAGTCAAGGCTATGGTTTTTCCATTAGGCGTGTATGGATGTGAGAGTTGGACTGTGAAGACAGCTGAGTGCCAAAGAATTGATGCTTTTGAACTGTGGGGTTGGAGAAGACTCTTGAGAGTTCCTTGGACGCAAGGAGATCCAACCAGTCCATTCTAGAGGAGATCAGTCCTGGGTGTTCTTTGGAAGGACTGATGCTAAAGCTGAAACTCCAGTACTTTGGCCACCTCATGCGAAGAGTTGACTCATTGGAAAAGACTGATGCTGGGAAGGATTGGGGGCAGGAGGAGAAGGGGATGACAGAGGATGAGATGGCTGGATGGCATCACAGACTTGATGGACGTGAGTCTGAGTGAACTCCGGGAGTTGGTGATGGACAGGGAGGCCTGGTGTGCTGCGATTCATGGGGTCTCAAAGAGTCGGACACGACTGAGCGAATGAACTGAACTGAACTAAGGCTTCAATACATCTGCAATTCAGGAGACCCAGGTTTGATCCCTGGGTCGGGAAGATTCCCTAGAGAAGGGAACGGCTGCCCACTCCAGTACTGTTGCCTGGAGAGTTCCATGAATTTCCTGGTGGGCTACAGTCCATGGGGTGGCAAACAGTCAGACACGACTGAGCGACTAACACTTTCACTTAAGGCTTCAGTGCCCCACCGACTTGCCTAACTCTACATGAGTCTTAGGCAAACGTATGAAGTCAGGAAAGCTTTTCTAAGAGTGACTAGCATCCCTTCTATTAGCTGTTACCTTCCAGAGTTTGACTTGTCTCCTCATTACAAACGTCAGTGCAGGTCAGTGGCTGTGGCATGATCAGGCATCAGAAGTGGGCAGGGATGCTCGTCATGCCCAGGGTACCGTGCCCTGCCCTGGCTTCATTGGTGGGGTCTGAGATTGGAAGGGCGGTATTGTGGTGGGTCTTCCAAGGATAACTTATACTAGGTAGGAGCCAGAAACATCTGTCAAAATTAGGGGAAAAGGTAAATAGTTATCTCTTAAGAATTCTGGTCAATGAGAAACGAGAGGAATTCTGAAGAACCTCTGGGGCAAGGTTTTCTTGCTCTTAGAAAGCAACACCAAGAAGGGAAACAGGCTTGCCTCTCCCCTCTGGACGTTGTGTCTGCATGTAATGCTGGACCTCCTGCAGCCACCTTGTTACCATGAGGGGTGAGAGCCTGAGGATGGCTTCCTTTTGCCAGGATATTGAACTACTGAACTAACCAGTCCTGGTGCTGCCCCACCACTGGATTTTATGATGTGGAATTCATTCATTCACTCACTCACTCATTTATGCAATAAATAGTCAATGAGCACTGACAAATGCCAAGCACTGCTCAAAAGGCATGTGGGATAGTTTAGAGGATAAAACACAGGAAGACATTTGGCCTAAATTTTCTTACTAGTTTAGCCTCCTTGAATTGAGATTTTTGTTTTCTGAAACCTTAAGAAACTTAAGGTTTAAGAACCATTAGTTCTTAAGAGCCATGTTAACTTACACCCTGATGACTGCACACTGGCTTCACAGGGAGCTAAAGAGCCTACAATTAATAGCATAAAAATAATCAAAAGGACACACCTTATGTGATGTGTCTGTAATCGATACTTTGGAATCATTTTTCTCCCTGATCTGAACCACTGTCTCTTGGCTGCCATAATGCTACACATGATTACTTCCCACTTTCCTGTCCACTTTTTAGTTCTTGAGTACTTTCTTATTCCCAGATCATTTTGTTTTAACTTCCAGATCACTCAGTGCTGGAGTACCGAGGGGTTTTCTATCAGGGGCACTTACTTTCTCATGCTACATCTTCTCGGAGAAATACCATCAATCCACATGTCTTCATGACCATGTATCCACGGACAATTCCAAACCTGCCATCTCCAACCCAGCTCTCCCTCTTGAGTTTCAAATCTGTACAGTGAGCACTCTGCTTAGACATCTGGATATCTCACACTCAGTGTGGTCAAACCATCGTGATATTCCCTTCTCTATACTTGCTTCTCTCCCGCTCCCAGCTTAGCAGACAGGCACCTGCCCTTCATCCCTGTCCACCAAGCCTCCAAGCCAGAGTGCTGAATGTTGGCCGCGCCTTCACCCTCGCCTTTACTGCCCAAACCTAAGTGGTCACGAGCCCTCCTGACTCCATCTCCTGTAATTCTCCAGCCTCTCCTCCCCTCTCTGCCATTCCTACCACCTTCATTCCTGCCCACCTGCCATCATATCATCTAAATCCCAGAGACAGTCCACTAGCTGGACTCTCTGACTCATGCCTTGGTCTCCCTCCAAGTCCTTCTCCCCCATAGGCACAATGATGAGGCTGCATATCCGATCATGCAGAAAACCCGTCCAGAACTCCTCACTGCTCTCAGGACAAAGAACAAACAGCTAACATCATTTTCCTGCCTGTAAGCTCTGCCCTGACTCCCCTGATCATACAGACATGCTCTCTCTTGCATTATCCCCAACCTGTGCCTCCCCATGTGTGGGTCCCTCTACTTAGAACATTCCCCCAACCCATCCCACCTTCTCCATGACAATCCTCACCATCCTTCAGGTTTCCTCGAAGACATCATGTCTTCCAAGATGCTATCCCTGAGTCTCCAGGCCTGGATAATGCATCCAAGACACCCCACCCCTGAAACATCTTGTACTTTCCTCGTTGCATCCATCAAGCACCTGAACTCATTCTGGGACTATAAGTTCTATTAGTTAGGGGAGCTCACTTGCCCCTCCTGGTATTCATGACGCCCAGAATGATGCCTTCAACATAACAAGCGTTCATTCAACAAACACACAAGAGATGAATCCACTTGCTGGGGAACGTCTGCTCACAGCTATAATAACAACTACTTTATTAATTTTTTTTCACTTGGGGTAGTGATTTCCCGAAAGAACAGTGATACCTGAAGGAGAATCTAGAGCACAATTTCTCTTCATTCTTTACCATTTAATCTGCTTTCCATTTACCCCACTGGGGCTACCCACCGCATTAGGTGCCAAGGTGCGACATAAATGATTTTACGTCACTGAGGCCAAAGTAAACATCCTTCTCACTTTCACACGGTTTCTCCAAATCACAGCTTCCAGAAGATGCCGTTTCTAGGTGAGACATCAGAAACAGCTAAAAATGTGACAAAATACCAGTGCCTCGGAAAGGCTGCGAAAAGCACTGCTTCCCGTAAACCTCACGGCTTTGTAAGTCTATGCGCCTGGGACGCCAGATAGACAAAGAGGCTTAAGAGGCGCAAGCCGATGAATCCGTCTCCTCTGATACAGGAGAGAATTGTTATTTTTATTTTTAAAAGACGACGACCTTGTCATTTAAATACCAGGCTTTTTTGTCATGAATGCCTGAGAGTTGAGGGAAAAATATAGACTCTGCATAAAAGAGTAATCCATTTCAAGGAGGTTCTGTTTGTGTTGATAATTAAAAATAACACCTTCCAAAATGTTGCTCCAACTCTATGAAGGGGAAAAAAGCACCTCAATGCACTTTATTATTTGCCGTGAAATGTTATCGCTAATTCCCAGCACACAGGGGAAAGGGAAGACTCTCATCGGCACATGGTCGCTACTCCCCCTACACCGCGTCCCAACCTTCTTTCTGCGCTGGTGGGATTATGTATCTCCTCCCCCAAGTCTTGGTGTGACTGTAGCGAGCGGTCGCCTAGTGACCAGGGACTGACTGCATCGGCCTCAACTCCATCCCTGCACACAGCCGCACATCCCAGCTCCCTGCTCCTGTTTGGGGATTGGATGCATGTAATATATGCATCCATTTCGTGGAGAGAGAGGGTCTTCTTTCCCTCTCCTCCCCTCCTGATCAGTGATACAAACTCACTGATTGAGTGAGTGAAACACACTCACCCATTACGAAGCACGTGACAGGACTGTGATAGAACTGAGGTTTCATCGCAAAACCCAGTGTTGAAAAATACAGAACGTTTGCCACTGTTATCCTGATGTTCTTTATATACAGCATCATGCTTATTTGTAGAGATCACCTGCAATAACCACTAGGAGCAGTATTTATCAGTATCCTCTGATAACCAATAGGTAATATATTACAAAGTTTTCTGTGTGTTCCTATAAATTCCAAGTGCTTCCCAAGAGGCTCAGTGGTAAAGAATCCACCTGCCAATGCAGGAGATGCAGATTCGATCTCTGGGGTTGGGTAGGTCTCCTGGAGAAGGAAATGGTGATCCACTCCAGAATTCTTGCTTGGGAAATCCCAGAGACAGAGGAGCCTGGTGGGCTATAGTCCATCGGGTTGCAAAGAGTTAGACATGACTTAGTGACTAAATAACAACAACATAAATTCCACACGAAGGACAGAAGGTCTTAGTAGAGTTTTTCAGAGTCTACATTCACTGGCTGTGAGCCCTTAGGCAAGGCTGTAACCTCACTGGGCCACAGCTGCTTCATTTCCACATTAGAAAAACAACAGAGGCCAGGCCAGCTGACCTCACAAGATCCTTGCTAAGTCTGAGAAAAATCAGTGCTATTTTACTAATGGCCAAACAGCTCACTGTTTTCAGGATATTCTTCTCCGTAACATTTAGAAGGCACTATTTGTATGAGGAGTGTTTGGCATCCATATACATGAATATAGGAGCTTCCTTGGTAGCTCAGATGATAAAGAATCAGCCTGCAAAGCAGGAGACTTCAGTTGGATCCCTGGGTCAGGAAGATCCCCTGGAGGAGGACATGGCAACCCAAACCAGTATTCTTGCCTAGAGAATCCCACAGTCACAAAGAATCAGATAATCAGACACGACTGAGAGACTAACACTTTCTTTCTATACATGAATATACACCCAAGATAGTGTTTCCTATTTAAATAATTGGCAAAAAAGTTTCATGTATCATCAGTTCAGTTCAGTCGTGTCCAACTCTTTGCAACCCCATGGACTGCAGTACTCCAGGGCTCCCTGTCCGTCACCAACTCCTGGAGGTTACTCAAACTCATGTCCACCGAGTCAGTGATACCATCCAACCATCTCATTCTCTGTCGTCCCCTTCTCCTCCCTCCTTCCATCTTTCCCAGCATCAGGGTCTTTTCAAATGAGTCAGTTCTTCGCATCAGGTGGCCAAGGTATTGGAGTTTCAGCTTCAACATCAGTCCTTCCAATGAATAACAAGGGGGATCAGAGCTCTAGGGCTCTGGATTTTGCCCACACAGGTGAACAGACCAAGTTACATCAAGCTGGCATTTGTTGTTCTTTTCAGTAAACATGTACCGAGCATCGACTATGTCCCAGCACTGCTGCGGGCAGCAGGATGCCTATAAGGTCCATGAACAAATCAGAGAGAGATCCTGTCCTGCCTGGTGGAGCTCACATTCCAGTGTGGAGAGACCGATGAGGAAAAGGCTAACACAATATATATGTAATTTATAGACTGCAGGTGGTAATAGACAGAAGGGAAAAAAGAGAGAAAGAAAGAACACAGTGGTGCAGGGTCAGGGGACTATGGACCTATGGGAGGAGGTGACAATTTAAAATCCAGAGCTTCCAAGGAAGGTTTGTTGAGAAGGTGGCATCTGAGCCAAGAATTAAAAGAGCAGTGAACCACGTGGATGGATGTCTCGGGGAAGAGAATGCTGGGAAGACAGCGCAGCCAATGCCAATGTCAGGGGCTGGAAGCAGGTGAGATGTCACAAGAGGAAGTTATAAGGAGGTACCCCAGGAACTGAAGCAAACTTAGGGGCTGGAGGGCAGATCACAGAGGGTTTTGGAGGCTGCTAGAGAAACCTGGAACTTCTCTGAGTAGGGGGTGACATGTTTGGATTTACAGAGAGAAGCAAATGCAGCCCAGAGGCTTTACTGTACATACCAAGACAACTTAAGGGCTCAAGAATTCGGTTACAGGTTGTTTAGAGTTAGTAGTAGGACCAATGCTCCTGTTTCATGGCATTTAGGTCTCTGTGTAAAACATCACCTCCTCCAGAGGGCCTCCATGATTGCGTTTATATAAAATCATGCCCCGCCCTGAGTTTATCTCCTTACACTACTGCTTTGTTTGCCTTCATAGTATTCATCACTCCTTGACAGTATATCATCAGTTCAGTTCAGTCGCTCAGTCGTGTCCGACTCTTTGCGACCCCATGAATTGCAGCACTCCAGGCCTCCCTGTCCATCGCCAACTCCCGGAGTTCACCCAGACTCACATCCATCGAGTCGGTGATGCCGTCCAGCCATCTCATCCTCTGTCGTCCCCTTCTCCTCCTGCCCCCAATCCCTCCCAGCATCAGAGTCTTTATCATATGCTTATTTAATTATTTCCTGACGCCTTTGGAAGAGTGTAAACTGAGAAGGTGAGGGTTTTACTCTTTTGGTTATCACTATAGCTTGATACCTGACCACCTGGCTCAGGGTGGGGAGTCAGTACCAATTTTCTGAATGAATGAACGTTCTAGGAGTCTAGGAGAACCCTTAAGTTCTCATTCAAAAAAAAAAAAATAGATTACGAAATTGGTGAATAGTTAAAAATAAGCTGTCTACAAAATGACAGGCTATTTTCCATCATTAGTTGGTTTCACATTTTTATTCCTCAGATTGATGATGGTTCACTGCAATGGTTACATTGCGCTTTTCACGAAATTGCTATATCCATATTGTGAGAAATGTGGGAAATGGAGGAAAAAGCATTTAACATTTTATGTTCCTACTCCATCATGATTAAACAGTTTAAAATTTTCTTCGTAGTTTTCAAAGTTTGCTGCATTTTTTATATGGCCTTGATAAAAAGGCCATTTTATATGGCCAGATAAATCAAACACTTTTTTGATTTTTAAAGTTTTTTTTATTTTTTTAATTTTATTTTATTTTTAAACTTTACATAATTGTATTAGTTTTGCCAAATATCAAAATGAATCCACC
>NW_011494846.1:435482-439590 GCF_000754665.1 Bison bison bison | reverse complement strand
CCTACTCCATCATGATTAAACAGTTTAAAATTTTCTTCATAGTTTTCAAAGTTTGCTGCATTTTTTATATGGCCTTGATAAATCCAGAGATCAAACATTTTTTGATTTTTAAAGTTTTATCTGAACTTGCTTCTGAACTCTATACTTCCATGATTCGATAGGGAAACCAATAAAAAATATGAGCCATCCAGTAGCTCCTGCTCATCACACCTGCATTCCATTAAATGAAGGATTCCTGAGCTAGTTTCTACAGATACTGAGAAAATCTCTGCTCTTCAATCCAAGCTCGCATTTTGCCTGACTTAAAGTTAGTGACCAGTTTGGAATTTTAGACTTCCCAGTGGCTCAGACGGGAAAGCATCTGCCTACAACGCGGAAGACCTGGGTTCAATCCCTGGGTTGGGAAGATCCCCTGGAGAAGGAAATGGCACCCCACTCCAGTATTCTTGCCTGGAAAATCCCATGGATGGAGGAACCTGGTGGGCTACAGTCCATGGGGTCGCAAAGAGTCGGACATGACTGAGCAACATTTACTTTATTTATTTTTACTTGGGATTTTAATCTGCTAAGAAAAATATACTCCAGTATTATATATGCAGTATAAAAAGAATACTTCAGTATTCTTGCCTGGAAAATCCTATGGACAGAGGAGCCTGGTGGGCTGCAGTCCATGGGGTCGCAGTAGTCAGACATGATTTAGCGACTAAACCAACCAAGAATAAGAGAAGGAATTTCTAGGAGAACTGTCAGAATAATCCAAAGTGTTAGTTGCTCAGTTGTGTTCAATTCTTTGCAACCCCATGGACCCCCTGCTAGGCTCCTCTATCCATGGAATTCTCCAGGCAAGAATACTGGACTGGATTGCTATTCCCTTTTCCAGGAGATCTTCCTGATCCAGGGATAGACCTGGGTCTCCTGCATTGCAGGCGGATTCTTAACCATCTGAGCCACCAGGGAAGCCATAACAAAACCTCAGTAATTCTGAGTTCCCTCTGCCTAAACAGGTGCACTTCTCAGTTTATCTTTACACTTTCTATAGACAAGTAAGGCGTTATTAAGCAAAATCAGTAACAAAGAGCTGGAAGAGAAAAGCTCACCTACTAAAGACAAACTGCTTTCCGCATTAGCAATATCATATCCAAAACAGTGTAACTGCAGCGTGAACCCAGGCCGGCCCTGGCAGACGTGCTGGCAGTCACTTCAAACCACTGGGCAGCCGTCAGGGACTGAATCTCTGGTGGACAGCGCTTTGCTGCCAGATGACCAGACTCAGGTGCTAACACAGGAGGCGGTGCCAAATGAGGACTGACCAGCCAGGCGACGAGGAAGGATGGCGGAAAATCTATGAAATTAATCTCTGGAACGAACAACTTGGAAAAGGGTAAGAGGCTCTTGGCCCCTTGCTGTTCACTCAGGTTGTGGCAATCAAAGTTTGTCTGTTCTACTCCCTAGGCTCTCAGACACAGCCGCTGAGTGATGCTGTACGAAAGGGAAGGTTGACGACAAGCACACGACGTGTTTAGAGGCTAAGAGGACGAGAGGGGAAGGATGAGAAGGCAATGAATCAGACATCGAGGGCCTGGGTTCTCGGCTACCCACATGGTAGGACAGTTGTGAAGGGGGCTGAAGATTCCTGAACCTGAAAGGGGACAATGATGCCCCTTCGTAACACTGAAGGGGGCCTGAGCAGGAAGAGGCATGTCAAGGGTATCAAAAAATACAAAGGATGATGACGATGAGATTACCACCAATAGAGGTTAACAATTTCTCAAGGATTTATGGAACGACAGCCGCCAGTGCACTCTGCACTTTGTTACAGACGGAACTGCTTCCGTCCCCGCCGACGGTCCACATTTACACGTGAAGCCCAAACCCCCAATGGGACTGTATTTGGAGATGAGGCTTTTAAGGAAGTAATGAGGTTAAATGAGGTCCGAAGGGTGGGCCCTGGTCCAACAGGACTGATTTTCTTGTGAAAAGAGGAAGAGACGCCAGGACTGTGCACGCACGGAAGAAAGACCACGTGAGGTCACAGGGAGCCGGCAGCCGTCTGCAAGCTGACAGGCGGGCACACCAGAAACCAGCCCTGCTGGCACCTGGATCCTGGACTTCCAGCCTCCAAAACCACGGGGAAACGCATTTCTGTTGTTTAAGTCACCCAGCCTCTGGTATTTTGTTATGGCAGCTTTGGCAATCTAATTGCAGATATGTGATCTCATGTCATCCACATTATATTATCATCCACACTTTCAAATACAGAAACAGAAGCACCAGAGACGTTCAGCAAGTTGACTAAAGTTGCACAGCTCTTGGGAAGTGGAACTAGAACTGAATCCAAGCAATGATTTCAGGACTCACATTCCTTACAGCTGATGAAACAGAATACAAGGTCATGTGATTAATATCTACAGTGACAAAAAAAAGAAAAACAGCACTTTTATCAGAAAAATCTACAGTAAATACAATTTACTTTGCACTTTTACTTCTCTCCTTCTCATTGTCCAAACAGTAAGTATTCTGGTGAGTAAGCCTGTCTCAAGCTTCTCTATCTGAGGCTCGGGAGGTCTGGCAGCAAGCCTATGAGGTCCATGTTCTCCTGGAGTTTATGTGCCAGTGAGGAAGGCCAGTCAACCACCGAACGGAAAAAAGCAGACACTGGTAAGCGCAAAGACAAAAATGAAACTGGAAGTTGTGGTGACAGGTGGGGGCCAGACCGGTCCTT
This sequence comes from Bison bison bison, assembly GCF_000754665.1. NCBI lineage: Eukaryota > Metazoa > Chordata > Mammalia > Artiodactyla > Bovidae > Bison > Bison bison. The sequence continues at coordinate 436,868 of NW_011494846.1, read as the reverse complement.
TTCTCCACAGCTAGTGACTGAACGCGTGCCATGAGATGACCTCAAACACGACCCAGCTCCTAATTCTGGGGCAGCTCCTAGTGTGGGCTGGCAGCCCCCAGACTCAATGCACCCCCCATTTCTTCCTCTATAAAGTGGGCCTTTTGCTCTAATGGTCTCAGTTCAGTTCAGTCGCTCAGTTGTGTCTGACTCTTTGCGACCCCATGGACTGCAGCACGCCAGGCCTCCATGTCCATCACCAACTCCTGGAGTTCACTCAGACTCATGTCCTTTGAGTCAGTGATGCCATCCAACCGTCTCATCCTCTGTCGTCCTCTTCTCCTCCTGCCTTCCATCTTTCCCAGCATCAGGGTCTTTCTTCTCTAATGGTCTACGGCTTCCTTGATTAAGTCAGGAAGTTATTCAGGCAATATTTACCCTAACTCAGTTATTAAGCTGGAGAAGGCAATGGCAACCCACACCAGTACTCCTGCCTGGAAAATCCCGTGGACGGAGGAGCCTGGTGGGCTGCAGTCCATGGGGTTGCTGGGAGTTGGACGTGACTGAACGACTTCACTTTCACTTCTCACTTTCATGCACTGGAGAAGGAAACGGCAAACTACTCTAGTGTTCTTGCCTGGAGAATCCCAGGGACGGGGGAACCTGGTGGGCTGCTGTCTATGGGGTCGCACAGAGTCGGACATGACTGAAGCGCCTTAGCAGCAGCAGCAGCAGTTATTAAGCATAATGGAAATTATAAAGACTATAATAAAATGTATTCTCTCCTTTAGAGGATTCCTGAAGTTTTCCAGGGAGAGACATAAAGGTTGCAGGAACAACGGAGGAAAGGATCACTGAACTGGACTGAACAGGCTCTATTGCTGACAGTATTAGCCCTTGGATGCTGACTGTGGAATACCAGACCTGTAGTCAGACACTTCTCATCTTCACTGGGGAGGGAATGTGGAGAAAGGAATTTGAGATGAAAGAGGGAAAGTTAAGATCAACAAAAGGGTGGGTTTGGGGGACCTTAAAGAAGGCAGTGCACTGAAGAATTGATGTTTTCAAATTGTGCCACTGGAGAAGACTCTTGAGAGTCCCTTGGACTGCAAGGAGATCAAACCAATCAATCCTAAAGGAAATCAACCCTGAATATTCATTGCAAAGACTGATGCTGAAGCTCCAATACTTTGGCCACCTGATGCAAAGAGCCAACTCATTGGAAAAGACCCTGATGTTGGGAAAGACTGAGGGCAAAACAAGAAGGCGACAGAGGATGAGATGCTTAGATAGCATCAGTGACTCTTCAGACATGAGTTTGAGCAAACTCCTGGAGATAGTGAAGGACAGGGAAGGCTGGAGTGCTGCAGTCCATGGGGTTGCAAAGAGTTGGACATGACTGAGCGA
>NW_011494846.1:423702-435266 GCF_000754665.1 Bison bison bison | reverse complement strand
ATTAGTCACTCAGTCAAGTCCAACTCTTTGCTACCCCATGGACGGTAGCCTGTCAGACTCCTCTGTCCATGGAATTATCCAGGCAAATATACTAGAGTGGGTTGCCATTTCCTATGCCAGGGGATTTTCCTGACCCAGGGATTGAACCTGGGTCTTCTGCACTGCAGGCAGATTCTTTACCATCTGAGGCACCAACTAATCCAGGAAACGTGAAATAATACAACTTCACACCCTACCAGTGAGCGGTGGTGCAGATTTTTTGTGTATTTAGTAAAATATACACGGGAAGATCATGTGTGTGTTTGGGGCTGTGGGTATAATTGTTGATAGGGTAGACTTGAACTCCTGGTTTGCCTGACCGAAAATATTCCAGAGGCCTTTCCAATACATTCATGATACATGACAACTTAATTTTATTCAATAAACTTTACTAATTCAGATTCACTTTTAAAAACCCTTAGATTTAGCTAATAATAAAGATTGAACTTTAAAATGTGTTAAAAATAGACTGGGTTTTATTTCATTAGTTTTAGAACACTCTAAATTGACACAGATTTTTCACTCTAATTGTTGCCTAGGAGATCTTATTATTACATACAAAGCCCTTACGACTTGCAGCATTTCAGAGTGGCAAAGTGTTCTAAAAATACTTTAAAAGTGCCATCCGGATGCTCCATGACAGGGGTGAATGAGGTGAGTTGTACCAGAGGAATAAGGACCAACTCACTGAGGACAGCAGAATCAGAGAAAAACACCCAGGTTAGAAACACACCTGCTTTTTGGTGTCAGGACACAAACTCAGCACGCAGAAGACCTACGAAAATGTGGTGAACTGTCAGAATTACAAGATCACTCTGATGATTAGGGTGGATCTTTAAAGGAGTGTGTGTGATTTAATAATCTGGCCCAACAAACAACGCTGGCGTCAAACAGTAAGACCTGAAGAGTATGGACGACCGTAACAAAGCTGGAATAAGAGTTTGTCATTTCTCCTAAAGGACTTCCCTGGTGGCTCAGAGGTAAAGAATCTACTTGCCAATGCAGGAGATACAGGTTTGATTCCTGGGTCGGGAGGATACCCAGGAGAAGGAAACAGCAATGTACTCTAGTATTCTTGCCTAGGAAATCCCACAGAGGGACCTGGTGGGCATCAGTCCATGCAGTCGCAAATAGTCAGACATGACTGAGCGACTAAGCACAGCACAGAGACTAAACAACGTTTCTCGTAAAGTTTTAAGTGAAGGGTGATGAGGGGAAGGGTGGAGAGGAAGGAGGAAGGTTGGCGGGGGCCGGTGATGACTAGTAAATATGCTATGTAAACCACTGTGTACCTTTGTCTCTAAAGGCAGTAGTTCAACCAGCAAAAGACACGTGATAAATCACTGGTGAATGCTTGTGGACGCATTCACAGAGCATTTGTAATCATTGTAAATATTATCATTTGAAATCTCTTATGTGTACATTTATATTTTATCATTTTCTCCACTTTGATTCTCCTACTGCTGGGAGATGGACTGCCCCAAAAAAACTCTTCAGGATATTCTAGACGCTTGTGGATTTTTAACATTTGTCTTGGGAATCCCTGGTGCCTGAAGAACCGAAGCAATTAAATTCACCCCAGCTGTGTGTGTCCAGACACCAACAGGCTCACCCCCCGTACTGACACCATTCCTGGGGCCCCATCACCTTTCTTAGCATCCCGTGGTTTGATTCCAAAGCTGAGAAAAAGGGAGGGTTCACCTTCGCGACAACACCAATCACTTCAGTGCTGTCAGCTCCATTCTCTGATCTCTCCAGAAGTGTCTGGACTTTTTCAGGTTCAGACTCTGACAAAGCAATGCAGAGAACGAAATCCTACTCTGGGAAACACACACACACAGATTCCAAGCATGGCTTCTTTCTGGCCCATGGAGCCGGGAGTGGTCCCCTTACCTTTATCATAGATTTCCTTCAAGACCCCTCGTTTTATCAGCTCCTCTCTGCTTTGCCTCATGGATATTTTCCTTTCCAGGGCTGCAAGCAAAACACAGAGAAGCAGGTGTGAGTCAGTAACAAAGACAATTAAAAAAAAAAAAAAGCATATTTTAAGACATGCTAAAATATAATGTATGGAAAGCATCTGTAAATCATACTTGACTAATGTAAGCTAATGACACCAGTGAACAGCTACTATGACTGGCATCTTAATCTGCTTATTTCATTTCATCTTCAAGACAATCAAATTACCTATGATGTAGGCATTTTCCCTTTATTTAATTGTGATATATGGTTGAGGAAACTGTACCACAGGGCAGCTCAACCACCTCTCAGAACCACACTGGGAAGAGGATCTAGGATTCGAAGCCAGAAATGCTAACTTCATCCTTGGTTTAACTTCTGCATCACATAGCATCTTCTAGAGTGTGACCTTTCTTCAGAAAGGGATTCCTCAAAAGGGATTCCTCTTTGAATTACCTAGTTCATACAGATCATGTCTTATTGTCTTATTGAGGATTTAGTCACTTCTCAACTATTAAAAAATGGTATGAAAACATCTCTTCTAAAGGTCCCTGGATTGGTACCCAGGTTCCCGAGGAGAGACTGAGGGGGCGGAGGGAGACCTCCGAAGGACACCCACCCATCTCTCTCGGCTCCCAGCGAGGAATGAAGGAATGGTTCAGTTCCCAAACGTCCCTCTACAAGGACCCAGCCACTCACCTGAGCCAGCTGCTCAGGCAGGTGGGGGCTGGAGGAGGGAAGAGGAAGCATTTCCTCGGATCAGTGGTGTGATGGAGGCAAGTCAAGTGGGAACAGAGCCTGTGAGTGGGGAAGGGGGGAGGGCACAAAGGGCAGGCCCGTGGCTCCTGGCAGGACGGAGTGGGGTGGCGGGGGGATTGGCAGAGCCCGTAGAGGAAACAAAGCTCTTCCAGCACTGACATCCAGGAAGCACTGAGAGGAGGAGGTGAGAAGTGGCTGTGGTCCCTTCGGTCAGCTTGAGATTCTTTGCATGCTTTGGTTACACAGTCATCCGGGGGCGGGGTGGGGGGGCGGTGGAAACATCATTTATAAAATATGAAAACAATTTTATGCAGATAAATTTAGGTACAGATAATTAAACACACACAAGTCTCAATCGAATTTAATGCAAAAAAAAATACATGAGTAAGAACTAGAAAGAAAGCAAGGAAACAAGAACTGTGATTGAACTCTGTTACCCACTAGCTGTTCGATCTTCACCAAGTCACTCTGCCAGTCTGGAAAGACACTGATGTCTCCCCTGCTGCCATTTAACAGGTCCAGCCTGGGACCTGACAACTATATGACAGTAAAAAGCCCTCTGGGTTATCCTCAAGCATATCAGGACTGAAAATCCCTGATAATCCATTTTGAAACTTATTATTTTAAAAATGTACTCTAACACTCTCCCTTAGATTACAATGAATTCAGTGGTATGAGAAGGAAAAATAAATGTTAGCCCTGGCAGACAGCTTACTGAGAACATATTAATAAGAAGATGGATGTATATAAACCTACAGCCCCCAGAAGTGAGGGCAGGAAGTCTGTACGGAACGACAAAGGTTAGAGGTGCATGGGGAAACTATTGAGCAGTATTCGCTTTGAGAGGTGAAGGAGTTTTATGTCCTGAACCAAAGGACAAGATATGGTGGGAAGAGGGCAGAAAGTGCTCTCGTGCAGAAAGGGGATACCCGGGGAAGGGGAAGAGAAGTGTGTGCCATTAGGTCAGAAAGTTCTGCCTGATTTTAAAAAACATTTGCTCAGCAGCACAGTAGGAAAGACTGAATAGGCAAGATGAAGTGGGGGTTTTCAAGGTAAAAGTTTATTAGCCACCTTCCGGATGAATAAAGAAGTGTCACCCTGGCCTGAACCATGTAAATGAACAGATTTCCCTTCAACAAAACAAGTTTCCCAGGGGCTTTTCAAAACCATGGAGTAAAGTGGGTGAACCAGAGCCACAGATGGAAAGGAAGGTTCTGCAGGCAGGCGGGCAGAGCCCTGGACACAGAGGTCCGAGAGCTCCAGCACCAGCAGAATATGGACGCTCTCAGGCCAACCGCTATTATCTGGACTTCAGCTGTCTCTCCACACTCAGTCAACAACTGAGGACCAGCTGCCCACAGCGTAAGGGACTCCATCAGGGGCTGGGGATGATGGTAAGCAGAGCCTCTCCCTTCCAGAGATCACAGGCTAAGGTGCGATTCAGTCATCAAAGGAGATGCCACCTCATCCATGATTGCAAATTGAGATGGGCCTCAAAAGAAGACATGCATCAGAGCAGATGCTAAATAACCTCCTCCATGGGGGAGTTGGGGCTTTCCTGGTGGCTCAGCGGTAAAGAACCCGCCTGCCAATGCAGGAGACGCCGGTTCAATCCTGAGTTGAGAAGATCCCCTGGAGAAGGAAATGGCAACCCACTCCAGTATTCTTGCCTAGGAAATCCCATGGACAGAAGAGCCTGGCGGGTTACAGTCCATGGGGCTGCAAAAGAGTCAGACATGACTGAGTGCCTGAACAACAGCAACGACTGGGGAATAAGAGGAGGGTTTTCTGAGGAAGAGACCTCCGAGTTGGGTCTGAAAGCTGAATGTATGTTATCTTAGCTCAGGGCAGTCGGGGAGGAAGTGGAAAACACTCCAGGCAGAGCAAGCTGGGGGGATCAGGGTGCCATGGACAAGCAGAGAGGAAGCCGGTGTGACTGCACAGCCAACGCCAGTTGGAGGAATGATGGTTTGAGATGCAGTCAGAGGGGCAGGGGGCGCTGGGCCACGCAGGGCCTTCCTGACCACGTTCTTCTAAGGGAAATGTGAAGAAACCGATTGGGTTTGAGTTATTTGACAGACCAATGTCCACCTCAGCCTGGAGGATGGACTGGATGGAGGCCAGTTACTGGATGATTACAGAAGCCTGGGCAGAAGATGAAGGCAGATACACAAGGATGCTGAAGATAAACATGGAGTTGTTAAGAAATGAAAAAAAAATAGTGACCACAAGAGCAAAAACATCAGTTAAAAACAAAAATAGTAAATCTAAGCAGATGATGATTAAACCTTAGGCCACAGTAAACGAGAGGGCAGCATTAAAATACAAGGATTAGATGTACAGCATATATCTAAAGGTACATGGCGAAGATATCTAAAGATGTAAAGGTGAAAGGGCTTCCCCAGTGGCTCAGTGGTGAAGAATCTACCTGCGACACAGGAGATGTGGGTTTGATCCCTGGGTTGGGAGATTCCCTGGAGGAGGAAATGGCAATCTACTCCAGTATTCTTGCCAGAAAATCCTACGGACAGAGGAGCCTGGCGGACTACAGTCCCCAGTGTGGCAGAGAGTCAGATATGACTGAGCAACTGAGCACGAGCACGGGCACATAAGGGTGAATTTCTAAAACCAATCACTGTAACCTCTAACACAACAGAACCAAAAAAGGAAAAGCAGGAGCTGACTTCCCCACAAAATGAAAATACAGGTTGCTGCTGCTGCTGCTTCTGTTAAGTTACTTCAGTCGTGGCCGACTCTGTGCGACCCCATAGATGGCAGCCCACCAGGCTCCCCCGTCCCTGGGATTCTCCAGGCAAGAACACTGGAGTGGGTTGCCATTTCCTTCTCCAATGCATGAAAGTGAAAAGTGAAAGTGAAGTCGCTCAGTCGTGTCCGACCCTCAGCGACCCCATGGACTGCAGTCCACCAGGCTCCTCCGTCCATGGGATTTTCCAGGCAAGAGGACTGGAGTGGGGTGCCATCGCCTTAGGTGGCAACAATGCAATTCCTTGGATCTTCAGAAAAGAACCAAATTTCTGGGCTGCAGTAATGCAATAAATGCAAAACACTGTAAAAGGCTTTCAACATAGTCCTGTGGCAACTGAAACACCGAAATACAGTTGCATAAACAAGCGAATGTGCAAATGCTAAAGCAGTGACATCCAGTCTAAAATTCCACACCAACATATGAAACAGCCTAAAGAGGAAAAGGGGGAAAATGACTGATTGGCTTTTATAGACCAACAAAGAACGAGAAGAGTAGATTCAAACACCTTTTAAAAAGCTTCACATATCCCCTGTTTCTTGCCTGAAATGAGTGAGAGAAGGACTTCTCAGTTACTGTACCCAATACAGCTCGCAAAAACATATTAAAAGGTTAGCCCATCTAAGGAAGGCTCTCTAAGCTTGTCATTAAACAAAATATTAATGTAAAAGTCATCCAGGAAACCTTGAAGAGCATAGTTATCCTTGCATCTTTATCAACATCTATTGATCACGTCTTTTTATTTTCCATTTTTTTGATCTGTTGACGTCTTGGGGCCACACTGATCCTAGAGTTGGCCCCTTGCAGGGAGCCTGCCTTTCCTGTGCAAACTGACCAATCCAGAGCCCCACCCTCAACCACGTCCTTCACAGAGTTCTTACAGAAAATAGGCCACTCTTCCTCTGCCCTAATCACCACAGGGCCAGGTACCAGACAACTGGAGACGCTCCTTAAGCCCCAGAGTCCACTATAACGATTCAAACCAGCCAGGTAGGCCCATTTACCCTGTCCTGCCCATTGCTTCTTGTGGAAACCATGAAAAAAGGCTCTTGCCCATGTTTTCCTCCCATTCTTTCTGTCTCCTGAACAACCCGCTTTGGCCCTCCATGGCCTGGCACGCCCTTTCTCTTGCAAGCTGTGAGGATAACAAACTCTTTTCAATGGCAATCGTCTCTTGATCTGTTGGCTTCACCATATCTGAATAATAAGAAAACCTACATTTAAAAACATACCTATCATTGCACTGGTTTGTAAACAAAGGTAAAAAACTAAGGTTATTATTTTCCACAGCTTTATGTTCCATTCTATTCCTCAGAAGTCTGTTTACAATTGAGTGAAAGATTTATAAGTAAGAAATCTGGTGAAAGAAAGACTCTCAACAGTAAATTCCATCAAAGCCCAGAGACCAACTCTGGTAACGGAATGACAGCAGTTTTAATCACTTTGGTAAACTTTTTTTGAGCCAGTACTGCAGTCTATGCCATGTTTACTAAAAGCCAGTTCCCCATCACCTCCAATTAATTTTTTCCCTATACATTCGGATTTGTGCTAAGCCAAGGAATCCTATGCTTCTTTGACATAGAAGAATTAAAACTGGCATCTTGGAAGGGCTTGTTCTTACTTAGCGAATGCCTGGGCTGGATAAATCTGTTAAAAATAGCTTGAACATTCTCTTTTATTTTCTGCATGTGCACAAATGCATGTTTGTTTTTTTTTAATTTTTGGAAATAGATGAAGCATTTTAATAGTAAATAATTTAAGAAATAGAAAACAAACTTCTTTTCCATTGTCCCTCTTTCCAAACACCCAGCTCATCACCTCTCACCACTGCCTTTCTTTGGTAATGTCCTTTTCTCTTACCTCCGTCTCTCTCTGCTCCTTTCCCACACGCTCCCACACTATATAAATACAGTTTTTAAAACCACAAATGGGCTCATTCCGCTCACATTATTCCACAACTCTTTTTTTCTCCTCTCATTTATGAATATGTTTTGGAAATCTTCCCGTTGGTACATACAGAAAACACCTCATTCTTTTTGAGTACCGCCTACCATTACATGGATCTAAGTGCCAAATTCAGACTTAAATTGAAGAAAGTAGGGAAAACCACTAGACCATTCAGGTATGACCTAAATTAAATCCCTTACGATTATACAGTGGAAGTGACAAATAGATTCAAGGGATTAGATCTGATAGAGTGTCTGAAGAACTATGGATGGAAGTTCGTGACATTGTATAAGAGGCAGGGATCAAGATCATCCCCAAGGAAAAGAAATGTAAAAAGGCAAAATGGTTGTCTTAGGAGGCCTTACAAATAGCTGTGAATAGAAAGGAAGTGAAAAGCAAAGGAGGAAAGGAAAGATATACCCATTCGAATGCAGAGTTCCAAAGAATAGCAAGGAGAGATAAGAAAGCCTTCCTCAGCGATCAATGCAAAGAAATAGAGGAAAACAATAGAATGGGAAAGTCTAGAGATCTCTTCAAGAAAATTAGAGATACCAAGGGAACACTTCATGCAAAGATGGGCACAATAAAGGACAGAAATGGTATGGACCTAACAGAAGCAGAAGATATTAAGAGGTGGCAAGAATACACAGAAGAACTATACAAAAAAGATCTTCACGATCCAGATAATTGCAATGGTGTGATCACCAACCTAGAGCCAGACATCCTGGAATGTGAAGTCAAGTGGGCCTTAGGAAGTGTCACTACCAACAAAGCTAGTGAGGTGATGGAATTCCAGTTAAGCCATTTCAAATCCTAAAAGATGATGCTGTGAAAGTGCTGCACTCAATATGCCAGCAAATTTGGAAAACTCAGCAGTGGCCACAGGACTGGAAAAGGTCAGTTTTCAGTCCAATCCCAAAGAAAGGCAATGCCAAAGAATGCTCAAACTACTGCACAGTTGCACTCATCTCACGGCAACCCACTCCAGCGTTCTTGCCTGGAGAATCCCAGGGACGGGGGAGCCTGGTGGGCTGCCATCTATGGGGTCGCACAGAGTCAGACACGACTGAAGTGACTTAGTAGTAGCAGTAGCGGCACATGCTAGCAAAGTAATGCTCAAAATTGTCCAAGCCAGGCTTGAACAGTACATGAACCGTGAACTTCCAGATGTTCAAGCTGGTTTTAGAAAAGGCAGAGGAACCAGAGATCAAATTGCCAACATCCACTGTATCACAGAAAAAGCAAGAGAGCTCCAGAAAAATATCTATTTCTGCTTTATTGACTATGCCAAAGCCTTTGACTGTGTGGACCACAACAAACTGGAGAATTCTTAAAGAGATGGGAATACCATGGGAATACTTGAGAAATCTGTATGCAGGTCAGGAAGCAACAGTTAGAACTGGACATGGAACAACAAACTGGCTCCAAATAGGGAAAGGAGTATATCAAGCCTGTATACTGTCACCCTGCTTATTTAACTTATATGCAGAATATACCATGAGAAACACTGGGCTGAATGAAGCACAAGCTGGAATCAAGATTGCCAAGAGAAATACCAATAACCTCAGGTATGCGGATGACACCACCTTTATGACAGAAAGAGAGGAACTAAAGAGCCTCTTGATGAAAGTGAAAGAGGAGAGTGAAAAAGTTGGCTTAAAACTCAACATTCAGAAAACTAAGATCATGGCGTCTGGTCCCATCACTTTGTGGCAAATAAATGGGGAATCAGTGACAGACTTTATTTTTTGGTCTCCAAAATCACTGCAGAGGGTGACTATAGTCATGAAATCAAAAGACTCTTGCTCCTTTTGAAGAAAAGCTATGACCAACCTAGACAGCATATTGAAAAGCAGAGACTTTACTTTGCCAACAAAGGTCCGTCTAGTCAAAGCTATGGTTTTTCCAGTGGTCATGTATGGATGTGAGAGTTGGACTACAAAGAAAGCTGAGTGCCAAAGAATTGATGCTTTTGAACTGTGGTGTTGAAGCAGACTCTTAAGAGTCCCTTGGACTGCAAGGAGATCCAACCAGTCCATCCTAAAGGAAATCAGTCCTGAATATTCATTGCAAAGACTGATGTTGAAGCTGAAACTCCAATACTTTGGCCACCTAGTGCAAAGAACTGACTCATTGGAAAAGACCCAGAAAATGGGAAAGATTGAAGGCAGGAGGAGAAGGGGATGACAGAGGATGAGACGGTTGGATGGCATCACCGACTTGATGGACATGAGTTTGAGCAAGCTCCGGGAATTGGTGAAGGATAGGGAAACCTGTTGTGCTGCAGTCCATGGGGTTGCAAAGAGTCGAACACGACGTCTTGACTGAACTGAAGTGGCAGAACTTATTTCACCATCTGAAACTGAAGAAGTTTAAGTTGCTTCACCTTTCGGGCCTATAAACTTTGCCACTGTGATTATATCTGTTCAGGCACCCACATGAACAGGCTTAAGAATTTTTCCAGTATGTATCACTAGACTTACTGGGCAGAGGGTGTTTTTGATGTGCTCCAGTACTGATGGAAGAAAGAAACTCTTATATTTCATAAAATGAGGAAATGGGGAAAAAAGCAATATCAATTCTTTTTAGTCATCTGCTTCTTCTCAGAGTACCAGGGCAGGGAGCTATTAGTATAGTTCTCTAGGATAATTTATCTTTGTTGAATTCTCTGCTCAACTGCCTTAAATTACACTCTGTATGGGACAGAAGTTTGAAGGGGAAAAAACAATTGATAAATGATGAAATCTATAGTAGCCTACTGTGGAGCCTTATGCCTTCAGTGGTTAAAACAGTCAACCTGCAAGTACTGGGTTGGCCAAAAAGTTCATTTGGGTTTTTCCGTAAGACGGTGTGGGGAAACCTGACTGAACTTTTTGGTTAATCCAGTAAAATCTGCAGACTTTATCCCTTTAAAATTTGACAACTCCAGTGAAAGTGAATTTAGGCTAGAGATCTACAAGTAACAAATGGAATGAGCCTCTGGAACCTGGAATCTACCTCTACTTCCCCTATGACATCATAAAAAGGAGGATTATTAATATGATGCAACAACTACAGCCTAGAAAAACCCAACATGAAACAATAACCCACACTTACATTATTTCAACCTTCTTTAAGATGAAGAGACTCTCCAAGTTAAGTGTATACAAACAATATATAAAAGAGGAGAAAGAAAAGCAAAGATTTGGAGGAACAGGATAAACCCAGAGGTCTTCCATTTTGAAAGATTAGCGAGCCAATGCCAGTTATCTCTTATTTCATAAGACAATAAATGAGAAAAGCAACAACACTGTTGATCTAAGTGGAGTAGGAAATGGCAACCCACTCCAGTATTCTTGCCTGAAAAATTCCATGGTATACAGTGTGGTATACAGTCCATGGGTGGCAAAGAGTTGGACACAACTGAGCACACATGTCAATCTAAGTGCCGTGTTGAAGAAAGAAGTAAAAAAAATTCAATCCTAAATGCTCAGTTTTTTTTTTCTTTTTAATGAATCCGCCACAGGTATACCCGCGTTCCCCATCCTGAACCCTCCACCCTCCTCCCTCCCCTCTCCTCTCTCTGGGTCATCCCGGTGCACCAGCCCCAAGCATCCAGTACCGTGCATCAAACCTGGACTGGTGACTCGTTTCATACATGATATTATACATGTTTCAGTGCTATTTTCCCAAATCTCCCCACCCTCTCCTTCTCCCACAGAGTCCATAAGACTGATCTATACATCGGTGTCTCTTTTGCTGTCTCGTACACAGGGTTATTGTTTCCATCTTTCTAAATTCCATATATATGCGTTAGTATACTGTATTGGTGTTTTTCTTTCTGGCTTACTTCACTCTGTATAATAGGTTCCAATTTCATCCATCTCATTAGAACTGATTCAAATGTATTCTTTTTAATGGCTGAGTAATACTCCATTGTGTATATGTACCACAGCTTTCTTATCCATTCACCTGCTGATGGGCATCTAGGTTGCTTCCATGTCCTGGCTATTATAAACAGTGCTGCAATGAACATTGGGGTACACGTGTCTCTTTCCCTTCTGGTTTCCTCAGTGTGTATGCCCAGCAGTGGGATTGCTGGATCATAAAGCAGTTC
>NW_011494846.1:418669-423130 GCF_000754665.1 Bison bison bison | reverse complement strand
ATTCTAGAACAAATAATTTCACAATTTGTATGGAAATACAAAAAACCTCGAATAGCCAAAGCTATCTTGAGAAAGAAGAATGGAACTGGAGGAATCAACCTGCCTGACTTCAGGCTCTATTACAAAGCCACAGTTATCAAGACAGTATGGTACTGGCACAAAGACAGAAATATTGATCAATGGAACAAAATAGAAAGCCCAGAGATAAATCCACGCACATATGGACACCTTATCTTTGACAAAGGAGGCAAGAATATACAATGGATTAAAGACAATCTCTTTAACAAGTGGTGCTGGGAAAACTGGTCAACCACTTGTAAAAGAATGAAACTAGATCACTTTCTAACACCATACACAAAAATAAACTCAAAATGGATTAAAGATCTCAATGTAAGACCAGAAACTATAAAACTCCTAGAGGAGAACATAGGCAAAACACTCTCCGACATACATCACAGCAGGATCCTCTTTGACCCACCTCCCAGAATATTGGAAATAAATGCTTAGTTTTAGACAGAATGGTATGATAAACACACTCAAGAAGTTCTGTTAATCTAGAAGCAATCTGTGTAAGCACCAAATTTTTACCAACTCAGATGATTTCAGGAGTCCTATGCATATCTAGTACTTTGGCCACCTCATACGAAGAGTTGACTCATTGGAAAAGACTCTGATGCTGGGAGGGATTGCGGGCAAGAGCAGAAGGGGACGACAGAGGATGAGATGGCCGGATGGCATCACCAACTCGATGGACGTGAGTCTGAGTGAACTCCGGGAGTTGGTGATGGACAGGGAGGCCTGGTGTGCTGCGATTCATGGGGTTGCAAAGAGTCGGACACGACTGAGCGACTGATCTGATCTGATGCATATCTAAACATTCTGCTAAGTGTAGAGTCACTAGGCAAGAAGGTTTTTCCCTTGATTATCCATTGATTATCCAAAGAAAAGCTTACTGAACCTAATTCAAGATGAAAAACATCTTTTAAAATATTTCATAATTAACATCAAATGATCCTCAAAATCAGAGACTGAACAACAAGGTTTTACTGTAAAGCACACGGAAGTAAATTCAATACCCTGTGATAAACCACAGAGGAAAAGAACATGAAAAAGAATGTGTGTGTGTATATATATATATAAATAAATGAATCTATATATATTATATATAATATATATATATAAATGAATCACTTTGTTGTACAGCAGAAATCAACACAACATTGTCAATCAATTACACTTCAAAAAATTAAAAACAAAACAAAACAGAGGCACTGTTGAAACTCTTTTCCCTCTAAAGATCTAAAGCATGTGGAAATTCTACTAAAGGGTAGAAACTAACATTTCAGTGTCTTCATCACGTAAGCACAGCTCCATATTTCCCCCCATTGTTACAATATGAACTTCAGCAAGGGCGCAAGCAGAGTGAGTACGTGAATGAAGTTCCTCGTTTCCAGTACGGCAACCCACCCGCTGTACTTGGCCAACACTGGTAGCTAGCTTAGACCAACTCTTCACAGCCCGTGAGGCAGGAGATGAGATTGTTGGTTTACTGTTGCTTGTGATCACACCCAAGTCATCTAGATCGGCACTTCCCACAGTCTGTTCTGCAGAATAGTAACCCCCAGAGATGCACTATGGAAAGGGTTTGAGGACAGTAATTTTGGGAAATGCCATGCACCACTAGAGAACCACTGTATTCATTAGCAGGAGAGGACCTAAAGAAACCAGTTTAACCCAGTGTTTCTCTCAAATTCATTTGAACAATATAACCCTTTCATAGAGGACCACGGGGACTTTTATTCTGAGGAAAATCTTTTGGGAAACACTGATCGAAATGTCAGGCTGGGACTTTCCTGGTGGTCCAGTGGTTAAGAATCCGCATTCCAAGGCAGTGGATGTGGGTTTGATCCCTAATCAGGAAACTAAGGGGTTTTCCAGGTGGCTTAGTGGTAAAGATTTCGCCTGCCAATGCAGGAGCCGCAGGTGTGATCCCTGAGTCAGGAAGATCCCCTAGAGGAGGAAACGGCAACCCCCTCCAGTATTCTTGTTGGGATAATCCCGTAGACAGAGGAGCCTGGGCAGTACAGTCCATGGGGTCACAAAGAGTCAGATGCGACTGAGCATGCATGCAGGGAACTAAGATCCCACATGCCAAGAGGCAACTGAGCCTGTGTGCCATAACGAGTCTGAACCACAGCGAAGGATCACCCATGATACCACGAAGATCCTTCATGCCACAGCTGGGACCCAATGCAGCCAAATAAATAAATATTAAAGAAAATAAAATAGATGCCAGGTTGCAGGAAGCGTATGTTGTAAAAAGGACCCAGGGAGGTCAGCTCTTCCAACACAGCAGGGACACAGAGGGGCCAAGATCTTTTACAAAGACCTTTCTGATCAAAGTCTGAGTCAAACAGAACTGAAAACCCGAAGTCCTGCCATATTAAATGAGCAAGGCATGACCAACCAGAAAGATCCGAACAGAGCAGAGTGACCAGCCATCCACCTGTTTGTCCTGCGGTCCTGGTGGGAATTTCAGTTGGGAGACATCCGTATTCCAGCGGTCTCCCTGGATGGGCAGCCCACTATCCATCCCCCAAATAAGTAAAGACTAGACATAGCCTTGATCAGCTCAATACTACAGAGTATCTGTCCAAAGTAACAGCTTGGCTTTGGACATAATTGGTTTTCTGACAGTAATGCACACTGGAGTCAAGGAGCACGAAAGTTGGACATGTCATTAGCATAGACGAGGCGATTTATTCTCCTCTTACTGTGGGAGAAGTGCCTGCAGCCAGGCCCCACCATAGCCTTATCTACTGATGAAGTGTGGGAGAAAAAGGATCACAGACTTGTTTTTAAGCTGTAAGTTGTGTTTTTAACAGCACGTTTCTCA
Source organism: Bison bison bison (assembly GCF_000754665.1). NCBI lineage: Eukaryota > Metazoa > Chordata > Mammalia > Artiodactyla > Bovidae > Bison > Bison bison. The sequence goes on along the minus strand of NW_011494846.1, from coordinate 420,234 downwards.
TGGATCTTGATTTGGATCCTGGTTTGAACAAACTAGCTGTAAAAGTGTTTGGGGGAGTCAGCTGGGAAATTATGAATATTAGATGATATTGCGTTGTACTTAGTCTCTCAGTCGTGTCCGACTCTTTGCGACCCCCATGGACTGTAGCCCACCAGGCTCCTCTGTCCATGGGATTCTCTAGGCAAGAATACTGGAGTGGGTTGCCATGGCCTCCTCCAGGTGATCTCCCCAACCCCAGGGAGTGAACCCAGGTCTCCCCCATTGCAGGGGGATTCTTCACCATCTGAGCCACCAGGGAAGTTCTAGATGCTATTAGGGAATTACTATTAGTTTTGCTACCTACGATAATGGTCTTGGAGTGATACGGGACATTTTCCTGAGTTTTTAGAGATGAATGATTAGAGATGTCTGTCATTTATTTTGATTTAAAAAAAAAACATGAATATGGCCATATCTTAGTAACTCTTGGGTGATGGCTATATAACTACACAATTGTACAATGATATCATATGATTCTCTCATGTTTCAAGATTCTCAAAATAAAAAGTTAACACAAAAAAATGAACGAATCCTGCAAGTAATGCTGAGTTAAAAGAGCAAGACAAATGAGCACACACACTGTGATTCCATTTACATAAAGTTCAAATGCTGGAAAATGAAATGTGTTCTTTAGAGATGTATGTCTCTAAACTTCAAAACTACAAAGAAAGGCATGATGAAAATGCAGGACAGTGACCACCTTTGATGGGGAGGGAGACTGCAATCAGAAGGCACATTAAGGGATTCCCAGATGCTGTCTCTCTAGCTTTCTCTCTCTCTCTCTCTCTCTCTATATATATATATATACACACACACACACACAGAGACTTGGCAGCAGTTATATGACGTTCGCTTTAAAACCATCTGTTAAACTATATATTGAGGTTTAATGAATTTTCTCAATGTATGTTTTATTTTCCAAAGCAAAAACATTCAAAGGACCTTCTTACTAACTCTGCTTCTCTTTTTACGGATTCAATAGTCTCTGAAGGGGAATAAAAACCCTAGCCACCATATAATGCAATTATACAGCTGGCCAGAAGACTAGGAAGAAAAGGTGATCGTAAGACAATAAAAGCCACAAGTTCTTTCCTGGTCATTTTTTTAAATAGTTCAGATATCAACACAGAATGATTGCTCTTAATGCCTTCCAGTATCTGGATAGCAGGAGAGAGACCTTTAGTTTTCGGGGGAAGAAAGCTGATAGAAAGTTTTAGAGGTGAGTAGTTTTGCAGAACTAAGAATTCAGATTTTTGAAAATACGGTAGAGAGTTCCAGAAAAACATCTATTTCTGCTTTATTGACTATGCCAAAGCATTTGACTGTGTGGATCACAATAAACTGTGGAAAATTCTGAAAGAGATGGGAATACCAGACCACCTGACCTGCCTCTTGAGAAATCTATATGCAGGTCAGGAAGCAACAGTTAGAACTGGACATGAAACAACAGACTGGTTCCAAATAGGAAAAGGAGTATGTCAAGGCTGTATATTGTCACCTTGCTTATTTAACTTATATGCAGAGTA
>NW_011494846.1:403847-418166 GCF_000754665.1 Bison bison bison | reverse complement strand
TGAAGAAGGCTGAGCGCCGAAGAATTGATGCTTTTGAACTGTGGTGTTGGAGAAGACTCTTGAGAGTTCCTTGGACTGCAAGGAGATCCAACCAGTCCATTCTGAAGGATATTAGCCCTGGGATTTCTTTGGAGGGAATGATGCTAAAGCTGAAACTCCAGTACTCTGGCCACCTCATGTGAAGAGTTGACTCACTGGAAAAGACTCTGATGCTGGGAGGGATTGGGGGCAAGAGGAGAAGGGGACGACAGAGGATGAGATGGCCGGATGGCATCACTGACTCGATGGACGTGAGTCTGAGTGAACTCCAGGAGTTGGTGTTGGACAGGGAGGTCTGGCGTACTGCGATTCACGGGGTCGCAAAGAGTCAGACACGACTGAGTGACTGAACTTAACTGATTCTTGAGGTCCATCCTGGAAGCAACATGTAAGAAGCAATTTAGGGCAGTGTTGCAAGGCTCAGGCTCAAAGCTCTGGGGAGGGCGCTAAGGAAAGTTTGTTACAGTTTGCAGATTCCATGTGCTCTCTCTAGCTCTACACCAATTTACAGAGAAAAAGTTCAGACCAAATTGTAACAGAATAACCATCAGTTTTGTCTTCTGAGATTTATAAGACAGCAGAAATAATTCTTTCTCCGTTTAAAACTAAGATCTGAAAAATAATGTATGTTAAGCCCTGTTTACAACCTTCACTTCATCCTTTCACCTACAGATCACCCACTATAAGGGATCTTTTTCATTAAATGTGGAAGAGGTGGCCCAACAGTGATCGAGAATGCAGTAGAATGAAAGTATTTATGTTAGAAATAAAGGTTTGATGCTTTAGGGTTTGTTTCTATTACTCAGAGGGAAGTATGTCCCAACATCTAATTTTTTTTGATTGTGTACAAAGCTACAGTTCACATTTCCACCGGGTTCTCTGCTACCTCTAACACCTCCCTTGCCCTCCCAGGAATAAAAAGAAAATCCATTGATTTTGAGTTAGTTAAGTGAGTTTCTCTTCCAGATGTAGGGAGCATAATGCTGCACTGTATTTCATGCCAGACACCTAATTATTATTGATCGCTTTATGATTGAAGAGTACTGCCCAACGCACTGAAGAAGGAAATCTGAAATTCTGCCCAGAATAGTTTAATACCCCCAGCAACCACCTGTTACCTAAAAGATAAGAGGGCACTTATTCAAAGGGCTGTGTGGTGCCAAGTTAATGGAAATAGGTTTGCCTACTTCCCTGCTTGTTTTTCCACTCATGGTCTGATCAACTCTGATGCAATGAAGTTTCCAGAAGGCAGTGCTGAGATGTAAATCTTCCTTCTCTAATACTTTCTAAGACAGAGACAACAGTGTTAGTTGAGGGCTTTTATTTGTTCTTATTATCTAGTCAGAACTAAAGTCAACATTTTTGAACAAAAATTTTGAAAATACTATGTATAGTTGTGTCAAATGTCTATTCAGATGAATATTTTGCCTGAAAGGGATATTTTTATGAAGACTCAATTTCTCCTTTCCATTGCCATGGTAACACTCACACTGTATAATATTAGGATACTCATTTCCATGTAGTACTTTATTGTAAGTCTCACAACAACTCTAGAGACGTCGGACTATTATCACTATTTTGCAGATAAAGATGTTAAGCAACTTGCCCAAGGTGCAAAATTGCACTTGACCCCAAGCTGCACGGTTCCAGCGTGTGAAAGCTTAAGTGTGGTGTTGCACTGCCCATCCTAGGCTTTCAAAGCCAGGAATATGCCTGTCAACTTATCCAGACTATCCATAAACAAACAACTGTGTACAGACAGGCTACAGTGCATACATTAAAGAACAAAAGATGTAACATTTGCTCACTTCTGACCAAAACTTTGTCGCTTGTAAGATCATTTCTTGAATCATCTTATTAAAGCTTAGCTGTGATTTAATTGTCATCAAATGAGGTTTCACAAAAGAAGACAAAAGCATCCTGTCTTGCACATAAAACTCAATAAACTATGATTGTTTTTAGGATCCCGTTGAACTTTAGGAAAAAGTTAAACCAGCCAAAGGAAATACAGGGTCACACAAAAATTTATTATTTCACTCTTTTCTTTGATATGAGTATGATAAATGATGTTCATGTTTAGGAAAGTCAGCATCTACTCAGTTACTTCTCATTGGTCACTTCTGATGGAGATAACTATACAGGTAAGAAATGTGTGGATTTGCTATGTCCTTGAAAAACTGAGTTACATAAAGTCTTTTATGCCAAAGCACAACAGAAATGCTCATGAAGAAGAAATGCATAATAATGACATGTATTAAATAAACAAAACCTTGCAAATATAAGAGAAAGTCGAAGTAACTTAGGACTCTCCCTTCCTATTCTGCACACCAAACGTACTTTCTCATTTCCATTTCAATCTTGTCCTCTTGCAAGGTAACTTGCTTCACCCAGAAACAAACTGGGTTTGGCTACCCTTTTTCCAAGCATTCACCAGCTAATGATAAAAACCATATGGCCAAATAGCCATGACCTCAAATGGGAGAAGAGAATTATTCACCTGTATTAGGAGGGGGAAAAAAATATCAACCTTCAGTACCTAGATACTATTCCCTTAAAAAAAAAAAAAAATCCCAGAACATCTGAATAGCAGGTGTGTGAATTGAACATTTACCCAGCAGCAAATGGAAAAACTGAAAAACATAAACACTGCCAAAAGAAGAAATCTCAAAATAAATGCAATGAAGAAGAAAGGTCCAGAAGCATGGGGCTATTCAGAGCTTTCCCTGAGGCTCTGCTTGTTCTTACCCACGCCGTTAGTCCCCCCCGTAATGATCAGCCAGCGAGATGCGACGAGCAGCACGGTGCGCCCTTAAATGAACACTCAACCTTCTCCATTCATCCTTTGTGGCTGCAACTTCTGAGTTTTGTTTCTGATGGGTATTTTTGCACTCCTTTTGAAGTAACTGTTACATGCACAGTGAAAGCTGACGAACGAGCAACCTCTAATTCACCAATGAAAATAGCAGAATTCAATTTCCTTCTTTGCTTGGGACTGATTCTTTATGACATCATATGTGGATCTTTTTTTCCACATAACACTGTCTAGCAGTTTCTCATTACTAGGGATTGACTCTCAATGATGAGCTGATTTGAGGAAATGTCTGGGCCAGGGCAGCAATTTATTTTTTATTATTTATTTTTATTTTATTAATTGGCTGCACCAATTGGTCTTAGTCGTGCCATGCAAACTCTTAGTTGCGGCATGAGGGATCTAGTTCCCTGACCAGGGATCAAACCCTGGCCCCCTGCATTAGAAGCGTGGAGTCTCAGCTCCTGGACCGCCAGGGAAGTCCCCTAGAATTCAGATTTAATGACTGTTAGTTCCATCTTCGGCTTCCCAGGTGGCGCTAGAGGTGAAGAACCTGTCTGCCAGAGCCAGAGACATAAGAGATGCCGGTTCGATCCCTGGGTCAGGAGATCCCCTGGAGGAGGGTTCCAGTATTTTTTGCCTGGAGAATTCCATGGACAGAGGAGCCTGGCGGGCTACAGCCCATAGGGTTGCAAAAAGTTGGACACGACTGAAATGACTTAGGATTACGCAGCACCATCTCAGCTTGAGTGAGCAAGCGGATGAAGTGTTTGATCGCCGTGGTCCTGCCAGGAATCCAGCTGACCTCAACCGTGCTCACAGGCCAAGTAAATCATCAACCCCTTTTTCTTTCTTCCTCACAAACCCACAAAGTGGTTTCCCTGGCCTTGTCAGCAAGTTAATAGCAAATCTTGCCCAATGTTGTGTCTATACAATATTACAGGAGTGAGCGCTGAAAACAGGTCAGTCAGCTTGATTTGATTTCTTTCCCTATTAAAACATCCTGTCACCTGACAGAGCTAACGCGATAAATTAACCGCTGTGAAAGCACCAAGACAGAGCTGGAACAGAAACAGTCTTGTCACACTTCTGTCAGAAGTCTTAGCTCAGGGACTCCATCAGCTTAGCCTTATTCAAGTTGTGGTAACATACATGTTACATACAATCGGCCATCATAACCACTTTCAAGGGTACAGTTCGGTAGTGTTAAGTATATTCACATGGCTGTGTGACCAATATTGTCATCTTGTGGAACTGAAACTCTGTACCCATTGAACAGTAACTCCCCTTTCTTCTCCCTGCTGCACAGCCCTTAGCAGCCAGCATTCTACTTTCTGTATCTGTCAGTCTGACTCCTCTGGGTACCTCGTATACATGAGATCAGACAACATGTCTTTTCTCTGTGACTGGTTTGTTTCACTTAGCAAGGTCCATCCACGTTGTAGCATGTGACAGGACTTCTTTCTTACAGCTGAAAAAATATTCCCTTTTATTTGTATATGCAGTGCATTCTGTTTATCCGTTCATCTGTCGACAGGCCCTTGGCGTTGCTTCCACTTCTTGGCTATGGTGAACAGCCCTGCCGTGAGCATGCGTGTGCAAACATCCTTTGAGATCTTGCTTTAGTTCTTGTGGGTGCATACCCAGAAGTGAATGCTGCGCCATGTGTGTGGTAGCTCTGTTTACTATTTTTAGGAACCACCATACTATTTTCCAGAGTTACTGCACCATTTTACATCCCCACCCAAAGTGCACAGGGCTCCAATCTTTCCACATCCTCACCATTTTTGCTTTTTTAAATGTAGCCATCCGAACGGGTGTGAGGAGATGAGCTTAGTTTGAAGAGGTCAAAACTCAGGGGCAGGGAAATTATAAGAATCTAGTATCTAATATCTGGCTATGAGCTTAAATGCTATTAAAAGCTGCCGTTTATTCGCCTCAGGGCACAGAAATATTACAAGCCAAAGGCCTCCTTTGACCCTCTGGGATTATAAGACTTGATTTCGTTATAGAGGAAGAGTAAGGATACATTTTATGGAAAGGATGAATAAGAAGGAAGGTTATATTTTTCAGAGACAGAGATAAAGGTTTCATTGTTATTGTCATTTTTATTTTCAAAATAGAAACTTATCCAGAAATTTCTTCACAATTCACGAAGGACAGTAACTTCACTGCAAATTCTTATATCTCTCCACTGTGTGTGATGAAAGTCGTTATACAGAGTCAACGTTTCCAGTTTACGAGGAAACCTGGCTACTTGGTAAGCACTTATTCTCTTTCTTTGAAACTTCTATGGGGCTTGAAACAATGCTGTCCACTCAACCTGAGTTCCTCAAATGAAAATTTAGGAGGAAATACAATTGCATCCAAAGGTAGCAAGTATAGATTTTGTGAGGTTTTCAACTCTACACTTCAAACAGATGGAGAATATATTTATAATGAAAAAAGAATCTGTGATTGCGTAAAACAGGTATTGACAAACTTTTTCTGTAAAGGGCCAGAGAGCCACTGTCTTTATGGAAACGATGATACTCAACTCTGTCACAGCGGCTCTAGACAGCATACAAATGAATAAGGCGGCTGTGTTCCAGTAAAGCTTTATCTACAAACACAGGACTGGAGATGGATTTTCCCTGTGGGTCATAGTTTGCTAACCCCTGCTCTAGAAGACCCAAGAAAAGGAACTTTACAGAGTTTTCCTGTCAGTTGAAAGAGGAAGAACAAATCTTCAAGCACTGTGGCAAAAAAAAAAAAGGACAAACAGCAAAAGAAACCTTGACAACATTTCTTTCAAAACTAAGTACAAACCTGTGGCTTTTCCATAAAAACTGTACCTCAGGGCTCCAACGTTACTTTCACACCTTGATCCTTGATCTAAAGAAGCTTATCGTACATGAGAATCGACATAACCTCAGATGTAGAAACCTGAAATCCTAAGTCGCTCAAAAGCTAGAGTTGAACTTTACAAAGAAGAAATGGTCCGATTCATCACAAGTCACTTAAATTCTTGCTGTCAGGAGAAGGAAATGACATTTTCCTCAGGAAATACAATTGGAGGCTCCCAGGTAACCACTGGAAGGGAACGCTGGACCATTCTCTCTCAGGTCCACCCATTTTCCCCTGGTTGGCCCAAAGTGGTGACGAAGACTCTCTCCTTGACCAAACGCAGGTCTAAGTCTAGAGGTTTTCTCTGAACCTCTTGCTGACCTGGCCTCCACCTTGGCCTGTGTGTTAGTCACTCAGTCGTGTCCAGCTCTTTGCGACCCCTGTGGACTGTATAGCCTATCAGGTTCCTCTGTCCATGGGATTTCCCAGGCAAGAATACTGCGGTGGGTTGCCATTTCCTTCTCCAGGGGATCTTCCCCACCCAGCGATCGAACTGGGTACCCCTTATTGCAGGCGGATTCTTCACTGTCTGAGCCTCCAGGGAAGCCCCACCTTGGCCTATGCTATGCTATGCTAAGTCACTTCAGTCGTGTCCGACTCTGTGCGACCCCAAAGACGGCAGCCCAACAGGCTCCCCCATCCCTGGGATTCTCCAGGCAAGAAGACTGGAGTGGGGTGCCATTTCCTTCTCCAATGCATGAAAGTGAAAAGTGAAAGTGAAGTCGCTCAGTTGTGTCCGATTCTTAGCGACCCCATGGACTGCAGCCTAACAGGCTCCTCCGTCCACGGGATTTTCCAAGCAAGAGTACTGGAGTGGGGTGCCATTGCCTTGGCCTGGAAGAACTCAATTTTCAACACAAACGATTTTGTCCACCCCGCCGCCCCCTCACACTAGGAGACTTGAAGAAACACACAGTTTCCAGCAGCTCAAGGCGTTGTTCCTGGGGTGATGACTCTAGTCCCCCTGAAGTGCCTGACTGAAGCTCAATGCTGCCAAATGAAGGGACTGCTTGTTCCAGGCAAAATCCGACTCGGGCTCCTGGCTCCCTTTTCTTAGGGCATTTACTTTAGGGAACTGGCAGGAGTAGGTCTTTCTCTGTGCCTTCGAGACAGACACAGATGTACATGTGCCTTCTACAACCCAGGAGCGTCTTTCTCAGGGGTGTGGAAGCCATGCCTTTGAAGCCTAATCATGAAAAACGACAGAACCCCTATCTCCAAGGCTCTGTGGAGGCTGGGAGCCAAACTTCAATAACAGCCTGCGAATAGACACAGACGGCCTGCTCACAGCGCTGACCAGCTCCAGGACCTTTAGCAAACCTAGTGTTTAAAGGCCTCCAGCCTTTTGTTTGCATGAAGCTGAGCTCAGGTCACACTGGGTACTACCACTGCAATAGTAAGGACTAACATCTGTCTCACTGCCTGTAACTAATGTCCAGCTTTCTCTGTGGCTATGGCTACTGCTCCACATTGCCTTCAAGAGACATGGTTCCATCTTTAATGCTCAGGCTCCAAGAAGGACAAAACTCCTTCCTCTTCTTTTTGTTAGCAGGTGGAAGACCCATCACCTCTTCAATCTCAAGGGGCCCAACCAGCTTCACAGGCGAATCCAAGAGACGTATTTTCCTCTCCTGCCACCTGGAGCCTGCTCTCCCCCTTTCAGGTTTCTAGAGAGACCGGCCTCCTTGTCCAGGTGGATGACAACAGGAACAGACTCACCAGTCCCCGTCCCCACATGCATGGACCACCTGTGCAGTATAACCATATCTCAGTACAGTACAGCATTGTAGAAGTCAAACCACAGGAATTACCAAATACAGAAACCAGACTTGCTTTATTTTTTATTCTGGACAAATAAGAGGAGGGGGAAAGGAATATGGATGACTTAATCCCAACAATTTAAACCTACCAGTGAGACAACTTTTGAAAGTACCACTGTATGTTGCACCTCTGAATTCAGATGGCTTGTGCCCAAATCTAGTTCACACGGTTATTCATTTACTCAGTCACCAAAAACTGAGTATCTTTATAGTTAAGGTACTGGACTAGCTTCAGATGGTAGGCACATTCCATTAACATTCCTCAGTATACCTTGAAAAATTAATTTTTGTCTTCTGTACTTTCTAAAGAAAAAACAAGAGTGTATACACTGAGGTGCAGACACGTGTACCCCAATGCCAATGCAGCAGCATTTACAATAGCCAAGACATGAAAGCAACCTAAATGTCCATCAACAGATGAATGGATGAAGAAAATGTGGTACAAATACACAACAGACTATTGCTCAGCCATAAAAAAAGAATGAATTAATGCCATTCGTAGCAACATGGATGGAACGAGAAGTATCATGTTAAGCGAAGTAAGCCAGAAGGAGAAAGACAAATACCATGTGACATCACCTATATGTAGAATCTAAAAAAATAATACAAAAGAACTTATTTACAAAACAGAAGCAGATTCACAGACATGGAAAACAGACTTATGGTTACCAAAGGGGAAAACTGGAAGGGGAGGGATAAATTAGGAATTTGGGATTAACATAGACACACTACTATATATAAGATAGATAACCAACAAGGATCTACTGTATAACACAGGGAAGTATACTCAATATTTAGTAATAACCTATTACTGGAAAAAAATCTGGAAAAGAATATTTATATATATATATAAGAATACATATAAAACTGAATCATTTTGCTGCACAGCTGAAACTAACATAACATTGTAAATCAACTATACTTCAAAAAAAAAAAAGGCTCAGGGAACTCAAACGGGGGCTCTGGGACAATGTAGAGGGTTGGGATGGGGTGGGAGGTTCCAGAATGAGGGGACATACGTACACCTACGGCTGATTCATGTTGATGTATGGTAGACACCAACACAATATTGAAAAACAATTATTCCTCAATTAAAAATAAATTAAGATAAAAGAAAAAAGAGAGCAGGACAAAACCAAGCCAAAATCTAACATCTCATACTTCCAGACTTTGCAACGAAGATTTCACATCTAGAGTGCCAAAGACTGTCCACTGATTACCTTGGCAGCCTCAAGTGCTAATTTTCTGTAGTGCTTCCAGAAGACAGTGATTCCCTTTTAATAAAATAGATTGTAATCACATTACTACATCATCAGCCACAACAGATCTAACAAGCTGAGGAAGCTTTTAAACTATTTTAATTATCATTTTAAAAGCAGAATGCTACATGTTACCAAATTACATGAAGTTAAAATTCCACAAACATTTGAATATGCTTTTGAAATGGAAATATTAACTGACAGGATTTTAAAATAAACCTTGTTCTTGACTTAATTGAGAGTTATAGGAATTAAATGTAGCATCTACACAGCTTGTGACTAATGTCATTTTTAGAGAAATGCAAGGTGAAATACATCTCACTGAATGGGCTCAATCTCAATGGAAGATTCACCCCAACCAGAAGGCAGATTCTGCTTGGCCTTCCGTGCCCAGAGACTTCACAGGCTTCTACACTAACAGGAAGGACTGCCTAACCTCAACTGTCTGCTCTTCTTCAAGTCAGTGAGCAATTTTTGAATATTTTATCTGTGGATTTCATTCATCTTTTTTTCCAATAATGTTTCTTGGTATGTTTTGATTTTAGCCCATCCTATGTTCCAGGCATACAGGCAGGCATTGGAAACAGGGTGGAGAATAAGGCATCTAACCTGGTCTTAAGAATAGTGGCTGACCCTGCTCTGCCCAGGAATTCTGATTTTGGAACCCCAGTTTTAGTAACTGAGTCCTTTTCTCAGTTTCATCTTTGAACTCTGTTCTAAGGGACTAAGAGTCTGTTTCTTCCACTTTGGCTAAGTTGTTGTTGTTTTTCCCCTGAGTATTTCTGCTTGGGAATGCAATCCTGAGTTTGAATCAACAGGCCTGTTCCTTATCTAACTGTATTCAGATAACTTTCCATTACCTTTTCATTCTCCAAGTGATGTAAGCGCCTAATTTCTTATATCAAATCTCTTCCTGCACTGAACTCAACTGATGCCCCAATCCTGATGGGGAGGTAAGGAAGGGGTCTGACTTTGGGCTGGGGGTAAGATAGGTTCGTCTTCTGAATGAGTTAGGATATCCCAATGAAAATTTCTCATGGTTAAATCAAACATACGCAAACTGGAGAAGTGACAAGAAATCTGAAGCAAAGGGACAACCAAACAAGTCTCAGTATAAAATCAAGGGAGAGAACAGGCTTCCCGGGGAAATGAAATTGGACGAGAAACCACAAAAGGACAATGAGTGAGCCTGAGAGACAGACACAGTGATGCAGCCGGAAAAAACACATTCAGAGAAGTGAGAGGGAGAAAGCAAAGCTGCTGGAAAGTGGGCAGTAACAAATTTTAGGTATTTTGAAAGTTATAAGTAAGAAGCAGTATTACTCTATTTCCCAGAGGTCCTCTATTTCATGTAAGGGTTGTGTAACTATTGTTTGACCAATACCTTAAAAGGATTTCCTATGTCAATCATAATCAAAGTAGAATTTTTACCTTCTTAAATATTCATGATAAAGTTACCCTCATTTTCTAATTAGCAGAGAGAAAAGCACTTTAACTTTACAAATAAGAAAATTACACCTTCAAAACTTATATGTATCCACCTATGAATAGGCTTCCCTTGTGGCTCAGATGTTAAAACATCTGCCTGCAATGCAGGAGACCTGGCTTCAATCCCTGGGTCGGAACGATCCCCTGGAGAAGGGAATGCCTACCCACTCCAGTCAATCCTAAAGGAAATCACTGGAATGATTCCTGAATATTCATTGGAAGGACTGATGCTGAAGGTGAAGCTCCAATACTCTGGCCACCTGATGTGAAGAGCCGACTGACTGGAAAAGACCCTGATGCTGGGAAAGACTGAGGTCAGGAGGAGGAGGGGGGCGACAGAGGATGAGATGCTTGGATGGTATTAGCGACTGAATGGACCTGAGTCTGGGCAAACTCTGGAAGATACTAAAGGACAGGGAAGACTCGTGTGCTGCAGTCCACGGGGTCACACTGAACTGGACACAACTTAGGGGCTGACAACGACCTGAGAGTGTTTGAATCACTAAGTCGTGTTGGACTTTGCACTCCCATGCACTGTAGCCTGCCAGGCTCCTCTGTCCATGGCATTCTCCAGGCAAATACTGGAGTGGGTTGCTATTTATTTCTCTAGGGGACCTTCCTGACCTAGAGATTGAACCCGGGTTTCCCGCACTGCAGGCAGATTCTTCACCATCTGTGCCACTGAGTATTAGCCTACAACTGATTTATTCAGTTACAGAGAAAATTCAGAGTCGCATTCTCCTACCAAGACCCCTCCAAAATAAGAAACTGACTTGAAGAGTAAAAAAGGTTAAAAAAAAATCTAAGTCTCAGCTTACAAATTTGAGGTGGGAATTTTATAGAACTAGCTTAGAGCATACCAGGCTTTGGTCATTTAGAATACACCTAAAAGGTTATTTTCAAATGCACCTATCTAAAATCACAGGTTGGATGAATTTCCTAATGAGGTCATTAAACTATTTTCAAGTCTCATGTTGCCATTTTATGAGAAGGTTCAGCTAAAATTTTAACTTGCCTCAATGGAATTGCAAAATTTATACTGGGCTCATGGTTGGCTCAGCAAAAATATGCAAGAAGGAAAAGGCTTTCAGGTTGTGAGCTGAAGCTGAATCTTCCATACCTGTCAATTCCTTCCCAGTTTAAAAAAACCACTGGAATAGCAGGCGAGCCAATTAAATGAGTATGAATCTGAAACTCAGGTAATATTTTTTTCTTTATACTGATGTATTTTAACTTAGAGAACTTTCACCTTTACTAATGATTTGAAACAAATTCAACGAATTGTCCTCCTCTCGAGAATCCAGGCATTACTTTGAAATAGTTGCTAGAGTTTTACGTCACCACAGCATTCACAAATCTAAATTGAAGTCAACTTTCTAGCCAGCAAGAAGCCAAAAAAACAATGCAGCCAGCAGAAAGGATGGCACAAATCCATGCATTAAAACTCACGGAGTTAAATCATTCTGAGGGCTCCCCAAGCTCCCACTCCCAGCTAGTTTACTTTAATTTTAGTTACAATCTGAATGGGCTTGGTAGTCTGGTTTTCTAGACCATAGAAACATAAATCAGAAAGCAAGAAGCAGCCAGATAGAAGTAGCATCATAGAGAGATGGAGATGGGGGAGGGGATTTTAAAGCAAAAAAGACCAAATGGTTCTACACCCTTTAACAGCCCCTGTGAGCATCATTATTCAGAGCATGCATAGTAAGAAATGTTTTAATAAGGACCCTGAAGCATCCTGAAAGTATAAAATTAGGTTTACTGTACTCTGAGGAGAAATGGGAAAGCACATATTTCAAAGAGAAATTGATTTTTTAAATTATTTAAGGCATTGAAGAGAGAGACTCTTTTGGTAAAATGACTAATACAGAACACCTAATTTCCTAATGCTTAACGAAGTGTTACATTATTTCCATAATGATGTCAACTGACATAAATCACATGGAGACAGGGTTATGTACACAGCTCAATAAGGCTGTGGGCCTATACTTGGCTAAAAATACTGAAGAAATTAACAATGTAATAAAGGCATACTGATGTTATTGTTTTCTAAGTACTTCAACAACCTTAATCTGTATTTCTGAAGTTCAGAAAATACACATTACACCTTCAAAGTGACAAAGCCAGGACATGGTTCTAATTCTAGAGTATAACGCTTATCAAGCCTGCTGCTGCTGCTAAGTCGCTTCAGTCGTGTCTAACTCTGTGCAACCCCATAGATGGCAGCCCACCAGGCTCCCCTGTCCCTAGGATTCTCCAGGCAAGAACACTGGAGTGGGTTGCCATTTCCTTATCCAATGCATGAAAGTGAAAAGTGAAAGTGAAGTCGCTCAGTCGTGTCCGACTCTAGCAACCCCATGGACTGCAGCCTACCAGGCTCCTCCGTCCATGGGATTTTCCAGGCAAGAGTACTGGAGTGGGGTGCCATTGCCTTTCAAGCCTAGTTTGTTTAAATCTAGATTCCTAGAGGCCAGTGGGAATTAAAATTTCTGGGTGCTGTCACTAAAGCCATCTACCATTTAGAAAGTAAGAAGATACTTTGGGGGGATCCCACTGGTCTCTGATTCTGAGGAATATCTTCTTTGGTCAAGCACAAAAGAATGCAAAAATGGCTCCAAATAAGCCATAATTTGTATAAGCCATTCAACCCAAAGATGGGACAAAGTCTAGCACAGGAGAAAAAAAAAACAACCCTAAAACCATCACCTTCAAGCATAATGAATCATCCCCACAATACATCAGAGGTACATCTACATATGTATTCTCATACACATCCGTTACTTTCAATTTTTTCTATAGGTTATAAACTAGTGTATATATTTTCAAGTTGTATGCTGCTGCTGTTAAGTCGCTTCAGTCATATCCAACTCTGTGTGACCCCATAGACGGCAGCCCACCAGGCTCCCCCATCCCTGGGATTTTCCAGGCAAAAATACTGGAGTGGGTTGCCATTTCCTTCTCCAATGCATGAAAGTGAAAAATGAAAGTGAAGTCGCTCAGTCGTGTCTGACTCTTCATGACTCCATGGACTGCAGCCCACCAGGCTCCCCTGTCCATGGGATTTTCTAGGCAAGAGTACTGGAGTGGGTCAAGTTGTGTGAATATATGACAAATATCAAAGAGCTAAGGAATCAAATATTTTTACAAGTGGATGAGAACTCAAGGACTTTCTAATCTTCTAAGACAGAAGCTGGAAGAGATTCCAGTGATATATGCACTCAACATTCACAGTCAGTAACTAAATCCAAAAGCTGAACTCTAGGATACTTTCAGTCACATGGAGAATCAATGTCAGGAAGATCAGATGCATGTCATACACAAACCTCTCTTACTTTGCATTTTCATTCCTTGAGTCTTATTCCCTCAAAACAGCCAGATACGCACTTCATATTGACCTTCTATCAAGGAGTCAGGTGGGAGAAATGGAAAAGGAAGAAGGATTTCCCAACGGTTAATAGTTTAAATTTCTGCAGGTAGTCAATATCTGCCAAAATTTAAAAACTTCTGGTCAGACGATTCACGTCTATAGTCAACTTCTATATGATTCTTTAGAAATAGTGTCAATTGTTTGCACTGTATAAAACATTAAAAAATATATACATCAATTTATACTTCAGCACCTACTAGAGAGAGAAAAGGCAAATAAGAATATCGACACTTATCTCCAACAATTCAAACTCAAATCCAGAAATACAGGTTGATGCATAAAGTTTTAACATTTGGTAAGGAATACAGATTTTGGAGCTCAACAGACCTGAGCTCAAAGTGCATTTCCACCGTTTACTAGCTGTGTGATCATAGACAATTATTGGGCCTCTCTGAGCCTCAGTTTCCTTGTTGGTAGATCAGAAATGATGATGTGTTGCCGGGGACCAGCCCCGGCTGATCCAGGGTATTCGAAGGAGAGACGGCGTAGGCGAGGATCAGGATACAATAGCTTCAATTAGATATTAATTAAAGATATAAAGAGTAATAGAATAAGGATAGCTCAGTAGGAAAATTCAGTGGAGAAAAGCTG
>NW_011494846.1:400943-403576 GCF_000754665.1 Bison bison bison | reverse complement strand
CCTGAGGCTCGATCCCGCCTTTGCGTATGTCGAGCCTCCTTCCTCATGACCTTTGTCACGGGTGGAGTACCTCACTCTGGCCCCCAACAATGTGTGCCACATAACGTGGCTCTGATGTTTAATGAGCAGGTAGATACCAAACACACGCTGGACATTTAGCTTAGATACTACAGTGGGTTACACATTTTGGTTCTAGGGCTAAAAGGCTTATTCAAGCCCATTCCAATCTTTAGTGGGAACCAGGCCTCAGTCTCTTGGTATAAACCAGTCACCCATTCTCTTACCTTGAAATCTAACCAGCATTTAACACACTTAAAATTAGCAAGTAGTCTTTTATAGGCATCCATGGTTATTTTCTTTCCTGCTCATTTGAAGAATTGAGTAGTTTCATTCCCTTTTTTTCCCTCTCCCTTTGCCTTTTTTTTTTTTTAACCTCCCCCACCCTGCCCAAAACACCGATCTGGTACTTACTAGATTCAGGATACATTGATATTTATTATTACTTAAACATAAACACAATAATGTATCTTTACCATTTAGTAAATTGAGATAATTTCTAACTCACATACACATATAAACAGAACTCAGTCATAGCATTATGCTCCTTTTGTGTCTTTTTTTCCTTCCTGCATGGTTATATAGTGGTATGAATTTCGAGAAGGAAGTCTTACTTGAATAAGAAAAATGTTTCTTAAACATTATTAAATTCATAATATTAGACATTAACCAGACACAGATGCAGAATCTGGACATTTTCCACATGGAAATATCTTCACATGAAAAGCATTTATTTAACCTGGACTATGTTCAATGTAGTATTTTTTAAAATACAAGAACTATGCCTCTAAATATTGGGATTTTTCTCATTTAAATCCTTAGCCACAGACTCAAATTTTGATGAACTTTTAGGAATGATATATTTCTCCCTTTGTTGGATGGAGATAGTCCTATGAATCCATAGGACTAGCAATTATAAATGATTTTTCAGTGGGTTACTTCCATTGACGGATGGAGATAGAAGATGAAGCCATAGGACTAGCCATTATAAATGATTTTTCAGTGGGTCTCTTCCATTGACAGTAACATTAAAAACGACTGAAAGGTGGATTTCCCTGGTGGTCCGGTCAAGAAGAATCTGCCTGCCAATGCAGAGGACTCGGGTTCAACCCCTGGTCTGGGAAGATTCACATGTTACGAGGCAACTAAGCCTGTGCACCACAGCTACTGAAGCCCACCGGTCTGGAGCCCGTGCTCCACAACGAGAGAGGCCCCTGCAACGAGAAGCCGGGACACCGCCACAGAGGCAGTCCCTGCTCGCTGCAAGCTAAGAAACCGCACACAGCAACAAAGACCCAGCACAGCAAAAATAAATCATAAAAGTTTTAAAGAAAACTGCAAGGTAAACTAGAACACCTCAAAAAGCTGCCGGCCTTGAAAACAAGATAAAATCAAGGTATGAAGATAATCATCACAGAAAGACTGCCACTGAGGTTACCAGTTACTAAGAATACAAATACAAATCAGAGCAGAGCAAGTACATACGAATGTTCAAGAAGATTACGCCTAAAAGTACCTAAAACAACAACGGGAGCAGGAAGTAATTACAGTCAATGCCCATTATCTGCTATGTTCTCTAACACTGGTAAGAATACCGGATTAACGAACACTCAACCATTTCTCCCAGGAGAAACGCAGGGTTAGGTTCCTTCGGGCCTCGGGTCACAGTACTTTTGTCAAGGGATCAACACATAATTTTGTTTCACACGTGTTTCTGTTTTGTTTTTTTTTTTCTTTTTTCCTTCCCCAGTTTTATGGAGGTGTAATTGACAAATAAAATTTTAAGATATTTAAAGTGTACAAAGTGGTTGATAAGATATACAGATAGTGAGAAGATTTCTCCATTACATTAATGAACACGTCTATCACCTCACATATTTATTTCATGTTGTTGACTCATTAACCTTGAACTCTGCCAACAGCACTATGACTCATGCCTGAACAAAAGCTTATCAAACACATGCATTTCCTTCATATGGCACAGCACAACCTTCCTGCAGTAAGAAACACCAGACAGCGATTCAACACTGTGTGTGGGCATCATTTTAAACGGAGAAACCACCAACAAAAAAACCTGAAAACAGAAAAGACACGGCACCACGTAGACTGCAAAAGGGCACTTAGTCACCGTACGAGAACCGAAACAGGGTGGCCGAGGATTGCCTTGTTTCGTCTCAGCAAGGAAGGTGCACTTTGTCAGCGAGCTCACATTTTTCACTGCTCTGCAGATGTCTGCAGATGACTGCAAAAGTGTCACAACACTAATGTTGGGATTACAAGTAAATGTTAGCGAGCAGGTGAATTCGGAGACGTCAAATCTGTGAACAGTTCTTAACTCTATTCTTGTTACAAATGAAGCCATGGTAGATTGATAATCAAATTGCCCTAGTGCCTTAGGAACAAGATTTGGAAGGAATTGTGCCTTTTTTTGTGTAAGACGAAGCCCAAATCTATACCCACATAAATATGAACACATGGCATCGGCAACCCAGATGCAGGATTACTTACTCATGGACGGTGTTACACTGATGCAAAAATAGGGAAATCCAGCTGTGGAGGCCAGGGTTTGAACATAC
>NW_011494846.1:399316-400843 GCF_000754665.1 Bison bison bison | reverse complement strand
GTTTGAACATACGGAATTAGAATAAGATCAGTGACCTACACAGTAAGTGTCTGTCTGGCAGAAAGGAAATTCCTCAGGAATTGTCTGGTGGGTATAAAACTTAATACCACTGCTTCAGTGAAAATTGAGGCCAGAACCTTTAGAAAAACAAAGTCAAATTCTCAGTTTTCCTGGCTCATGCTGTCCATTATGGTAGCCCCTACCCACTCACCCCCAACCCCACACCCCCTGTAACTTTTTAAGTTCATAAAGTGAAGTGAAAGTCGCTCAGTCGTGTCTGACTCTTTGTGACCCCATGTTCTATACAGTCCAAGGAATTCTCCAGGCCAGAATACCAGAGTCGGTAGCCTATCCCTTCTCTAGGGGATGTTCCCAACCCAGGGATCGAACCCAGGTCTCCTGCATTGCAGGCAGATTCTTTACCAGCTGAGCCACCAGGGAAGCCCAAGTTCATTAAAGTCAAACACAAATACAAACCCAGCTCCTCAGTCTTACCACCCACATCTCCAGTGCTCTGCGGCTGGGGTCACATGTGCCCAGGGTCACTGTACTGAATGGTGCACAGTGAGGGGAGTATCAGGTGAGGGGCTTCAGGTGGAGACCCCTCTGTTTAGTGGAGGATCCCAGACTGTCCATATCTGGGAGCTTTCCCAAGGCCTGAACACATTCCCTAGTTAAGAGTCCTCTAGTCTCCTTGGAAAACACAAGCCTTGACTGCTGGCATGCCTAGCTCTCAGGGCAGGGGTGGGAGAAAAGATGGGCCTCATCACAGGTCAGCAAGCAGTCATACATTATTCATTAGGGAGCCCCGCGACCCCAGTGGGCATGGCCCACGTGGACATAACCACATTGGTTCAAGCTCCACAATGGCTGAGCTCCACTTCTTTTGCCAAGATTTGAAGCAGGGAGCAGTTGCTTCTCTGCATGGGGTGAATGAGAGGATCCAGAGATTTAACCGCTTCTTACATGATCTTTTAAAGCATCCACCTTTTAAAGCCCCACCTGCACCCCCAACCCTGTCTTTAGAGCTGCCTGAAGCCTCTGGCTCCTGAAACTTTCTGGGTTTCTGTAGCATGAATTTTCTGGCCCATGGCTCCCAAACTGTGAAGAGTTAGTTTTCACCTTTCTGTGGTCTGTTCAGTCCGTTCATCCGCTTTTCAGCTTTGAAAGTTTTGTTGAATTTTATTTCTATTATTCTGCTGTTATTTTCTTTGTCCTAGCAGCTTCATACATCTATTGCCCCTTAATATCACTCACTGGTGTTTCAGGAGGGCGTGGTGACAAAGTCACGGATTCAGTCCACCATATTACCTGAATGCCCTTAAGGTGCATTTCAAGATCTGGGTCTTGATGTGGATGAATATTTGTATCCCCTCCATCCCTCCGCAAGTTCATCAATGTGGTGGTTTTTGGAGGTGGGCCTCTGGGAGGTAATGAGGAGTAGATGAGGTCATGTGGGCAGGGACAGTCCCCATGATGGGGTTAATGTCCTTACAAAAAGAGGCACCAGGAACTTTGTTGCGCTCT
>NW_011494846.1:382144-399156 GCF_000754665.1 Bison bison bison | reverse complement strand
CTGGTAACCTGATCTCAGACTTCCAGCCTGCAGAACTGTGAGAAAATAAATTTCTGTCTGAGTCACCCAGTGTGTGACATTTTGTTACAGCAGCTGGAGCTGCCAAATACAAGATCCTGTCTTTAATCAAAAGGCCTCTCTAGATATACATGAGACAGTATTTGACTAAAAACTGAACTGCATTAGTGGCCACGAGGCACAGAGGGAACTGGAGTCCCAGTGACAATAAACTGACCAAGAGACCGAGTCATAAAGAGCCTGCACGCTGGACTAGGACGGACATGAGCTTGAATGGCCTCAAGTGGTTTCATTTCATAGAGAACACACAACTATTTCATTAAGAAAATACATGGTAACAGGCATTACAACTGCCTCTAATGAACTGAACCCCAGGGAATTCTACTGGTCAGGGAATTCCATGGGATGGGAAGCCATGCTCTGATTCTTCCAAGTTGGCTGGAGAAACCCGTGCCCAGCCATGCACACCTCCAGGTCCCAGTGGTAATGTGTCTGGTTAAAACTTGGGGAGAGGGAGACCTCACAGAGGCTCACAAATGAGCTCTCTGTGGCTCAACACCCCCAGACCCTTTGACAAAAACCCTGCTCAGCCTTTTAAATCCTGGGGCATTTCCTTGGGTTATTTGAAGATGGGAGGACTGGTTCCCCTTCTTGAACCTGAGACAGGAAGCTTTCTTGCCCCTTTGAGACTTGGGCTGTCTGACCTTTAAGCCACTGCCTTCATTGGCAAATCAGCAATTTACAACACTGCCCCTCAGGGCTGTCTGAGCCCCCCAGTCCCTAACCACATGCCACTGTGATGGCCTGAATGCAAAGTGACCTCTACCCAGCATGGGATGCAAGTAACAAAGAGGGTGTGATGAGGGCCAGCATTTCTAGCAACACATACAGATGTCATTCATAACTATTTTCTTGATTTCAACTTGATATTCTTTTACCTGTTTTAGAGGAATGGCTAGGGATGCTGGAACTCTTGTCAAAACTTCAGCGATGAACAACAAAACACCCACCTAGGTCCAACCCTCCTCAAACCATCAAGGACAGACAGAGGTCAGCCAATGTGATGTTCCCCCACCAGAGCTGGCTGGAGGATTTAAATTTAAGTGGCCTTCCAGTTCTCATTTTAAGAGACATGCACCCATTATAAGCGCCTAAATGTTTCCTGCTTTGCACCTGGGGAGAGAGAGGCACAAGCTATTACGCTTCTCTCTCCTTGTCCTTCATTTATTTTCTGGTGACAGCCCCCTCCAGGGCTCACTATTCTTCCAATCATGAAAATATGCAGATTTGGATTCTCCCAACATCTTTAGAATGTTCCCACTACTAAATCTGATCCCTTGGGAGCTCAGCTGTACTCTGGCCACTCAAGAAAAAGGCAGTAAAGCTTTCTTCTAAATCATCATCCACACCCAGGATCTGGGGACAGGCTGAGTTGGCTTTAGGTGAAATTAAGTATCAAAACTACTTTTTTAGGTCCTTTTTTCTCCTTCCAAGATCTGGGAGCCACTGTCCTCGGGCAGCTTGCTAAGTTCTTTATCTTTAGGTCACTCTTTCAATGTTCATCCCATGAGTTGTTTCTTGAGAGGCCTAACCGTCACACTTCTGGCTTCTAAAGGAGTCTGTTCATTAAACAAGTGAAACAAACCAAAGCAAACTGCTGCTGTCTAATGAATACTTCTGGAGCACTGTGTAACTCACAGGTTCATTTTCAAAAGGGCTCAAGGCATGACCTTCACTGATGGAGTTGCTCAGCCTGGTGGGGACATCATTAGGCTGAAAGGATAAACGGTCTTCTCCAGGGGTCTTAAATCATGCCATATTCTCTCTTAAGAATGGTTCCTAACAGCATCTTCTAATTCCTCTCAGTGTAATTCTCCTTAGAAACCAAAGAAAAAATAAGAGATTTTAAAGGCATTTTAAAGTGGAGAAATTAGTACCACGTAGCCCCATCTAGGCTTCCCTGGTGGCTCAGGCCATAAAGAGCTTGCCTACAATGCCGGAGACCCATGTTCACTCCCTGGGTCGGGAAGATCTCCTGGAGAAGGAAATGGTAACCCACTCCAGTATTCTTGCTTGGAAAATTCCACGGACAGAGGAGCCTGGAGGGCTACAATCCATGCGGTTACAGAGAGTTGGACATGACTGAGCAACTTCACTCACTCACTGAGCCCCATCTATGCATTCCCTGTCTTCAACAAGTGTCACTAAAATTCTTACCAGGTTGATAAACAAGTTAGCACATCTCTGGAGTAAAAGCCCCACACTTGAGTAGAGCAATAGTTTAAGATGGTCAGGATGTCTTAACCTGTAAGCGCTATGTTGATATACATGAGTGTACAAGTTTTTAAAGCTTGCCTGCTTTTTTCTGACAATTATAAAGTTCTTTTTAGATCAGGTGTGGAGGAAGCTCATCACACCTTCTCTTCATTAGTCTAATTAGAGACGGAACTGGAATATGTATTTGGGGGTTAAATCAGTCACAGGTCACGCAACTCTAATTAAAAGTAACTCATAAAAACACAAGGCACCGAGATGCAAAAAACAAGTCCTTATGCACTGAAACTCTTCAAAGGGATTTTTAAGGCATCATTTTAATTGTCACTGGATTTTTCTTTTTCTTTACTATTTAGAAAACGCTGGCAAACACTTGGACGGGAGATGAGTTCTTACGGAAGAGGGGTGGCCCCAGGGCTCTGGAACAGGCTGCTCCTCTATCACACTGAAGCAAACACACGATCACACCATAGACACACGGCAGGCCGTAACACTGCCTGTAACTTCTCTTACAACACTGACCCTGTATATGGATACATATATACACAGACACAAATGCAGATACATTCATAGATGCCCATGGGCTTCCCAGGTTGCGCTAGTGGTAAAGAACCCACCTGCAAATGTAGGTAGATGGAAGGGACTCGAGTTCCATCCCTGAGTCGGGAAGAATCCCTGGAGGAGGGCACGGCAACCCACTCCAGTATCCTTGCCTGAGCATCCCACGGATAGAGGAGCTTGGTGGGCTACAGTCCATGGGGTCTCACAGAGTCAGACACGACTTAAGTGACAGCATACATGCACACAGAGGCACACACACACACATATATAGGCATGTGTGTGTGTTAGTTACTCAGTTGTGTCTAACTCTTTGTGACCCCATGGACTGCGGCCCGCCAGGCTTCTCCATCCATGGGATTTTCCAGGCAAAAAGACTGGAGTGGGTTGCCATTTTCTTCTCCAATGCAGGCATGTAAATATACATATTTAAAGCCCAGAGTTGCCTTGAACTTCATGCTGCTGGATATAAATCTGAATCCACTAAGTTCCCCACCACCCACTTCCCTCATCTGCTCACTGTGGAATCCTGTTCCTATGATCTCCATCACTTTATCCATAGCCTCATTCCAGGCAGCTCTGATTACCATCGTTTTCACACCCTGTCTAGACAGAAAGAGACATCCGACGTGTCTTCCTGTCCCCAGTCTCACCCATTCTCACCCTCACACTGCTGCCAGAATTATCTTTTAAAAATCATGTCAGACCACATAAAATACACCTCGAGCCCCTTTTGAATCTCCCCACTGCTTACAGAATAAATCGACATGCATCAGATTGACATATTAGGCCCTGTGCCATGGAACCTAAAGTTATAACTACAAACTGTTATACTGTATGTGAGGAGGGCAACCCACTCCAGTATTCTTGCCTTGGAGAATCCCCATGGACAGGGGAGCCTGCGGGCCACAGTCCAGGGGGTCACAAAGAGTTGGACACGACTGAGCGACTCAGCACAGCACATACTATAGGTGCATTACATAAAATCATAATTATTACATATCATATGATCAGTAAAGTAAGATCCATGATACATTAGAGTGCTGACTCTACAACAACTCTTTGAAGGAGGTACTATTATGTCCATCTTACTGATGGGGAAACAAGCACAGAGAGGTTAAGTAACTTTCCGAAGGTCACCCAGCTATGAAGTGACAGAGCTGGGAGCTGAGCCCAGGCCATCCAGCTCTGGAGTCCGGGCTCTAACCACCACTCTCTCCTGGCTCCCCACCCCCCAGGTCTTCCTCTCGGTGCCTCCACCCCTAAGCCAGTCATTCTTTCTGAGCACAAGGATCTTCTCTGTTGGCACTGCCTCCCTCACCTGGGAAAACATCCAGTGTGAGTAAAATTTCTTTGGCCAGGCTCCCCCAGACCTGAGTTAGCCTCATCCTCTCCCACTGAGAGCTCCCCAGCTCCTCTGAACCTTCTCTGCTTCTGTCCTGCATTGCTGTCCACTGCACACCAGTCTGAACACCCCACAAAGATCCATCCTTTAGTCTGGGGGGAGCTTGACTTATTCTTTATCACTTGGAAGACTGGCTCTCAACTACTGGTTACTAATTTGAATTATAAAAAGGGGAAGAAATGGGATGACCTCACAGGCCACAATGCTGGGTAAGTTTTCTCCCAAAGCAGCAAATGCAGACTTTAAAGTCATGTGGATAACAAGGGCTACAGCAGTCCTGACAGAATGTGTCTTATCTTTCTTCCAGCCCTGACTGCCCCACAAATGACTGGATGGTGCCAGGGAGACAGGCCGGGCAGCATGTCCTGGGCTACCAAGGCCATCCGTGTCCTGCAGGGTTAAACAGATGCACACAGGAAGGCCACGCCACCCTCCCACATCCCTACCCCATGAGAACAGAAGCCAGCCAGCAGTCCCAACTCTGCGCTGAACACACTTCATGTCGGCATTTTCCTATGACCCCCCTACGTGAAGGAGCATCTCTTGTTTCTCAGAGGTGTGGGTGTAGCATGCCCCAATGGGGATACCTCATCACTCAGCTTTGCCGGGTTTCCCGTTTCCCTAGTTTGTGTAAATGGATTAATTTCCTTTCAGGAAAGGAGGCCAGAATAGAGGGAGGGAGGAAGAGGTTCTTTGAAAGCACTGGACTGTAGACCGGGAGAGGAGCCCTTTATTCTGTTTCTGCATTTACCCTTTATATGTGGGAACAATTCTTGAAAGATCTGTACAGCCCTGAGGCACTGCCGGGGGCAAGTGCTTCCCCCACGGGGAACGGGAGAAAGAACCAAAACTAAACAGGAGCTAGGATTAGAGACGGGTCACGTGCCCTGGACCCCAAGCCGGTGTTAGCTGTGGACCGCGTGCACTGTGACTAAGCAACCTCCTCATCAAACCAAGGTGGGGTTTGACTTGGGTGCCTCCGTACAAGAAAGATCCTTCAGCACACATTCCCACTTGGGGTTTCTGTCTCTGAGTCTAGACTCCTGAGATGACACAGGCAATAGTGAGAGGGGAAATGAAAAACACAGGTCAGCTTTTCAGGGAAATGTCAGTTCTGCTGGAAGCGTTCCCGTAGCTCAGGGTGTGGTATTTGAGGTCACCGGCGCTAAAACTCTAGCACACGCAGGCATCTGAGACTTCTCTGTGGGAAGCAGAGACAAGAACGCAGCCAACCATGTGCTCCAAGCTGTTGCTCCCGCCTTGATCCAGGGGACCAGAGGAGCCACCGTGTGCATCAGACAGCATCAACTTCCTCTGATTTGAGGACCATTCACTTTAGCATAAGATAGGCAGGACTCTCCTGGAGCCTTCCAGTGTCAGGAGAAAAGTGACGGATGATCGTGAAACTGCTCATCTTTATCAATGAAAAAGCTCATCATTTCCGAAGTCAACCATTGTTTTCCAACCAGCATCCCAAGCTAAACCCAGTTTCCCAACCAGCAACCCGTCTCTAATCCCATCAGGTTATCACAGACACACTGCAGGACACTGGCCTTTCTCTACAAGAGACGTTCTTCCTCCCACGCACAAGGCCCCATCTGCTGTCTTCTCCTATATGGATAATAAGCTGTGGAAGAATAAGGGATGTTGAAAAGAAGCACCTCACTTTGTTCATAGTGAGTCAGAAAAAAAAAAACAAAACAAAACAAACAGAAAGCCTGAAAAGGGAAAGGAGTTTCTTATAAACTCTCCAATAAGGGGAGAAGAACAATTTGTTCAGAGCCTATTTATGCTGTGTGTGTGTGTGTGTGTGTGTGTGTGTGTGTGTGCGCGCGCTTAGTCACGTCTGCCTCTTTGTGACCCTATGGGCTGTAGCCGGCCAGACTCCCCTGGCCATGGAATTTTCCAGGCAAGAATACCAGAGTGGGTTGCCATTTCCTTCTCCAGAGGATCTTCCCCACCCAGGGATCGAACCTGCGTCTCTCGCGTCTCCTGCATTGGCAGGTGGGTTCGTTACCGCTGAGCCACCTGGGAAGCCCTATTTTGGCCCAGGTGCCTTTAGTTCACAGGTACCCTCACTACCAGCATTATAAGTGCTCTAGCCCCCACTCTATGGATGGGGCATCTGAGGCTCAGCACTGCAGGAAAGGTGGGAGAAGACTGAGTCTAGGATGTGGCTGGCCAGAGGGGCAACCCTGGTGGTTCCAGCGCCAGTGCGTGGGTTCTTTGCTCTGTACCACTGTCCTCTCTGAGAATGGGCCCTGCTGGGGCATGTATCCAAGCAATGACCTCCTGGAGAAGTACGAAAAGCCACCAGGACTTGGGTAAAAAACCCAGGCAAGTGGCTTCTTGGGTTGTTGCTTCCATGAGGCCAAACGCCTCAGTTCCGGCCTTCCAGAAGAACGGAAAGGAGCCACAGTGCTTGTGTGACTTATGGAGAACATGTAACTCTTCATCCACATTCAGGAAGCCTAGGTGCTTCCGGCAAGAAAAATGGACAGAACAGAACAATCGATCATATCTTCAGTTCATTTTTGCTTTTCCATGTTAGAAAAGTTTAAAATACTTCTCTGAAGTTCTGATTCATAGAAACTGACTGAATATTGAATTTGATTCCGTCCAGCTTCGAGGGCCGGCACTGAGGGCTGCATCCTGGTTTAAGGAAGAGGGTAATATCAGAGTCTACACACAACATCAATATTTAAAATTCTCCTCTTGTTCATAAAAAAATCAAGCAGAGTGGAGAGGCTCTGGTGTGCACTAATTTATTTGAGACATCTGTTGAGTGCTTACCAGGTGCAAAGCTCTGTGTGAGCTGTTAAAAGGGTGAGGAGAAAAGGTAGGGAAAAAGAAAGTAGCTAAAAATGATTACAATACCCAAAGGGTGACAGAGGGTTAGAGTGCTAGAATCATCGATGAAAACAATCGAGAAGTGCTGTGATGTGTGTGGGCTAAGATTACAAGGTGATTTTTGGAAAATTATGTTATATACAATTTCAAAGCCCACCCCGGTAGGATTTCAAATACATTTGCACATTCACACATACCCCATCTTCCCGACTAAAGATCACATTTTTGTTAAACTCACACACTAACTAGTCACCAAACAGATGCCAAATACAAGCTTGCTTGATTGCATCAAGCATGTCAGATGTGACTGGCATTCAAATTTTAGCCCTTTAAGAGCTAAGGATGTATTTTAATTTGATATTTAAACTGCCCTTTATTAACAGTCATCTGAGATTATTCAGATACCCATTTCACAAACACAGCCACGTGACATCAGTATGAAAGAAGAGATCATCTGAAAAAAATGATCAGACCTGACACAAGACAGAAAGGTTATCAACTGAAACCAAACCCCAGACCCATTCAATATGGCACCCTGCTCGGGAAGGGGGTCAAGTCTGGAGAAACTAGATTAAGGGGTCTCTTGTCTTTGTAACTACAATTAACTAGTGACTTTTAATTTAAAGGAAACCCAAGAGATGGAGAAGAGTGGCTGGGTTCTGCAGAGAAATGTCAGCTGCTCTGAAAGAACATGGTGACCAACTTCTTCCATGGGGCACTGGGGTCCTTTGCTCAAAGCTCCCAGTGGAGCTTTGAACACAAGCTACCTGCTCTCCTTGCTTGGTCCTGCAATAAACCTTTCTCTGCTCCAAACCCTGTCTCAGTTTGCTTGATTTCACTGCGCTTTGGGCACATGAACCGTATTCAGTAACAGCAGTGTGACTTGGGACAAGTAATGTGATCTTTGTGCCCCTCGGTTTTCTTACTGGACGATAGGTATAATAATAGCTATTTGTTCCAAGGATGAAGTGAGATAATGCAAACAGTACCCTTACCTGTTTCTTACTATTATTCTCTCCTCCACAGAAGCTATAACTTTTGTATCTAGTCATTAAACAAATGTTTAATATTTTAACCTTATTTCAATTGCAAAAGCTCATGCATTTTAATAAAAGGTACATACAGCATGAATGTACTGCATATTACACAGAGCACATCTCTGTAACCACCACTTGGAAATAAGAAATAGAACCTTGTCAGCTCCACAGGAGATCCTCGCATGGCTCTCCCCCAGCCCAAATGCCTCTATGCTCCCTGAATATACATTTTCTAACTTACTACCATACTCTCTCAAGGTGGCCTTAACAGACTTAATGCACGGTAAGTGCTCAATAAATGTTGGTCACTGGTTTTTAAAGAAAATACAAGGTATGCTCAAGCAGTTTTCTGCTTCCTTCTATCTCATTCCAAAACTGCACTATGCAATGCCTCTCGCCCAGCCTGTCTCTGGACATAACCAGGCTGCATCTGTCATTCTGAATATGGCTTTCAGACTTCACAGCACGCCGGGTTTGTAAAACTGTATTAATTTAAAGCACATCCCTCCAATTTCGGTCTAGTTAAGTACTATCCTCAAGACCAGCCACGAGGAAATGGAGTCTTAATGATTGCCTCTTGTTCATTGGATTTGTCCAGAACTTTTTCAGAAAAACCAGATAATTCCAGCAGCATTTAGAAAGAAAAAGGAGAAGAGATAATGTATCCAGAAGAAAGTCTGCCTGCGGTACACCAACCACACAGGGACCCATCTGATCACATACCCTGAGAGCTCCATGGTACACCAGCAGGCCTTTTTCTATTTATCGGAAGCAGAAGAATAATCAGGACTTAGTGGAGAAATTACTGTGTCTCTACTGCTCTGTCACCGCGCTTGGTGAGCCTTTCAGATGAAACAGGTTCATAGCCTTGGGCCCAATTCTGAATTCAGCTGTAGCTGGAGAGTAAGTTCCATGTGAACTCGGGCCCGGTGTCACCGAAACAATCCCTTCTCAAGGGTACACACTCATCTGCATCACCACACTCTCTGTCCCAAGCCATTTATGTTCAGCCCAAGTGCAAGCGCAGCTTGAAATGGGTGGACCTAAAGCAATGGGCACAGGAACTCCCAGTGCCCACACTGGCAACCCAGTTCAGTTCATTTGCTCAGCTGTGTCCGACTATTTGCAACCCCATGAACTGCAAAATACCAGGCCTCCCTGTCCTTCACCAACTCCTGGAATTTACCCAAACTCATGTCCATTGAGTCAGTGATGCCATCCAACCATCTCATCCTCTGTCATCCCCTTCTCCTCCCGCCTTCAATCTTTCCCATAATCAGGGTCTTTTCCAATGAGTCAGTTCTTCACATCAGGTGGCCACAGTATTGCAGTTTCAGCTTCAGCATCAGTCCTTCCAATGAATATTTAGGACTGATTTCCTTCAGGATGGACTGGTTGGATCTCCTTGCAGTCCAAGGGACTCTCAAGAGTCTTCTCCAACACCACAGTTCAAAAGCATCAATTCTTCAACACTCAGCTTTCTTCACAATCCAACTCTCACACGACTACTGGAAAAACCATAGCTTTGACTAGACGGACCTTTGTTGGTAAAGTAATGTCTCTGCTTTTTAATATGCTGTCTAAGTTGGTCATAGCTTTTCTTCCAAGGAGCAAGCATCTTTTAATTTCATGGCTACAGTCACCATCTGCAGTGATTCTGGAGCTGCCAAAGAAATAAAGTCTGTCACTGTTTCCCCATCTATTTCCCATGAAGTGATGGGACCAGATGCCATGATCTTAGTTTTCTGAACGTTGACTTTTAAGCCAACTTTTTCACTCTCCTCTTTCACTTTCATCAAGAGGCTCTTCAGTTCTTCTTCAGTTTCTGCCATAAGGGTGGTGTCATCTACATATCTGAGGTTATTGATATTTCTCCTGGAAATCTTGATTCCAGCTTGTGATCCAGTAGCATTTCTCATGATATACTCTGCATATAAGTTAAATAAGCAGGGTGACAATATACAGACTTGACGTACTCCTTGGCACCCCAGTAACATGCCTTAATATTGGCTTTTCTTCCTCTCTGACTTTGCCTCATTTCTCAGCTCACCTCCCAAATAGAATACTTGCACCCAAACCCCTGCCTCAGGCTCTGCCTTCAGGTTATCCCCAACTAAGAAACGGGTGGAAGGGGAAAGGAGGAAAAGCGTCAAAGATATTCCTTTGTGGTGACCGAATCAAGTGCCATAGGACGGATACTTGGGCATGTGCAATGAAGTGGGGGAACTTTCTCAGTTCCACCTTTAACCAGCCTCGTGGCCTTACAGGGGTCACTGTAGGTTAAGTCAAGTATTAGGACAACAAGATCTTCCACCAAACAGATCTCCGGAAGCACACACAAAAAAGACAACTCCAGGTAAACCTGTCTAGTGTCATGAGAACATTTAACTAAAAGGACTGACCAAGGAGCAAGCTTACATTAGAATCCCACACTGGCCCTAACCCAGGAGGCAAGCAAGCCTCCTTAGAAGTTCTGGCCATGGGGTTAGACACATCAGTCTGAATTTCAACTTTATCTTTTAGTCATTGGGTAATCTTAAAAAAGTTATTAAATCTCTTTAAGCTTCAGTTTTCTCATATGTAAAACAGGAATAGCATCTTCCTCACAGGACTACCTGCAGAAGTTCCACGAGAATATATATAGGATTTACTTAGCACGTGTCTGGGATATAGTAAGTGGTTAATACACGTTCACAGTTATTATGGTGATGATGGTTTAGATTTATAACTTTTGGAGGAACTGAATTATAGCAGGGTTTCTCAACCTCAGCACTACTGACATTTTGAGGAACATCACTGCTTGTTAAGGGCTTGTGTTGCAGGATGTTTAGCAAGATTCCTGGCCTCTACCCATCAGATGCCAGACGCACCAATGCCTACCACCACCACCCTCTTGAACTGTGACAGCTAACAGTGTCTCCAGATGTTGCCAAGTGTCCCCTGGGGGCAAAAATGCCTCAGTTGAGAACCAGAGCTAGAGAAGCTAGATTCTAATTCTAAGTCTGTTGATTGGACTTCCCTGATGGTCCACTGGTTGGGAATCCGCCTGCCAATGCAGGAGATAGGGGATCGATCCCTGGTGTAGGGAGATTCCATGTGCGGCAGGCAGTGAAGCCCGTGCACCACAAATACTGAGCCTGCCTGTTGCAGCCACTGAAGCCCATGTGCCCTAGAGCCCGCGCTCTGCAACGAGAGGCCACTGCGATGGGAAGCCTGTGCACCGCAACTGGAGAGTAACCGCCACTCACTGAACTAGAGGAAGTCCAGTGCAGCAACAAAGACCCAGCACAGCCAAAAGTAAATTTAAAAAATAAACCTGTTGACTACTGATTATGAAATTTATCATGTAACAAAATGTCTTCTTGCTGTGTGTGGGGGTATATATATATATATGTATATGTTTGTTTCCTAACACTTTAGTGGTCAGCTTTCCAAATACTGTACAAATGTCAATTTTTATTGAAATAGAGCTGACATAAAACACTGTATAAGTAACAACATATAGATTTGATTATTCAGATTGCAATGTGACTGCCCTTGTAGCCTCAGCTAACAACAGTATCGAGTCACATCATTTCATTTGTTCTTGAGGTTGTTGCTGTTGTTTAGCCATTAAGTCATGTCTGACTCTGCGACCCCATGGACTGCAGCCCGCCAGGCTCCTCTGTCCATGGGATTCTCCAGGCAAGAATACTGGAGTGGGTTGCCATGCCTTCCTCCAGGGGATCTTCCCAACCCAGGGGTCAAACCCGGGTCTCTTCTGTCTCCCGCATTGGCAGGCGGGTTCTTTACCACGAGTACCACCTGGGAACAACTAAGATCTGGTCTCTCGCATGTGTGTGAAGTCGCATCAGTTGTGTCTGACTCTTGCAAACCCATGCACCATACGCTTAGCAAGCTTAATGTTTATAATACATTTTAATACTACAGTACCTTGATTCTCTCATCCTCTAATAGGATATCATTTCCCAGGGGTAAGGGATTTAAGCAGATGCTCTAGATCAAGTCCAAAAGGAGTACCTGAGTCCGGAAAGACTGAGCAATTACTCTCGTGTACATATCAATACCAGGAGCTTTACGGATGAACACAGACCAGATGCTTTCCCCACTCCAGAGACTGCTGTGAGCTATCTCAAGGGAGCAAGAGGTTTTGGAAAGAACTGTAGTCTTTCCTGTTCTTGAGCTAATCCACCAGAGTAGCTAGAACAGGTCCTGGAAGGGGGAAGAGAAACTGAAGCCATCTTAGCTTCAGTTCCAATAGCTGATGGAACTATCGGGGCTTTCCTGGTGGCTTAGATGGTAAAGAATCTGCCCGCAATGCAGGAGACCCAGGTTTGATCCCTGGGTCCCAAAGACCTCCTGGAGAAGGGAACGGCAACCCACTCTGGTATTCTTGCCTGCAGAATCCCATGGACAGAGGAGCCTGGCGGGCTACTCATGGGGTCACAAAGAGTCAGACACAACTGAGTGACTAACAGTTTCACTTTAATGGAACTAGAGGGCATGAAAGCCAAGCTTGGTGGTACCAGTTACCTCTGCCTGGGCTCAGCTACCTTCAGGATCAGACATTTGTGCTGTGTGTGGCTGTTAGTGTTTTTGTACATCTTTTTATTTCCATTTTGGATTTTCTTAATATTTTTGTTTTTCTAAAATTAATGGAGTTTTAAATTGCTTTTTATCTAGCTGAAAACTGGCTACTTACAGCTTCTCTTGCTCAAAACTTTTATAATTTCTAGTAATTAGTCTAGAAACTTCATGTCTGTATGTGTGCTTACCTAAACTATTGTATAATCTGCAAATAATGACAGTTTGCAGCCTGCTTATCCTCATAATTTTAATATAATATTCTTACTACAGTGACTGAGGCCACTGGCACAATGATGAAACAGAAGCCTGAACAGTGGGCATCCTTGCCTTTTTCCTGATTTTAAATGCTTTTTAACATTTCAGCAAAGGAGAAGCACATAATTGAATATGCAGAGAGTGGCTGTTTTCATTGTAAGACCTTCTCCACTATCTGATGCTTTAAAACATGGAGAGAACTTAACTTGATGGCATTTAAATTAATAAATGGCCAATAGGTATTACGCAAATTCAAGCATAGTAATAATAAAATAATGAATGTCCAGATGAATGACTTTTCAATAATAAGATATCAATTTTTACTTAAATGAAGATTTTTTTAAAAACATTTTAATATCCAGCACTAACAAGGTCATGGGGATATGTACAATCTCATATAGGGGTGCTGGGTTTAAGCTAAAATAACCTTTCTGGATGGCAATTACATAATCCATGCAAAGAACCATGCAAATATCTACTTCTTTTGACATAATTTCATTTTATCCTATGGAAATAAAAAATGTGCATTAATATTAAGTACCACAATTGGGGCCAATGTTCTTATGTAAATTATGGGGGATTCTTATGTAAATGATGGTATATCTATTAGAAAAACTGTTCTCCAGTCATTGAAAAGAGAATTTCTGAAAAGCATGGAAAATATTTCAAAATATAAAGGGAGAGAGAGAAAAAAATAGGATACAAAACTCTGCAGAAAGGGCAGAATTTCAGCTTTTAGTTAGACAAGACAGAAAAATCTAACTTGACCTTTGACAGTAAAAAACCGGAAATCTGCACGGAATTTATAAAATAAATGTTTCAGATAGTTAAAACACACTGACTGGGATCTATGAGAAAAGGAAAAAAATCCCAATGAGATGAGCCCTGTGTTCTCCCCGGCTTCCTGTCTGGAAGCATTTTACATATGTGGTACTGAGATGTGGTATCAAGTATTGCTCAGCGGTCCTGTTGAGTTGAAGAGACAGAAATTGAGGCAGCTGGAATATGGAATTAGAGTACCGGAGATGAAAGATCTACAGAGTAGAGGTGCAGAAATTTTCTTGAGTTTTCAGCTGATATTCAAAGCTTTGAGCAAACTACAATTTCTGGGGAAAGAAAAATTACTAGAAAACCAGATTTATTTAAATTCTGATTATTAAGAATAGGGAAAATTCATTGAACACTGGCCGCATTCTATATATACTACATATATATGTATGTATGCAGAAGGGCTAAACTAGCCCTGGAGGGGGAAAAAACACCCTAGAATCATCCAAAACAAACTGTGAAAACAAGCCATGGAAAAACTGTGCAAATGACTGTGAGCGAGAACAAAACTCAATACTCTGTAATGGAGTAAAACAAAATCCAGAGTCTACAACGTGATAACACAATGCTCAGTATTCAATCAAAAATTACTGGGCAAAAGAATAAGTGGGAAAAAGCAAAGTAAGGCCAGGAGAAAAATCAATCAACAGACACAGACCTAGAAATAATGGAGATAATGGGATTTACAGACAAGTACCCAGGTGATACTACTTGTAAAGAAGCCACCTGTCAAGGTAGGAGACATAAAAGACACAGGTTCGATTCCTGGGTTGAGAAGACCCCCCAGAGGAGGGCATAGCAACCCCCTCCAGGATTCCTGCCTGGAGAATCCCATGGATAGAGGAGCCTGGTGGGTTACAGTCCATAGGGTCATAAAGAGGCAGACATGCCTGAAGGACTGAGCACACGTGCACAAACTTAAAACAATTATTTTATTTACACCAAGAATTGAAAAGTATGAATATAAAAGAAACTGAGAAAAGAAAACTTAAGAACTAAAAAAGAACCAATACAAACTTGTAAGTTAAAAATACTATATCTGAATGAAAAGTTTCACTGAGTGGCTTTAACAGAAGATTGAACAAATGCAGAAGAAAACATCAGTAAACTTGAAGACACAGAAATAGAAATTATCCAAACTGGAGATTAAAAAAAAACTTGAACAGAGATTAGAAGTCCTATGGGGCAATTTGAAATGTCCTAGTATACATAAGAATTCCAAAAGAGAAAAATAAAGGAGAAGGCAGAGACAGTTTTTATAAAAATAAGGTTAAATTCTTCCAAATTTGATTTTAAAAACTATAAAATATTAAAAAACTCAACAGCCCATGCAGGGTAAGATAAGGTAACACCAATATACATCACAATCAAATTATTGAAAATTAATTATCAGGGTAAAGTCTTTTAAAAGTAGCCAACTAAGGAGATATATCACATACGGGCAAACAAAAATAAGAATAACCTCTTAACTTCTCACCAGAAACAATGCCATCTAGAATTAGACAATGGATTAATACCTTTAAATTAAAAAAAAGAAAAATATTCTACAGAACTGAAGGTAAAATAAATTTTCAGATAAGTAAAAGTCGTATAAATTCATTGCACGCAGGCCTCCACTATAAAACATATTAAAGGAAATTCTTCAGGATGAAGGAAATTAATATCAGACAAAAATTTAGATTTACACAAAAGAACAGAGTGGAAAAATGGAAAAGATTTCTTGTTCTCAGTTTTAAATTATTTAAAAGGTAAATACCTATGAAAAAGTAATAAAAATATATTGTGAGGTTTATAATATATATAAGAATAAAATGTACTTCAACAAGAGCATTGTTGGAGGATTGAGGTGAGAAATGAGAATTTACTGTTTTAAGGTTTTTACATTACACATAAAGTAACATAAAGGTAGTTTGTAAATATACTAAATCCTACAGCATTCAAAAATAATAAACAAGGGAATATAGCTAGTCAGCAAAATTAATGTTAGAAACAAACTCAATCCAAAAAAAGGCATAAAAATGGGACAGAGAACAGATGGGAAAGCAGCAGCAAGAATGATAGATTAAATCCAACCATAACGATAATTCCACTAAAATAACATGCTAATTAAGAGGCAGAGACCCACTGTACGCCATCAACTACAAACAAAACGCACTTTAAACATAAAGACAAAGATTGGCCAAAAGTAAAAAGAATGAAAGAAAGATATATTATTCAGACACAAATAGTAGGAAGCTGGAACAGCTACACTGCATCAGACAAATAACATCCATGACAAGGAAGAGTGTCAGATATAAAGAATGCCATTACATTACAATACGAGTCAACTTTTGAAGATGACATATTTAACAATCCTAAACAGCAGAGTTCCAAACTACATTCATCAAAAGTTGACACTATGATAGACAAATTCATAATTTTTTTTTAAATTTCAAAACTCTGGTGGCCTTATTTGCTAGAATAGTAGATTTACAAAACAAGCAAAATATGAACAACACCATCAACCAGCTTGACCTGTCATTTATAAGATGTTTTACCCCAGACTGCAAAATGCACATTCTTTTCAAGGGTATGTGAAACATTCTCCAAGATATTCTATATATGGTACTATAAAGCAAGTCTCAGTAAATGTAAATCAGCTGAACTCTGACAGAATGTGTTCTGTGATCACAATGAAACTAAATTTAGAGTCAAAATGAAAAATAGTTTAAAGTAGTTTTTATACAAAATTAATACCAATATATATAACTGATAGGCCCAAGGAAAAAATCATAAGGAAAACAAGGAAACATTAGAAACTGGGTAATGATGAAAATATAGCCTATCAATGTTGTGGGATGCAGCTGACACAGTGCTTAAAGGGAAAAGAATAAAACTTAAAAAACTTAAATTATAGGAAAAAAATCAATGACATAAACTTCACATTTTAAAGGAACTGGGGGAGCAAAACTGAACTGAAAAAGTAGAGGAAAGAAAAGAAGACTGGAAATCAGTGAGGAAAAAAATGAACAACAGACAAAAATCAAAACTAAAATCCAAATCTTTGAATAGACTGGTAAAATTGATAAGTGTCTAGTAAAACTGATTAAAAGAGAATTTTATAAGTTATCAATATCAGGGATGAAAGAAAAATTAAGGGACATCAGTACAGATACTATAGACATTAAAATACCAAAAGAATATTGTGACCAATTTTAGGC
>NW_011494846.1:367836-382044 GCF_000754665.1 Bison bison bison | reverse complement strand
AAACTGCTTGAAAGACCAGTCATAACATATAAGAAGAAAGGAAAAAATGCAAACAGCCCTATATCTATTAAAGATTGAATTTGAAACTGAAATCTTTCCTACAAAGAAAACTCTGGTCCAAATAGCTTTACTGCTGAATTCTCTAGGACATTTAAAGAGGAAATTAATAGCAATTAAAAAAAATTATAAAATAGAGAAGGAAACCTTTTTCAACTCATTTTACAAGATCAGCTCGACCCTGATAATAAAACCAAACAAAGACATTTCAGGAAAATTACAGACTAACATCTCTCAGGAACATAAACATGAAGATCCTTAGTAAGTACAGGAGTATCTAAAAAGTACGAGACAGCATGACCAAGTGATATTTATCTTAGGAAATGTGAGGCTGCTCTAACATTCAAAAGCCTTTAAACTGCAATCTGTTATCATATTAACAGAACAAAGAAGAAAAATCAAATAATTATCTCAAAAGATGAAAAAAAAGTGACAAGAAGCAACATCCATTTATGATTTTTTAAAAAAGCTCACACAAAATTATGGATAGAAGGAAACTTCCCTAATAAAGGGCACTTTCTTGCCTGGAGAATCCCAGGGACGGGGAAGCCTGGTGTGCTGCCATCTATGGGGTCGCACAGAGTTGGACACAACTGAAGCGACTTAACAGCAGGAATAACTTACAGCTAACATCACAGTTAATAAAGACTAAACATATCTCCTCTAGCATCAGAAACAGACAAGGATGCCCACTGTCATAATATCCTAGGTAGCCAGTACCACAGAGGACAAAAAACTAAAAGGAGTACAGAATGGAAAGGAAGAAATAAACCTTATTTGCAGGTAATATGATTGTATATTTAGAATATCCCAAGGACAAGGTCAACGTGTAGAAATTATTTGCATTTCTGGCTTCCCTGGTGGCTCAGAGGTTAAAGCGTCTGCCTGCGATGTGGGAGACCTGGGTTCGATCCCTGGGTCGGGAAGATGCCGTGGAGAAGGAAATGGCAACCCACTCCAGTATTCTTGCCTGGAGAATCCCATGGATGGAGGAGCCTGGTGGGCTACAATCCACGGGGTCGCACAGAATCAGACACGACTGAGTGACTTCACTTTCACTTTCATACTAAAAATAAATGGTTGGGAAATGAAGTTTCAAAAACATGATTTGCAACAGCATCAACATTAAGTACTTGGGGTAACTTAACAAACTATGAAAAAACTATAAATTAAGCTCCAGTACTGTATGTATATAAGAATATTTAGTGGTATTGTCATTGTGTGAGCAGGACCCTGCGGGGCTCCTGGGCATGGAAGCCTTTCCGTGTCCCCTGTTTCTTGTCTGCAGAGAATAGACTTCAGCCTCCACGATGTTCCTGGAGTTCCAAAGAGCAGGTTCAAACAGCTGTTATCAGGGAAGAGAGGACGCAGAGACAAGGGAGGAGCAATGACAGCAAGGAGATCCAACCAGTCCATCCTAAAGGAAATCAACCCTGACTATTTGTCGGAAGAACTGATGCTGAAGCTGAAGCTCCAGTACTCTGGCCACCTGATGCGAAGAACTGACTCATTGGAAAAGACCCTGATGCTGGGAAAGACTGAAGGCAGGAGGAGAAGGGGACAACAGAGGATGAGATGGTTGGGTGGCATCACCGACTCAATGGACATGAGTTTGAGATAGTGAAGGACAGGGCAGCCTGGCGTGCTGCAGTCCACGGGGTTGCAGAGAGTCGGACATGACTGAGTGAACGAACAGCAACATGGGAGCCTGTGTGCTCAGTTGCTCAGTCACGTCCGACACTTTGCAGTCCCATGGACTGTAGCCTGCCAGGCTCCTCTGCTCGTGGGACTTCCCAGGCAAGAATACTGGAGTGGGTTGCCACTTCCTATTCCAGGGAATCTTCCTGATCCAGGGATCAAACACATGTCTCCTGCATTGGTACGTGGATGCTTCACCACTGCCCCGCCTGGGAAGCCCTATTC
The DNA here is from genome assembly GCF_000754665.1 of Bison bison bison. NCBI lineage: Eukaryota > Metazoa > Chordata > Mammalia > Artiodactyla > Bovidae > Bison > Bison bison. Next base: position 380,064 of record NW_011494846.1, on the reverse strand, counting down.
CTCACAGAACCGTAGTCATAAGTGCTTCCCTGAGTTCTGTGAATCCTTCAGGAAAATTACTGAACTACAAAGGGGAACCCCTGGATTTGCAGGCACTCGGTCAAAAGTACAGGTGGTGGGTCCCACTTGCTGCTGGCCTCTGAAGTCAGGCCAACTGGGTGGATTTTGCCCTTAATTTGTGGGGTCAGAGGTAAGTTTGGGGGGTTCATTCAGACCCAAACTGGAGTACACTCAGTTCGTATCAGAATAGTTCAAACAGAATGGAAGAATCAAACAATGTCTGTGGAACTGGGGTGTGTGTGTATCTCCATTCAACAGCTGTTTACTAGAAGAGGGGCAACATCCAGAATTCCTCCAAGTTTACCCACTGGGCTGCGATCATAACCCTTGTGCATACACGTGACTGTGGTGGGGGCAAACAGGCTAGGCTGAGAGGAACAGATCACTTTAGGAATGGTCCAACTGCTCTCCAAAACCACACTTCAGTAACAACTTTAACCTTCTCATACAATAAAAATCTATTCATTTGAATCACTAATTTGAAATTTGTGGAATATGGGCAAGATTTTGCTGTGATTTATCTTTGCTTAGCCAACACTTTTTTACAATTAAAAAAAGATAAGATACATCTTAGGGAAAAAAGTTATTTTTTGAAGCTGAAGTAATCTACTACAGCTATGCTAATTATAAATTAGCCTTTCCTGTAATAAAAAGATCCCCTAGACAACAATTAGAATGAAAAATGTGTATCAATTTAGAGCTTTCTAAAACTAGTGAAATAAAACCCAATCTATCTTTAATATATTTTAAAATTAAAATACAATCTTTATTTTTAGCCAAACCTTAGTGGGTTTTTAAAAAATTAATCTGAATCAGTAAAGTTTATTGCATAAAACTAAGTTATCATATCATTAACGTTTTGGAAAGGTCCTTGGAATATTTTTGTTCAAGCAAAACAGAAGTTCAAGTGTTTCCTACTCAATGATCACACCCACCATCGAAAGAAAACACACACATGATCTTCCTACGTATATGTCACTAAATACACAAAAAAATCTGCTTTAAGATACATTTTTATGAGAAAGACAAATGAATGCTATAGGATACAGGAGACTAAAAGAGAACTATCAACTCAATTCAACTTGATGGCCTAGACAAAATCCAGAAAAGAAAATCAAATTAATGGAGAAGTAGCTGAATTTCAATAAACTGTAGGCTGATTAATAACATGACACCAATGTTAATATCCTCTCCCTGACTGTGTACTATGGTTATATAGAAAGTGAGTGAAAGTGTTATTCTCTCAGTTGTGTCTGACTCTCTGTGACCCTGTGGATTGTAGCCTGCCAGGCTCCTCTGTCCATGGACTGGGTAAGCCATTCCCTTCTCTGGGGATCTTCCTGACCCAGAGATTGAACCTGGGTCTCCCACATTGCGGGCAGATTCTTTACTGTCCGAGCCACTAGGGAAGCCCCATGGTTATATAAGATCCCAACAGTAAGTGAAGCGAGGAAGGATAAGATATAAGGAACTGCTGTGTGTGCTATTTTTGCAACTTTTCTAGAAGCCTAAAATTAGTTCAAAATTAAAAGTTCAAAGCAAAGAAGCATTTCCACCCCATATTAACATTTTTTACAGCTTAAAATGTTCAGTTGGTCTGGAACGAGAAAAATCCATTTTAGGAAGCTACTATAGGTCCTGGGGGTGTCAGAAAAATAACAGTAGTCCTGTAAACTGTATCACTTGCTATTTCTACCATGATTTATTACGAAAGTCATATAATCACCCTTCCAACTTAGTGAAAAGTATTTGTAAGTTCTCACAACAATTAACCAACCACTGCTAGGGTTGTGCTTGCATCCCTCCAGTTTTTCCTTGGAAAAGAACTCAGACACTACCTCTAGTCTAAAGCTGGTATAGATCTCGGGTTCACAGTGGTCACATCTAAATTATAATATGCAGCCAATTAGGTCTACTGCTTAACACTAATACGTTTGCCAGAAAAGTAATAAAATTAACAGCATGGCACTTTTTCCCAACAGGGCAAAATAATTTACATAGAATGTTTCCAAGCCATATGTGTGATAAACCTTAATAGGCAGAGTTAAGTAGAAATTAATGTGTTTTTTTTTTTGTTTTGATGGTATCAAAAATGAATTCCAACCACATTTGAGCCTGGGCAGACTCAGCCGCTCCATGAAGACATAATATAGCACAGTGTGGACTGGCCTGCTCTGCGGAGAGAAGTTAAGGTCATGAGCTCGTTTAGCGAGTACCCTTCTTGGATAGAGGTTGACTGGCCAAAAACTAGGCAGTGGGTGTCCGTCCATCTGTCACTTTACAGATTGCTTTAAAAGGCATGGTTTGCTTATGAGTCATGTATAAGAAAACATCAATTACATTCTCTGGGTAGTATACACTGCTATTACATCAGGATGTTGTGTGAATTTTTCAAAATAGGTTTTTGCTGCTAAATGCAAATATACATATGGAAACTTTATTTTTCCCCTCCAACCCAATTCTGTGAAAACTCAAGGTTGCACTCAGTCTATCCAGACATCTACAACTTATGTGGCAACAGCTTTGGTTGCTCTGCAATGTTCTTAAGCCAAAAAAAAAAAAAAAACGAAAAAGAAAATATACATACTTCTTCATGTAAACATGGTGAATGAATAGGCTATGCTGTTAAATACTAAAATTCTCCCTGCTTTTCCATTTTAATTACAAAACCTACTGCAGAGATTACAGTTTTTATTCATTCCATTTTTGATCCTTTGAGAATAAGAAAATATTCCAAATTGCTGAACCATGGTTTTTCACACTGCAGATGACCCTCAGTACCAAACCCAGAAACTCCCATACTCCAAGCCAAGGAGAGCAGTTTTAATGAATCACTGGAACAATTCAGTCAATGTTGAATTCTGATGATTAGTTTGAGGCTTAATTGTACTTGCTTTTTCCTCCAGCCCAATCAATAGCTCCTTGCATGGGGCTTGTTAGAGGCTGCTTGTTAAAGACTTGGCAACTGTTTCACCCCCAGGGAAAACAAAGGAAAGTGCTAGTCTGATTGCAGAGGTGCAGGTCTGGGTCAATGAGCAATACCAATGTTTCCCCAGCTAGCCCGAGTTTGACAAGCATCCTCCAGCTGGTGTGGAAAGCCTTTGCAAAGGCTCTCTAGGGTATTGAGGGAGTGGACATCCACCTCTCTGAAACATGGTGGTATTAACCCATGGGCAGCAGGGAACCCCCTCCCCAAGAAAACTGAGCATTCTAAGCATCTGACTTTACCCAAGGAAGACCCTTCAAGGATAGGGTGGGCCTCCAGTGGGTTGAGAACTCTTCGTTGATTTTAAGCATCATCATTGAGCCTTACCATGGAGTTTGTGATTGGCATTCTTATTGTAAAAGTTAAGCGATGTGTTATTTATTTATTTATTTTTAAAAATCTCTTCAGAGATATCTTGTGTTTCCCCAGCTACTCAGATTTCTGGCAGTATACTTTCTGCATCTGGATATACAATATAGTTTCCTAGAGATCACCAGGAAATAGCATTGTTATTCAGTGAAGTGAAAGTGAACGTGTAAGTCGCTCAGTCGTGTCTGACTTTTTGCGACCCAATGGACTACAGGCCACGAGGCTCCTCTGTCTATGGGGATTCTCCAGGCAAGAAAACTGAAGCGGGTCTGCCATTTCTTTCTCCAGGGGATCTTCCCGACTCAGGGATCGAACCCGGGCTTCCTGCATGACAGGCAGATTCTTTACCATCTGAGCCACTGACAAACTCATCACTATTCAATACACTGTTTTAAATTCCATGCCCCCCATATTCTGAGCACACAACTCTGTGAGTTACATAACTGGAGGTTCTCTTAAGTTTTCTCAGCTCTTCCTCTTCCTCTTTTTAACACAAATGGATTGCAAAGGTAGCCAAAAGAATGGAGAGATGATAATTATGTATCAGTGGCTCCTGCTGTTGGCTAAACTAAACCAGCTCTACTCAAAGTGTGATCAGACCACCAGCAGCAGCAGCATCTGGAAGCTTTTAAACATGACCATATACGGGCCCTAGGTAGTATTTACTGAGTCAGGACCTTTAGTGGGTTGGGGGGTGATGAAGCCCAGGAACATGCATTTTAACAAGATCTTCAAAAGATTCAAATGTACACTAAAGTTTGAGAGGAACTGGGTTAAACAAGCTAGAACCATTGCAACTGCAATCTGGGAGGCATCTCTTCACCTACCCTTTTCTTTATCCCAGTGACCTGAGCCTTAGTAAGTAAGTGGGGAGATGTAAACAGCGCTCAAGCATGTTATCTTCTGCAGAGGCCTTCCCTACAATACACAGCTGCACAGAAAGTGCTGGACAACTGACGAGTTCAGTCTACAGAGGGTTTCACATATTGTAGAAGAACAATTATGCTAAAATAGCAACCAGCTAGCTAGTTCACTACGTAGGATTTAAGAAGCTGAGAAAAAGGAATATTAAGAGTGCCTGCCACTGCAGAGTAGAAGAGGAATCAGTGAATAAACATACAGTGCATACATACGGGGCTAGGGTACAGGGACAGAGAGTTTTGAATGTGTGTAGGTAGGCGATGGCAGCCCACTCCAGGACTCTTGCCTGGAAAATCCCATGGACGGAGGAGCCTGGTGGGCTGCAGTCCATGGGGTCGCACAGTTGGACACGACTGAACGACTTCACTTTCACTTTTCACTTTCATACATTGGAGAAGGACATGGCAACCCACTCCAGTGTTCTTGCCTGGAGAATCCCAGGGACGGGGGAACCTGGTGGGCTGCCGTCTATGGAGTCGCACAGAGTCGGACACGACTGAAGCGACTTAGCAGCAGCAGCAGTAGCAGGTAGAACTGATAAAAGAATTTTCTCTCCAGCACTTTACAGAATAGTGTGTCTCCATAGTTTTGTGACTTATCTACCATAAGCAGACAATCTGTCAGGTTTCGGGCTTGGGAATTAAACCACTGGCCAGGTCTTTTATTGAGGCTGGTAGTTCTTTTTTGCAAATCCTAGAAAAACATTTTATTCCAAGATCCTGAGATTTCTAATGTGACTGTTCAGAGGTTAACATGGAATCTTGGCTCAATTACTTGTATTAAATGAGACAGGTGGAAAAAAGATTCAGAACAGAAGCAGTCTGAAATTTTCACAACCTTGCTTAATCAAGGAAAATGAAATATTCTGCTGGTGAGTGGCCCTGAGTGCAGTGGTATTGCCAGTGGCTTCAGTCGCCTCCATTAGTGTGTGTGTGTGTGTGTGTGCATGTGTCGAGCGCACTAAGACGCTTCAGTCATGTCCAACTCTTTGCAACCCTGTGAAATGTAGCATGCCAGACCCCTCTGTCCTTGGGATTCTCCAGGCAAGAATACTGCAGTGGCTTGCCATGTTGGGCAGGCAGATTCTTTCCACGAGCTCCATCTGGGAAATCCTGCATTAGTGTAGCTTCCTTTTATTAATTTTATTTCTATTCCCTCATCATCAGGATTTTATAGCACAATGTTCACTTGTTTAAATATAGTTGGTTATTAGATAGAGTAAAACTGACCCTGGTTGTGACATAAATCAGCCACCCTTCCTAATGTACCATCTTCTGTAAGACTGAGAAATTACAGGAGACATTCACTGGGGCAGGTGCTAATTTTCAAATGTCTGTTTTATTTCTTTTCCCAATTGAAAAAAAAAAACTATCATGATAAACTAAAAGCTGAAAAATGTGTTTACGCAGGAATAGCTTTTGTTGAAAGCTACTGGCATTTTACTGGGTCAATATACCTATGTTTGGATTTTAGCAGATAAGTTATCTTGCATGCCTATTTAGAAATCCTTAAACACTCTTCAGAGGCAGAAGGTAAAAGGGTTCGCATGTAATATATAAACAGATTATCTCTATCAGGAGTGATTTTTGATGAGAAGCAGGAACTCTCATGACTATACCTCAGACACAGCATCATGGGAACAGGACTTGTTCTGTCACCAGCAGCTCCAAAGGCTCCAGTGTGAACCCCTGGTGTCTAGGTCACTTCCGTGGGGATGTTTCTATTCATCACTCACTGATTCATTCAACAACTACCATTGGGCACCTATTACATGCCAGGAACATCTAGGACTGAAGAGACAGAGGGCCTACAGCTTGTAGTCTACTGTAGACAGTAGTAGTAGACAACTGTTAGGTTATGAGAAGGGGAGACACAGCAGCAAACTGAAAAAGTTCCCTTGAAACAAAAAGCTATGATGAAGAGTTGTGATGGGGTGCCTGATGTAAGCTGGAGGGTATCTGAGTGAGGCACACGAGACAAGACTAAAGGGATACCTAAGAGCTCACTTGGATGAAGACCAGGACGACGTGTGCCAAGGTGATGGCAGAGAAACCAAGAGCACAGGGTAGGCTGTGTGGCCGCCGTGATCGAGTGAAGGGGTGCAGAAGGCTTGTGGGCATGGCGAGCTCAAGCAGGGCCTTCTGGCCACACCAGGACTTGGGTCTCTATAAGTGTATTAGAAGCTACCAAGATGTATTAAAGAGGGAATCTGACCATATTTTTACTTTTATATCATCGCTGTAGTTAGAGGGCAGAGTTGTTGTTGTTCAGTCACTAAGTCTTATCCCATTCTTTGAGGACCCCATGAACTGCAGCATGTCAGGCTCTTCTGTCCTTCACCATCTCCTAGAGTTTGCTCAAACTCACGTCCATTGAGTTGGTGATGCCATCCAACCATTTCATGCTCTGTCAGCCCCTTCTCCTCCTGCCCTCAGTCTTTCCCAGCATGAGTCTTTTCCAGTGAGCTGGCTCTTTGCATCAGGTGACCCAAGTACTGGAGCTTCACCTTCAGGGTCAGTCTTTCTAATGAATATTCAGGCTTGATTTCCTTCAGGGTTGACTGGTTTGGTCTCCGGGCCATCCGAGGGACTCTCAAGAGTCTTTTCCAACACAATTAGAAAGTATCAATTCCTCAGCGCTCAGCCTTCTTTATGGTCCCACTCTCACATCTGTATGTGACTACTGAAAAAAATCACGGCTTTGACTATATGGACCTGACTACTGAGTGCCAAGGTGTATGCAGAAATAGACCATAGGAGGCTATTGTGAAATTCCAGACAGAGAACAGTGGTTGGCCTAGGAAGCAGCCACTGGAACTAGATAAAAGTGAACATGACCTTCAAATAAATAGGAGCTGAAATCAACCGGATTTACAGACTGACAACGTGAGAGCATTGTACTTATTAATTCCCATCAACCTGGATACAATTTTCTTAGAAACAAATCCATCTGTAATAGGTACAATGCTGCCCATTCTCTATGGAAAACATAAAAAGAAATCCAGTAGAACATTTGGAGATTTAGAAACAGCATTCCTTGGCTAGAATCCCAGCAGAGCTCAGGGGAACTCAAATCGACCCCATCTGCAACCTTGTGGATTGCAAGGAGTTAATACCTTTGTTCTGGAAAAATGGTGTGTATGCCTCACTTGTCTAAATTTGCGTTGATAGGAAATACAGTTTTGAAGTATGAATGCTAATGACAATGCAGAGGCTGTTTTTCTATGCATAATAGGACATGAGTTCTTCCCTACGCGTCTAAAACGTACGCTATCCTGCCTTTATCTGCCATCCCTGCTTTTTCCTCTGGAGCACAAATGCAAGAAAGGGTCTCTTCACTCATCCAGAGGTCACACGTGACATCAGGGAGCAACCACATGCCTCTTGAAACTATTCACAGAAGAGATCCAACCTCCTTGTTATGTTTCCTGGCACCTCTATGTCTGCACCCCTTCCCTAAAAGTAACATAAAATCTACACTTAATAAACAAATCTGTCACAACACTGACTTATACCCCAGATCAGAGTATTTTAGAAACAAGTAAAAATGAATAAGCTGTACAAACTTCAATTCTCTCGGTTTCGACACGTCCTCATATCTTTGTACTTGTTCTTTTCCATGCAGTGATCATCTGTTTTTTTTTTTTTCTTTTACAATGTCCACAACCTCACAAGTCTAATTACTAACATTAATTTACACCCACAGTGTCATCATTTGATTTGCTTTCCCAAGAAAGTTCCTAAACAGGATCTGCCTATGTTAAAGAGTAAAAATGATGATACATACGTAGGCAGCCTTCTCTCCTCAGGCTCTGCTTTCTAAGGGCTGTCTAACGATTTCTAATAACCTGTGTACTCGAAGGATCTGACACACCAATCTCCAACCAGAAGAGGAATTTTGACTTTAGAGTCTTGTGAAGGAGCCCATCACTTATTTTCTCTTAGGCTAACAGCATTAATATCAGGGGAGTGGGAAAGACATGGCTATATTTATTTCTTTAACTTATCAATTGATTTCTATCCAGAAAAGCATGTTGGTAGAAAGAGAGGGAAATAAAAGTGGGGGTCAGAAACACTCTCATTTTAACCTCTGGAGGTAGCCTAATCCCCTGGCTGACTGTGGAGTGGCATAAAAAAAACTCAAACGTTCACATCATTTGTGGGGATGAGTTTTAAAACAGAGAGGGCACAAAGGAAAAGAATGTCACCGGCCTCTGTGATTATTTCAGACACTGGCTCCCAGAAGGCACACGGTTCAAAGAAAGGACATGCAGATCAGAAGAGTTGGCCCTTCTATTTACCTTTTGAGTTTCAAAACCTGTGATTGTTCCTACCCACTCAATTTCTTGTACTTACATGACTTAACGCTCAGACATGAAAGAAGATATGCCAAGAGATAAAACCTAATTCTTGATAAGTCATCCAGTTACGATTTAAGTCTTTGATCTAACAGAAAGCTTCAATATGATCCGTTTCAACTGTTAACGTTTAGTATCAAGCATATTTCCAAGTTAAGTTCAAGGTCAGATCTTTTCCTCTTCTGTTCACCTGCATCCTCCACGCACAGAAATCTTTGGATGACCTTCCCCCTTGGGGGTAGGTTTATTTATTTATTTATTAGTCTCTCTATTCCTGCATAGGAATGCCACAAAGTCAGGATATTCTGGAGACCCTGTACCTAGGATCTCCTGTTTATTCAATGACTAAAATAAACCAAAACCCAAAGAAGGCAGAGCCCATGCCTGATTAAACTTACACCCTGCAGACTTAGCAGAGCATCACCCAAACTGAGCCAGAGTGTCGAGGGTGGTATGAGGATTGCTCCTGACACATAACTTAGACCACTCGTGCTGAAATATGCTCAGTTCTTTGTTTGCTTATTTCAGGACTTCAACATATGAATTTGGAGGGACACAACATTCAGTCCACACGGAGAAGAGAGAAGGGATGAAACAACGCCGCAGACCTCTGTGGTACATAATTATCATCAGATGTATACAACTTTATACTCTCATCTGTGTCAAAACTCCGCAGTTGATTTGTGTTCTCCAATACACGTATCAAGTTGGTGCTTCATCTCTCTTATCTTTAGCCTTTTTTTCTGGGCTCCTTACCTCATCCTGATCCCTTCTCTAAACCACAAAGCTACATTACCATTTAAAAAATACCATCATGGGAAAAAGTATGATGCAGTTAATATGTTTTAATTTTAAAATTAAAAGCTTGCTCAGCTAACTTGAATCTAGAATAAAAACAGCAGACCCTGCTGGAAGAATGGCTCTTCAAAATCAGATTCCGCCTTGCCCCCAAGCCTATTTACTGGGGCGTTTAATTTCCATTCTGGTTTTCAGTCCATGGTTTGTCGTTGCCTCACAGAAGTGCTATTCATCAGTGTAACATTAACAGAAGAACCTGACTGTTACAGACTACAGTCAGGATACTGACTGGAACACAGTCAGTGTTACAGACTGGAACACAGTTTAGCCACAACTGAATTAATTTGAGGCACAGAGACCCCTGTTTTTAGTCTGTTAGTTTAATGTCTTATTTCCACTAAGTTGGACAAATTAGCATTGAGGGTATAAAGTGAGGTCGCTCAGTTGTGTCCGACTCTTATGACCCCATGGACTATATAGCCTACCAGGCTCCTCTGTCCATGGGATTTTCCAGGCAAGAATACTGGAGTGGGTTGCCATTTCCTTCTCCAGGGGATCTACCCGACCCAGGGATCGAACCCGGGTCTCCTGGATTGCAGGCAGATGCTTTACCCTCTAAGCCAGAGTAAACTCTTCACCATTGAGAGTGTAACTGCTAATAACTAAACTGACCTAAAACACGCACGTAACTGTGATCTCCCTGTCACAGTGCTGGGTGTGCTGTGCTGGCTGGAAGGGCAAACAGGGAAGTGTGTGCGTGTTGGGCGCTTAGTTAGGTCCGACTCCTTGTGACCCCATGGACTCTAGCCACCAGGCTCCTCTGTCCATGGGATTCTCCAGGCGAGAATGCTGAAGTGGGTTGCCAGTTCCTTCTCCAGGGGATCTTCCCAACCCAGAGATCTAACCTGGGTATCCCACACTGCAGGCAGATTCTTTACCATCTGAGCCACCGAGATAAGGGGAATGAATGATTGTAACAATCGGGTATGGACCATTTCTAATAACTGGAAAGACAATTTGCTCACATAACTTTTAGCTTCACTGTCTATTTACGGACTTGGATACATTTGGTATTCTTCTGGCTAAATATACCTAGATACGAAACATTTTATTAAGCTGTTGCAAAAAATATATAAACATAAGACCATATGGCTGGCTCAGAAAATACCTCCTCTTTGTGATTCATATGAATATACTATGAAGTAAGTGTAATAAAAGCGAGCTGCTTTTGATTTACTTATTAATATATCTCACCCAGAGTTCCACAAAAATCTCACAACATTGTTCAGCACTGTACCACCAGTTTCTAAATAACAAAGTAGATGCATATTGCTCAGTATCACCAAGCACTGTCAATCATAAAAAGCTAATGAAGTTCGGACAGACCCTGAGGGGTTCCCTAGGTTTATCACTCAGAGATACAAACAAGATCCTGGCTAAACCACCTTAGGCTAAAGGGTCTATTTTAAAGCTCAGCAGCTTTAAAAATAGGAGACTATTCCATAATTTCCTCTAGATTTCCATTTCTAAAGCCTTTTAAATATGGAAATGTTACTTTTCAGGTCAGTCTTCAGGCTGCAGTTCACCATTTTCTCAATGAAGGCAGAAAAACCGTTTGCCATATTCAGTGACAAAGCATCCAGCATCTCCACCATGGTTTGCTAACCAGTAGAGTTCATTTGTTCACTCAGTCATTCCTTTTCTTTCTCTCTCTACAACTTTATTAAAGTACAGTTGGTTTACAATACTGTGTTAGTTTCAGGTATACAGCTCCAGATTCTTCTCCACTACAGGCTGTTAAAGATACTAGTTTCCCATGTGCTATACAGTAAATAGCACATTTTTATTTATTTGTATTTATTTATTTGTATTTGTCGGAGAAGGCAATGGCACCCCACTCCAGTACTCTTGCCTGGAAAATCCCATGGATGGAGGAGCCTTGGTGGGCTGCAACCCATGGGGTCGCTGAGTCAGACATGACAGCGACTTCACTTTCACTTTTCACTTTCATGCATTGGAGAAGGAAATGGCAACCCACTCCAGTGTTCTTGCCTGGAGAATCCCAGGGATGGGGGAGCCTGGTGGGCTGCCGTCTATGGGGTCGCACAGAGTCGGACACGACTGACGTGACTTAGCAGCAGCAGCAGCATTTGTATTTGTATTTATTACAGTAAATATGTGTTGTTTATTTTATACTGGGGTGTGTAATAATTCCATAATCCTAATTTATCCTTCTTCCTTCCCTTCCCCCTTTGGTAATCACAAAACATGGAAGTAATCTAAATGTCCATCAACAGATGAATGGAGAAAGTAATAGTCTACTGCATGTGTACACACACACACACACACACACACACACACTGGAATACTACTCAGCCATAAAAAAGAATGAAATATGCCATCTGCACAACAAGGATGGGCATAGAGATTATCATACTAAATGAAGTAAGTCAGGTAGAGAAAGACAAATATCTGTTATCACTAATATGTGGAATCTAAAAAAGTAATACAAATCATTTACAAAACAGACACAGACTCAAAGACATAGAGTTCCTTTTTGCTTCTTGCTCTACAAGGGGCTTCCTAGATCTCAGTTCAGTTTTTTCACACACCTCCCTACCCTCTCGAAGGTCTCATATAATTCTCCCCAGTAGACTGGAAGCTACTTAAGAGCAGGGACTGTATCTGCCTTGTTTACCTCTCTATTCCTAGCTCCTAACACAGGACCTAGCATATA
>NW_011494846.1:367583-367736 GCF_000754665.1 Bison bison bison | reverse complement strand
AAGAGATTCAAGCTATCTTCCTCCTTCTCTTCTCACTTGGCTAAAAATACACTCAGTGAACTACAGCTAAAGCTTTCAAGAATGAGCAATAGCTCGTCTGTGATGCCAAGTTGGATCCAGTATAGGATCCATGGGGGATGTTACTCTGGAGGG
>NW_011494846.1:361988-367483 GCF_000754665.1 Bison bison bison | reverse complement strand
AAGATGGATTTTAAAAGACGTCAACAATGCAAAGCTATTTCCTTCCACTGTATTACTTGGTTTCTGGCATTTCAACCCATCTGATAGTTTACTGGTGCCCACTTCTGATTCTAAAAGACATAACCCATTCATCACATGGGAATTTATTATTTCACAATTAGGAGAAACTTAAATTATGTAGATGCTGCAGAGCATATGGGTGCATTTTCCTCTGCCCTTCCCACATGAGTCCCTTCCACTGTGGCTATGATATATAAATTTTATTCACTAGCAACATAGTTTTTGCTAAAAGCAAAACTATTTGGAAAGCATTCAGAAACTATAGTGATAGGCACTGAACAGAGCTAGAAGGACAGGAATGAGAAATACACCATCTGGTCTCTGGAGAAAGACCTGGTTTTCTAATATGTGTTTAATGCTGACTGATTATATTACTGGCAAGTCAGTTCATATCTCTGGCCTTGGTTTCCTCAGTTAATGAAAAGTTTGGATAAGAAGGTCTCTTCAAGTTCTTACATGTTATGATTATACCTAAAAAGATGGCAGTGCATTGAGTCAGAATTCTTCAAGAAACAAGTTGATGGATGCTTGTTGCAGGAAGCAGAGAAAGCCTGTCCTAAGCCTGGTGCCCAAGAAGAACAACTCTGCTCCTCCCAGGTAAGCTGTCTGGGCCAAGGGAGTATGTCCACCTGAAACCTGCATCACCATTTAAACCACACTCTGGATATTGGGTACTTAGGAGCATTTATTTCCTTGTCCAGATGGCCAAGTTCTTCTAGAAGATGGGTCTTGAACAGGTGTTCTGGTGGGTGTCCACACATGTGCCTCAGAGGCTCCTTGTGGTTGGAGGGATGGGCCTTAGGTAGGAAGAGGAGTCAAACCAAGGGGGAGGGCAGCTGCATTTGCAGTCTTATCCAGTCCTGGAAAATTTCAGTGGAGGGCCTACTGGAGGTCACTTTATGATTGAACAGTGACCACGAAGGGAAAACAGATAGAAGGGATAAAGCAGCACCTTCCCTACCTGCTTGTGGAGAACCTAAAATAAATCACTCTGTTTTCTGGTCCTCTGAAGTTCTGTATAATCCGCTTAAAAATATAATTGGCACCGTGTTTTCACAAGACTCTCTGTTAGGCTCAAGCGATGCAGAGTTGAATGGTGTCACGCTGCCCTGGCTCTGCGAGCACATGAGGAAGTATTTTATTATCTATTGTGTTGTGTCCTCTGTCCTCCTGCAGACAAGGCAGTCATTTCAATGTTGAGTTGAGCTTAGAGGCCTTTTTCAGGATTACTGTGGGGACAATGTTATGATATCCAAAAGGCTCAGAATCAAAGGTGGGCAAAGTTTGGGAGGAAAGACTGTTACACACAGAAAGTGGGGTCACGACAATGACTATCTGATCCATGTTTAGAAGACTCTGGAGAACAGACGTAGAGAGGAACTTTTCTAGATCTAAAAAGGCGAACTTGTTAAATAGGTGCTAGACAAAAGTAAGTAACATAGTGAAAGTGAAGTCACGTCCGACTCTTTGCGACCTTGTGGACAGCAGCCTACCAGGCTCCTCCATCCATAGGATTTTCCAGGCAAGAGTACTGGAGTGGGGTGCCATTTCCTTCTCCAGGGGATCTTCCCAACCCAGGGATTGAACCTGGGTCTCCCACATTGTAGGCAGACGCTTTACCATCTGAGCCACCAGGGAAGTCATGAATAACACAGTAATTACTTTATAAAGGTTTGGGAATAAAATCAAAGGAGTCAATATATCCACATATAGGGCACAGAACCTGGAAACAGGTTATTTGTAAAGTCAGAAGATTCAGGTCCTTTAGGGGTGAACTAGAGAAGCAAAGTCGAACACAACTGAGCGACTGATCTGATCTGATCTGAGAGAAGCAACTATAGAAACCAGAATCACAGCTCCCAGTGGTTTTGAACCTTGCAAAGAATAGAATCTTTTTAAAAATTATCATTGTATTCTCTTACTACTTTTAGCTGGTATGTATGACCTCTACTGATTACATAGTGATATTATATGACCTCTATTAAATACACACCTTATTAATCTTATATTCAGCAATCTTGCCAAATCTTCCAATCAGTTCTGAGTTCTCTACAGAGTCTCTTGCACATAGATTCTCTGTAGAAATCATCATCTCATTTCTCTAGGTAGGACCCCTAGGCTAGGTTAAATAGAAGCAGTGAGAGTGAACAGTCTTTTCTTTCAGCTATTATCATAAAAAAATTCTTTCGGTGTTTCACCATTAGCATGGTGTGTTCGGTAGGTGCAGTTTACCAGGTTAAAAAAGTCAGCTTTTATTTGTAACATGCTACCTTTTTTCTTTCTTTAATATCATGAATAGATATTAAATTTTATCAAATGTTTTGCTTCGTCTTTTGAGATAATTATAAGATCTTCTTTTTAATATGGTCATATGGCAAATTACATTAATACATGTTAACCAATGTATCTAATGTTAACCCATCCTGGGATAGATAAACCCTAGGATGTGATTTTTTTCCTCAATTACTGGATTTAGTTTGGTAATACTTATACCAAACTTTAATCTGGTAATATTTATTCCAAATAAAGTAAATTTAGTTACTTTAGTTTGCAAGTAAAGGTGACCTACAAATTTTCCTTTCTTACTTACAATGTGTTCTTAGCTCTGTTCGTGATTATACTATGAAATGATTGGGAGCTTTATCTCCTTTCTATGTTCTAAAATAATTTGCAGTTGTTTCTTGAGAGTTTGGTAGAATTTATGTAAATAACCATCTAGGTCTAAAGATCTTTTCTGTATTTTAAAGAAAGGTAACTTTAAACTACTATATGTAACCTTTTAATTGTAACAAATTCAATAAAGACTTTAAAAATGGTCTACATAAAAAATTCTTTAAAGAACAAATCATTCTGTTTCCTCAGCAGTCAAAAGAAGGTTACTGTAATCTAACTTTCTTTTTTAACTTTTAATTTTGTATTGGGGTACAGCCAAGTAACAAACAATATTGTGATAGTCTCAGGTGAACAGCAAAAGGCCTCAGCCATACACACACATGTGTTCATTCTCCCCCAGACTACTGCATGAAATTTCTATCCAGAATATAAAAGCAATCTGAAAATTCAGTAATAGAAAAACAAACAGCACAAATGGTTAAAAGATTTGAACAAAGATACAAAAATGGTAAATAAGAAGATGCTTAACACCATTAATCAGGGAAATGCAAATTTAAACCACAGTGAGATGTCATTCATGCCTATTAGAATGGCTTAAGCAAGAGAAGGGCTTCCCTGGAGGTTCAGACTATAAAGAATCTGCCTGCAGTGTAGGAGACTCGGGTTTGATCCCTGGGTGGGGAAGATCCCCTGGAGAAGGAAATGGCAACCCACTCCAGTATTCTTGCTTGGAGAATCCCACGGATAGAGGAGCCTGTTGGGGCTACAGTCCATGGGGTCGCAAAGAGTCGGACATGACTGAGCGACTACCAAACAAAAGAATGGACAATACCAAGTGTCAGTGGCAATGCAAAGCAGCCAGAACCCATTGCTTTGCGAATGGTTAAGGCAAAATGGCACAGCCCCTTTAGAAAACAGGGTGGCAGTTTCATATAGCATTAAACACACCCTTACATATGGCCCAGCAGCCTCACAGCCAGTGATTAGAAACATGTTTATATGCAATCGTCAAAAACTAGAAAAACAAAAACCAAAAGCCCTCCAATTGGTTCAGTGAATAAAGTGTGGCAAAACCATGTAATGGAATACTGCTAATAAGAAAAAAGAAACAAATCAGTGGTACACAGCACAACAGAAATGCATCCCAATGCATTTTGAAAAAGCTACAAACTTTCTGATTCTATTTATGTAACATTCTGGAAAGGCCAAAACCATGAGGACAGAAAACAAATCAACCATTACTGGGCCTTGGGCGGGAGAGAGAGTCCTCTAAAAAAGGGCAGGAGGAAAATCGTTAACAGCAATAAAGCTGCTCTATGTCTTCATTGTGATGGGGTTTATATGTCTATACATAGTTAACTGAACTCATTGACCTGTACATGAAAAAGGGTGAAACTTACTGTATGTAAACTATATCTCAATAAAAAAAGTTTTAGAAAAGGATGATTTTTAAACCACTGATTTAATTTGGATACTGGTTATTTTGATAGTTTATTCAGATTTTCTATTTCTACTAGCTCCCATTTTGGTAATATATATTATCTTCTAGGAAGTCTCTTTAATTTAGGTTTAAAATTTTTGGTATGAAATAGTTCATTTTTTCTTCTGAATAAAAAGCTCTGTAGTTATGTCTTTTTTATTTCTGATTTTTTTTTAAAATTTGTGTCTTTATTTTTATACAATTACTTTTGTTAGATTTTTATCTATTTCAGAGGTCTTTTGTTTTTAGGTTTTATAGATCTTTTTACTGTTTCATTGTTTTCTGATTCATTAACTTTGGCTCTTTTCAACCTTTCTTCTTTTCTAAAGTTTGCAATTAAGGTTATATATTTCCCTTTACTGCTTTAGCAATGTTTCACATATATCTGTCATGCAATATATTTTCAGTCAATTCTAAATATCTGGGATTCCCTGGTGGTTTAGATGGTAAAGAATCTGCCTGCAATGCAGGAGACCTGGGTTCAATCTCTTGGTTGGGAGATCCCCCGGAGAAGGGAATACGGCTACCTACTCCAGTATTCTTGCCTGGGAAATCTCATGGACAGAGGAGCTTGGTGGGCTACAGTCCATGGGTTTGCAAAGAGTCGGACACAACTGAGCAACTAACACAAGTATTTAATAGAGTATAATTTATTCTTTCATCTGTAAAATAAAATTTATTTAATCCAAAAAATATAACTCATAAAACATCTAATCCATAAAATAATCCATGAAATATATTAAATTTCAATTTCTAAACTTAAGATGGGCTTTGGCCATCTTATAGCTTGTTGATAGTGTATTTATTTTTATATCTTCCTAATGAACAGTTCCTTTCATCAGTACATAATGATCCAACTTTATACATGTTTCTTGACTTAAAATATTTTTGCCTGATATTAACGTATATAAATAAGCAGGGTGACAATATACTGCCTTGACTTACTCTTTTTCCTGTTTGGAACCAGTCTGTTGTTCCATGTCCAGTTCTAACTGTTGCTTCCTGACCTGCATATAGGTTTCTCAAGAGGCAGGTCAGGTGGTCTGGTATTCCCATCTCTTTCAGAATTTTCCAGTTTATTGTGATCCACACAGTCAAAGGCTTTGGCACAGTCAATAAAGCAGAAATAGATGTTTTTCTGAAACTCTTTTCCTTTTTCCATCCAGCGGATGTTGGCAATTTGATCTCTGGTTTCTCTGCCTTTTCTAAAACCAGCTTGAACATCTGGAAGTTCATGGTTCATGTATTGCTGAAGCCTGGCTTGGAGAATTTTGAGCATTACTTTACTAGCATGTGAGATGAGTGCAATTGTGTGGTAGTTTGAGCATTCTTTGGCATTGCC
>NW_011494846.1:345323-361888 GCF_000754665.1 Bison bison bison | reverse complement strand
CTGGTTTCTCTGCCTTTTCTAAAACCAGCTTGAACATCTGGAAGTTCATGGTTCATGTATTGCTGAAGCCTGGCTTGGAGAATTTTGAGCATTACTTTACTAGCATGTGAGATGAGTGCAATTGTGTGGTAGTTTGAGCATTCTTTGGCATTGCCTTTCTTAGGGATTGGAATGAAAACTGACCTTTTCCAGTCCTGTGGCCACTGCTGAGTTTTCCAAATTTGCTGGCATATTGAGTGCAACACTTTCACAGCATCATCTTTTAGGATTTGAAATAGCTCAACTGGAATTCCATCACCTCCACTAGCTTTGTTCGTAGTGATGCTTTCTAAGGCCCACTCAATAACCTCAGATATGCAGATGACACCACCCTTATGGCAGAAAGTGAAGAGGAACTACAAAGCCTCTTGATGAAAGTGAAAGTGGAGAGTGAAAAAGTTGGCTTAAGGCTCAACATTCCGAAAACTAAGATCATGGCATCTGGTCCCATCACTTCATGGTAAATAGATGGGGAAACAGTGGAAACAGTGTCAGAGTTTATTTTTGGGGGGCTCCAAAATCACTGCAGATGGTAACTGCAGCCATGAAATTAAAACACACTTACTCCTTGGAAGGAAAGTTATGACCAACCTAGATAGCATATTCAAAAGCAGAGACATTACTTTGCCAACAAAGGTCCGTCTAGTCAAGGCCATGGTTTTTCCAGTGGTCATGTATGGATGTCAAAGTTGGACTGTGAAGAAGGCTGAGCGCCGAAGAATTGATGCTTTTGAACTGTGGTGTTGGAGAAGACTCTTGAGAGTTCCTTGGACTGCAAGGAGATCCAACCAGTCCATCCTAAAGGAGATCAGTCCTGGGTGTTCTTTGGAAGGAATGATGCTAAAGCTGAAACTCCAATACTTTGGCCACCTCATGTGAAGAGTTGACTTATTGGAAAAGACCCTGATGCTGGGAGGGATTGGGGGCAGGAGGAGAAGGGGATAACAGAGGATGAGATGGCTGGATGGCATCACCGACTCGATGGACATGAGTTTGAGTGAACTCCTGGGAGTTGGTGATGGACAGGGAGGCCTGGCGTGCTGTGATTTACGGGGTCGCAAAGAGTCGGACACGACTGAGTGACTGAACTGAACTGAATGCATATAAGGGCTTCCCTAGTGGCTCAGACAGTACAGCGTCTGTCTGCAATGCAGGAGACCCGGGTTAAACATTCTTTTAAAAAAATAACTGACTGGTGTATCTTTTTGTGTCCTTTTATTATAAACTCTTTCATATCCTTATGTTTGAGGTATGTTTCATAAAGAACTTATATCTTGATTTTATTATATACTTTTTAGCAACCCCAATCTTTTAACTAGTATATATAGACCATTAACACAACTGAAATGACTTAGCAGCGGCAGCAAGCATAGACCATTAATGTTTACTATAATCACTGATATTTGGGCTTATTTCTACTCTTACTTGTACTAATTATCATGATTTTTCATTTTTCCTTCTTTATAACCTTCTTTTAGACCATGAGGTTTCTTTTATTTTTCTTTTTCCCTCTAAACTACTTTAAGCTATGTATCTACTTCTATTCTTTTAATGGTTAGCCTTGAATATTTAATATGCTTACTTGACTTTGAAAGTTCAAAATAAATCCTTATCCTCGCCTTCCAAATAATATAGTGAGGTTAGACATCTTTACTCAGGTCTTATCATTCTGCTTTATATGCTGTTATCTAATATACAAGATATAGTAGACAGATTTTATTTTCTTGGGTTCCAAAATCACTGCTGATGGTGACTCTAGCCATTAAATTAAAAGACACTTGCTCCTCGGAAGGAAAGCTATGATAAACCTAGACAGTGTGTTAAAACACAGTGATATCACTTTGCCAACAAAGATCCATAGAGTCAAAAGCTATGGTTTTTCCAGTAATCATGTACGGATGTTGAGAGCTGGACCATAAAGAAGTCTGAGTGCCAAAGTACAGATGTTTTCAAATTGTGGTGTTGGAGAAGACTCTTGAAAGTCCTTTGGACTGCAAGGAGATCAAACCATTCAATCCAAAAGGAAATCAAACCCAAATATTGGAAGGACTGATCCTGAAGCTGAAGCTCCAATACGTTGGCCACCTGATGCAAAGAACCGACTCATCGGAAATGACGCTGTTGCTGGGAAAGATTGAAGGCAAAAAGAGAATGGGGCAGCAGAGGATGAGATAATATCACCGACTCAATGGACATGAATCTGAGCCAACTCCAGGAGACAGTGAAGGATAGGGAAGCCTGGCATGCTGCGGCCCATGGGTGTGCAAAGAGTCAAACACAACTCAGTGACTGAACAACACCAGCAACGTAGTATACTAGTTCTGCCTTTATCTAATTAACCCTCCAATGATTAATGATTTTTATTATTTTATAAACAATAGGCACTGAAAAGTGTTACCAATTTATGTGATCATTATTGCTTCCAACATTCTATTCTTTTACTTTCTTTTTCCTAAATTATATTTTTTTCATTTCTTTTGGGATTATCTGTGGTAAACTCTTTTAGATTTTTATCACTCAAAATATTTTAATTTCACTAGTTTACCCAAGCACAAAATTGCTGGTTAACAGTATTCCTCCTCAGGACTCAAGATACTATTGAAAACTGTATATTCTAAAGATACAACTTGCAATAGTCAGACATTTCCAGCATGTTGACATAAAGCAAATTGATGCTTTCTGAGAGCCATCGGTGACTGGTGGAGGAGAAGGAAAAAGTGGAGAAGATGGCAGATGAAGAAGGGAGGAAGGGAAAGAAGGGTAACCTTAGGACAAACAAGGACAAGAGGCAGAACAATGTGGGGTGCATGACCGAGGGCTGTCAGCGGCATCCCCACAAGTCTGTGCCTGGCCTAAAACAACTCTTTCTTGGCTCCTAAGGGTTCTTTTAAAATAACATCTGCTGTGGCTCAAAAGAAAAGGTGGTAAGAATGATCTTACCTGCAATTCTTTATGAATTGTTAGTGACTCTAGGAAAAGAACTGCAAGTACTTCAGGTGTTATCATTTTCCGGCATTCCCTGCAAGGGGAGCTACCTGCTGTAGCATTTACAGGGCCAAACCACGCTTCTTTTTGGCTTATTTACAGAAGTCTTCAGGTAACATCATACAGCCTTTTCCAGCAATTATAGCCTGAAACAGTGGCTGGGGAGGGCGTTGTGCAGGAGAGATATTTTGCTAACAGAACGGGTAAATCCTCTGTTCTGTATCATTTCTCCTGTTACTATATTTGACTGCAACAGAAAACTTAATAAACTTTGACATGTTTTTTCCGTATGTGCTGATTTAAAACCAAAGAACATGAGGGCTGGCAGGGGCCTCAGGGACCATCTATTCTGAACCCTTCACTTTATGAACTCTTTCATCCAGGAAAAAAAAATCTAATTCAGGAAGGAAAATGGGGATACACCAAGGACATCAAATACTGGCACAGCTTCACTCAGAATAATTACTGCTATATATATATTTTTAATTTTCAACACTTTTGGGGTACATGAAAAGAGCGACACTCAGGACTTTCTTACCCAGCTATTTTAAATACTGCACGCTATACCTATCCTCTCCTTGGGGGGAGAAATAATCCATTGCTGTTCAACACATTCTGATTTAATGTTGATGTAACAAATTGTCTGTACTCCCAGTGCTTGCTGTATTTTTCTAAAAATATTCTCATTTTTAGCTCAGCTTGAAAACTCCTCTGGTTTTCTATTAGTCCGGGAAGCAAGCCATTAAAAACTTTTCTTTCACAAAAAGTTCTAACCTAAGAGGACATAAAATTTAAGTGGAGACAGTTCTAACATCACTGAGCTACCCAATCCCTAATCATTCCTTAGCCTCTTTCTACCAGGTTTTCTGTTGATGTTTTCTCTCTCGGGACACATTACTGTCCTCAAGGACAATATAAGGGAATTTGTTTTCAGACAGCATTTCTGGCTCCTGATCAAAAAGGTTTATTCCCAAGATAATTACTTCTAGACATCAGATATAGGCAGCGCACGGTGACGAAAACAGTGGGGGAAAAAAGCAGTTATCCTATTTCATTCACTGAGCATTTGAATTATTAGTTCTTAGAGGACTACCTGTTTATTCAAAAGGTTATCTCATTCTAGAGGACTTCGCAGAAAGAAACCACAAGCACTAGACTTAGTTTAGCATCCTGAAAGGCTTATCCGTTTGGACCCTGAACACACCCCAGTTTCAACGAAGACTGTTGGTAAAATTTCCAATAAGGTTAATTTTACCAGTGTAGCAGGTTCGTGCTTACTAAGACTGCAGGCTTATTACAGAGGTCTCTGGCCCACTCTTGTCCCACAGAACCTTAAATTCTAGCATTTTACCTACCTTTTAAAAAGGTCCCTAAAGAAAAGTGTTCAGTCTTCTAAATCAGGAGGGAAGGCTGTGTGGGCTCCAGTGGGGAGGAGGGCAGGGAAGGTCAGGATTCTCTGTGCAACGTCAAGACAGCTGGCGATGGAGCTGTTCTAACAGGACGGTTTCCATGGGTCACGTTTCTTACATAAAGCTGGATGCCAGAGAATATTTTAGCCTTCCAACACATAGATTCTGTTCTTGGCTAGAGTAATGGTGACAGGGAGAGAAACTGGTGAAATGATTTTCTTTATACTCAGAGAGAAGAATGCCCAGCTGCTGTCAAAATGGGAGAAGGCTTAGATGTAACAGATGCCTGGATGTGGTCCAATCTAAGCCTCACATGTTGAAGACGAAGAGATAAGGTTCAGAGAGGTGAAGTCACTTGTCTATGGTCACACAGTTAATAACAGTTAGATCAGTGACCTTGCTAATATAGGGCATTGCTACTCTTTTTTTAACTTTTTATTTTGTATTGGGTTATATGGCACCCCACTCCAGTACTCTTGCCTGGAAAATCCCATGGACAGAGGAGCCTGGTGGGCTGCAGTCCATGGGGTCGCTAAGAGTCAGACACAACTGAGCGACTTCACTTTCACTTTTCATTTTCATGTATTGGAGAAGGAAATGGCAACCCACTCCAGTGTTCTTGCCTGGAGAATCCCAGGGACAGGGGAGCCTGGTGGGCTGCCGTCTCTGGGGTCGCACAGAGTCGGACACGACTGAAGCGACTTGGCAGCAGCAGCAGCAGCAGAGCTGATCGACAATATTGTGATAGTTTCACATGAACAGTGAAGAGACTCGGCTATACATAGACATGTAACCATTTTCCTCTAAGCTCCCCTCCCATCCGAGCTGCCATATAACATTGAGCAGAGTTCCCTGTGCTATATACACTAGGTCCTTGTTGGCTATCCATTCAGCACTGTTACCCTTAACAATCAATGTTTTAAAAAAGAGCAAATTAGTGCACACCATAATACTGGGATATAGTGCAACTTTCCCAAGGACTAATGGGAACCCCATAATTAGAGAACAACCAGGTCCTAAGCATTTCACTTGTCAAAGTCTCTGGAGGTATGTTGCTGAAACCTATTGCTGCTGCAGAAGAACTCGCCAAGCATTCGCTGGTTTGCAACCCCAGTGTTGTGTATCTGTGCGTCTCCCGCAGGGAGAGGAGTGAAAAATTAATGAGAAGCTCAGAAAAGCTCATTTTCAGGGCTACAGAGATTGGAAGGGTAATGAAAATTGGAAGTGAAGGGAAAAGTTTAAGCTATCAGCCTCAAGCTCTGGCAAATCATACAAATGGAGAGTAAATGTAAATATACCAACAGAAAAATGGAAAACCACCAGAGTGTCATTTAGGGAAGGACTGGATTGGAATTACAAACACCCAGGGCAGAGCTCTTTGAGATTCATTCCTGGGTGTCCATCCATCTGAGATGCCCAAGCTTATGGCCATTGGACATACAGAGCACAGCCCTGGTCTCCTTGGGTCGGCGTTTCATGAGGAAGGACCATGCATGTTCATCCAAAGGTGTTTTTCCTCTGATCCTGCTTGGGCACAACAGCCTATAAGCCTGATGAGGATGAGGGTGAACTTGGGAAAACCAGGTACCTTAAAAACTTTTGGAGGATTTTTTTTTTCCTAACAAGGTGATATAATTAATTTTCCAAGGAGAAAAAAATCTGAGTTAAAAGCTATATGTGATTTTGTTGACAAAGTTTGATGTCCAAAGCAGAAAAAAATGGGCAGAAACCACTTCCTACTGGGACTGACTGTGGGGCTCTCTTTACACCTGAACACCCCAAGTCCTCCCAGCTGGGGCTCTGGTTCTCACCTGTCCTTTCCCTGGAGCAGTTTATTCCCAAGTGAGAATACTGCAGCTATCAGTCTTGTGCTCCTTACAATGAACTACTCTTCCTGGAGAAGGTCTTGGACTGTCACTGCTCAGAAGGGTTTTAGAGCCGAGAAACCAGGAGGATGCTGGTTCATGGGAATAACTAACATTCTTCTGCTGAAGAGAAATATTTGCAAGCCCAGTAAGGAGTCGCCACGAGACCTCAGCTCTGATTGACATGGCCAAAAATAAAAAAATTCCCGCCAGTAATAACTTGCTCACAGACCTCCAGAAGAAGAGAAACCTGGTTATCCTTTGAGAGCAAGAAGGCCTTCATCTTATGCACTGTTGGTGTGGGTTTAATTGTTATTCCCACCCCCAACTCCAACCAAATGCACATGTCCAAGTCCTAACTCAGTATCTCAGAATGTGACATTATTTGGAAATAAGTCCATTAAAGATGTAACCAGTTAGATTAGGATGAGGAGATGCTGGAGGCAGGATGGGCCTCTAATCCCATCTACCCAGAGTCCTTGTAAATAGAGGAAATTTGTACACACACACACAGGGACAGCATCACGTGAGGATGAAGCAGAGAACAGGGTGATGTATCTGTAAGCCAATGAATGACAAAGGTTGCCAGCAAACCACCAGGCCTAGAGGACAGGCAACAGGCCAGAGCCTCTTTCACAACCTCAGAAGGAACCGACCTTCTTGTTGGTTGTGTTGACACCTTGATCTCGGTCTTCCAACCCCTAGAACTGTAAGACCATAATTCTGTCATTTAAACTCACTTTGTTGTGGGAGCCCTAGTAAACACACACCACTGTCTTGTGCAATTAGAACTGTGCTCTCTTTCGAGACACAACAGAACCCAGCCTGGGCTCTGCATGGCCCCGGAGATGGCCCCTCCTTCCTTGTGTGACGGGGGCCTCGAGGAGTCCGTTGAAAACAGAACGCCCAGGGACTTCCTTGGTGGTCCAGCGGCTCAGACTCCGTATTCCCAAAGCAGGGGACCCAGATTTGATCCCTGGTCAGGGAACTAGATGCCACATGCTGCAACTGAGACCCAGTGCAGCCAAATAAATATTAAAAAAAAAAAAAGAAAAGCAATTGTTAACAAAACAAAAAAACCAGAATGCCCCGTCTCTCATCTCCTGAACTGAACTCTCACCCATTCCTGTTAAAAAAAAACAAAAGAAAACAAACAATGTAGTCATGAGTCACCCAGGGTCAAAGCTTCGGTGCTGCCTCTGATGGCTCCTCTCCCTCTCCCCCACATCCTGTCTCCCAGTCTTGTCATTTCTACCTCCTCTGTGTCTCTCAAATCCCTCCTCTCCTTTTACCGCCTGATGCCACCACCCCATGCAGGCTCCAATTATCTCTTGACTAGCCTGTTACTAACTGGCCAGCCCTCACCAGGCTCTCGACTGTCCTGATTGGTTATATCTGTAACTGCCAGTGAGTCACTCAAAGGCCAGCTGTGATTGTGTCACCTCCTTGCTCAAAAGTCAGCAAGGGAATAAAAGCTCAGCTCTGCAGTCTTGACTCTCTTCCACAATCTAATCTTAGCTATGTCCCAGCACCTGCCTATTATGAGCCCATGCTCCAACTAAGTCAAACTTCCAGAACGCACTTCTGATTTTCCACTGCAGTGCCTCTGTTTAATCCCATTTGCTCTGTTTGGAATGTTCTCTCCCTTCATTCCCTCTATCCGAAGTCTAGCCACTGTTGAAGGACTGTGGCTGCACTGCTACGGTTAAGTTTTCAGGCTCTGGAGGGTGAAGAGCCAGCTCGATCTTGGCCCCATACACACGGAGATGTGACATCAGCAAGATATTCAACTTCCTCCTGCTTCACTTTCCACAAATCCAAAATGAGGATGTAATGCCTCATGGGGCTACATCAAGAACTAAACAAGAAAATGCACAAAGCACATCTAGAATAGTAGCTAGCAGATTAAGTACTCACTGAAGCCATCTAGGACTCACAAACACTTGGGTGGGAGTTAACGGTAATAGCATTCTCCCCTGACCTCGCCGAGCATTCCACTTCATCCGCTCCTGGGACACTGAAGTTTTATCGTTTCGTTCGGACCTGCCTCTCCACAACTTTGCAGCATTTCTTCCTGTATCTGGAAAATCTGTTCTCTCTTACAGAACTTCCACGCCAGTTCCAAAGTCCTTGAAGAATCTCTCTGTCTTCTTGGCTCCTCTGTGTTCAATTATAATTTCTCCTCCTGTACCAGTGGGGCGAGGCCTGAGTCTCTAGGGGTAGGAACCAGATTTTTCCATCTTTCTGTCCAAGTCAGCACTTCACAGTAAGTACAAAATAAATGCGCACAAAACAAACACAAGACCAGATGTTGGGCGCCTTGAAGAGTGAACATCCCAGCGGGCTGTTCTCCATCATACTCTTCTCGTGTAGCTGTCAGTGCTTACATTTTTAGATGTTACGTAAGTGTGTGCCGCATACGTGCACACAGAGGTAAAGGGCTGAAATCACCCAAGTATTTCCCAATGGAAACTTCTGGTCATTTCCCCAAGCAGTAATTCTCAACTGGAACTAAATTAAGAGTCAAGGAACTACTTTTGTGCTTCCAAACACTGTGTATATCTCATGATCACTAATCTGGCAGCCTTGGAATTACTGGTTGCCAATTCTCTTTCTTCCACAGGGTATGTTCAGCGTGGGCAGATTTTTACCTTACTTAACTCTCAATTTTCTATGCCTGGCATTTAGGAGATCTTAGGTACGTATTTGTTGAACAAAGGAATTTTTCAGGAGAAACCTTAGCTATACAATGATGGGGCACCGTGAGCCACTGAGTGAAAGTGAAAGTCACTCAGTCATGTCCGACTCTTTGTGACCCCATGGACTATACAGTCTATGGAATTCTCCAGGCCAGAATACTGGAGGGGGTAGCCTTTCACTTCTCCAGGGGATCTTCCCAATCCAGGGATCAAACCCAGATCTCCCACATTGCAGGCAGATTGCTTACCAGCTGAGCCACAAGGGAAGCCCAAAAATACTGGAGTGGGTAGCCTACCCCTTCTCCAGCAGATCTTCCTGACCCAGGAATCGAACCAGGGTCTCCTGCATTGCAGGCGGATTCTTTACCAACTGAGCTATCAGGGAGGCCTGAGCCTGGACAGTCAAAAAAGAAAAATGACCCCATCCTTGTTTTCTTAAATACTCTATTGCTAAGCAGCTACACCTGGTCAGATACTTCTGTGATTTCCGTGACACAATTTTGAAGAGTGAAACTCTTAAGATTTATTTTTTTTATCTCGCTGGCCCTGGACCTAGCTTAACTTACAGTATTTTGTTTTCCAAGCTTGAAGTAGGCAGTCAGAGAGCGGAAAGACCCTTTGGCATATGACCTTGAGTTTATAAAGCTATGGGGCAGCCAGGAAGCTGAGGCTGGGAGCCTGCAGCTTGAGATGACAGAAGACAGATGTGAATGTGTCCTAGCCCATCTGTTGCTGGGGACTCGCAGCATGTCTGGAGGGGATAACTCTGTGGATTTCCCTTTCAGAGAGCAAAACCAGGCTTGATAAAGAGGAAGGAGAGGCTTCCCACCTTATGCGGTGGCCTCAGTGCTGCAGAGGAAGGCTGAACAAATTCTGCATCTGAAAAAGAGGCACTTGTTGGAACAGAGGCCAGAAATGACTTCAATCTCTTAACAAATAAAACTGTTTGTAGGGACTGAACAAAAAGAATTTCAATTTGGTAACAATCAATGGTATCTATGGGTTCCCAGGGGCTCGGTGATAGAAGAATCCGCCTGTCAATGTAGGATTTGGTAGGAATATATCCTTTGTAATTATTCTCTGTAAAAGTAACACATACCTGTGGCAATCAATCAAATGCAAAAAAAGGAATACGACGAAACGCCAAGCTCGCCTCCTTCATCTAGCCACAAGATCCAGTTCTATTCCCCAAAGTCCATTACACTTCTGCTCCTTCCGTATTTTTGGCAGAAAAATTTTTTATTCAGAAACCAACCTGTCTACATATAATCTATCCCTTAACAATACCGTATTGAATACTGAAAATTTGCTCACAGTAAATCTTTGGCACTCTCATCACACAAACAAAAAAATGGTAACTATGTGAGACAAGTTAACTAGCCTGATTGAAATAATCACCTCGTTACATGCAAATGTCGTACACCTTAAATATGTATAATTTTAAATCTTAAAAATAAAATGAAGATGAAATGTAGGGGCTTCCCAGGTGACATTAGTAGTAAAGAACCTGCCTGCCAACACAGTAGACACAGACACAGGTTTGATCTCTGGGATCCGGAAGATCCCCTGGAGGAGGAAATAGCAACCCACTTTCAGTATTCTTGCATGGGAAATCCCATGGACAGAGGCTCTGATGGCCTACAGTCCACAAAGTCGCAAAGAGTCAGACACAATGAAACACTTTAGCGAGCATGCAAGACAAAATGTAGAAGTGAAAAAACACAATAATCATGAATAAGATAATACACCTTTTGTTTGCATCTCACATGGCTTTCTGTACTTACCTGTACATCCTAAGGTTCCCTTCATATCTCTTCAGAGATGTGTTTGTGTGTGTGTGTGTGGCTCATTGGCACTTTTTGTAAAAAGACCATGATTTATATAACCAGCCCTCCACTGCAGGCTTTTGTCTTATTTCCGGCTTTCTGATATTATAAACAATCTGTAACGAACAACCTTACATATCCATCTTACTGCAAGCATACATGTGGGTTAAGCCCTTGGAAAAGTACAATTCCTCCTGCGCCTGCCCCTCCTCAGATCTGTAACTCTGTAGCATCTTCTGTCTGGAGTGTTCTTCCTTGCTTCACCATCTGGTAGGATGATGCATTGTAAGGTCTAGGGTAAGAATGTTTAAAACGTTGGCTACTGTTGCCAAACTGTCCTCTTAAAAGCTTGCACTGATTCATCCTTTCACCCACAGCGCATGGGAGTGTCTGTTTCATACTCTGCTCTCGCACCAGCTGACCCAGTGTGGTTCTCAATTTCTTCTCTTTGCCAAAATTATAAGTGAAAAACGGTAGTATCTCACTCATTTCAATGTGTGTTTCTTTAATTATGAGTGAGAGTGATATGCTTTTATATTTATGGGACATTTATACTCTTCTTTGATTTGCGAGTTACTTCCTTTGCCTAGTTTGTTAAGTTGAAAATACAAACTGTGTTTGAAACCCTGATTAAACCCTTTAATGGTGACCCATTGCCTACAGGATAAAGTCTGGAATCCCTATTATAACACAAAAGAGCCTGTGTTCTGGTCCCTCAGAAGCCGCCTCTCTGATGTACTTGCTCCTCTTGCCTAAAAATTGAGGATCTAGTAACACCCAAAGTGGGTGGATCTAGACCCACCCACTTGTGGGTCCAAACCCGTATCATATCTTCTTTGGTAAAGACTCCTGTGACTGGCTGAAGGAATTCCACTTTTCATACAATTCCCCTTAGATAAAGAACTATTATAAAACATCCAACTATTTCCTGGAGCATTATTTTTTCTTATTAATCCCATTATCAGAGACCATTTGTAAATAATGTGTCTGTCACAGTTTCTGAGGTTTATACTGGTATAAACAGTATATACAGATATCTTCCAGCCGGCTCTCACTAGATTCTCACCAAAGTTCCATCATTCTGATGGGAAGACATGCAAGGCATGCACTCCACACACAAGTGCAGGGCAACATTCACACCAGGAGTGTAAAATTAACCATAAAAGAAACTGGTCCAAACGGAGGCCAAAGATCCCAACAGCTTACCCAAGGGCCACTCTGGACACACTGTCCCGTGCTGGAATATCCTAGATACACACCCTAGCCTACTCTTCCCTGCCTGATTTCTCCCTGACCACACTTAGAACTTAACACCCCTACACATCCTTATATTCCAGCCCTGCTGAGGGCAAAGTCATTACCCTTCACACCACATTACAACCTTTCTGGAATGCAAGAGACAAAAAATATTTACCCACAACACATTGAGCCCCAGAACCAATTCTCTACCCTAAAGAAAAAAGTAGAAAATACAGAAATGCTAGACAAACAGATTTCGCTGGCAGGGTTATTTATAACAGCACACACGCAGGGAAATGTCTTACTGTCATCAGGAAGCCGTCACAGCTATGAGCAAGAGTTCTACGATGACCCAACATTAAGTTTAAAAATTCAAATGAGAGTGGGATAAAAATTAACTTCATATGAGATTTTTTTTCTTTAACCTTCACATTCTATTGTTTTTTGCTTTAAGGATGTTGCCTGAAATACACATAACATTTTTTTCCATTCATATAGAGATAAAAAGTTGCAGCACAGAGAATAACATTTGTCCTGCTGGAGGTTTACAGGACCTATGTGGACAGCTGCAAGAACAAAGGATTCCCACACCAAGAAGTTTGGGACAACCAACCACAGCCCCCCTTCACCTTGCCTTTAAAAATGCTTTGCTGAAACCCTAAAAGAGTGTGAGGTTTGGCGGGGCATGAGCCACCCATTCTCCTTGAATGGCCCTGCAATAAACCTTTCTGTGCTCCAAAATCGTATGTTTCGGTTTGTCTGGCCTCACTGTGCATTGGGCACATGAAATTGAGTTCGGTAACATTTATATTTTGATTTCATCTTTGTGAAGTTACTTTGAATGAATGTGAGCAGATATATATGTAAATGAACATAACTGATAAGCATGTAGGATACAGGGTGAATTTTCAATTTTCAAACTTTAATGGAAATTTTTATTAACAAAAAACTCTCAAGCTTATTTAGAATCTAGACACAAAATTATGACACTAATTTCCTTACATGGGGAGACAGTTTGTGATAATACCATAAGTCGAGTCTTTTTAGAGATGTTTATATATCTTCCATTAGCATTCAACACACACGAGCCCACTGGTCTTTACAGAACAGCCAGCAACGGATGTGGCCATCAGGAAGGCCCGTTATCATGAGCACCTCTGTAAATACTGACCTGACCCAAATCTATCAAGTGAAGTTTTAGTCATTCATGCAGCAGGCAAGAAGGATCCTCATCGTAATGGCAAATTTTCTGTTAATAAATCTTTCCAGTTGTCCATGCATGAAATAAGAGTTTTGTGCCATGGTGGAGAAATTGTATAATTTTTTTTCCCCATTTAGGAATACATTACTGTAAAATGATATTGTAAAATGCCAGTTCATAATCGCTTCATAGAATCTTCACAGAAACACCTGGAAATGTAATTAGCATGCTGTTCAAACTATTGCATTATACAAGCCCTTCCTGGAGGCTGGGAAGCATTCAAAGACCCTTTACACGGGCGCCCTTGACAGCCAGGTGCAGGGGTAGCAGGCAGCTTCCTACAATTGCGGAGCCTCTCACAGCTCCCAAGAAGCCAGGCACTATAAACCCCAGACCAACAAACAGTGCAGCCTTTCCAAGGACACAGCAAGGCTGCTACGACCACAGAAGGGATATTCATTCTCTTTAGAAGCTCACACTGGGCTAACTGGAGGACAAAAATAGACGAAATGTTACAATAGTCTTCTTCTATGCTGAAACGACATCTGCATCTGAACATCATCGCCTCTCTTCCCTGACTTCTACCCCACAAAGCCCTCTCAGAGCGCTGCTGACTAATAACTCACTGGGACTAGACAGGGAAGTCCTCTGTGGCATCTGAGGTTATCACCCACAGCCTCCTTCCCCAGGTCAGACTCAAGGCAGGTTCTTGGAACACACTGCTTCCTTTCATTCACAGGATTTCATGAATAGTTAACACACGTTATAGTCTTGCAATGCCCCCACCCCAACTCACCCCTGAGCTAAGAGAGAGAAGGAAGACCTTTAAAACTGACCTTCAGAAACGATTCGATTCATGTGTGGGCTCCCCATCTATTTTCCCATTAAGGTTCTTTGAAATTTGTTTTAGTCAAACGAGCCCCAAATCATAATTGATCCACTGCAGTTATTTCCTCTAACTGTACAAGGAAAACCAGCCCCAGTACAAATCAACCAACACATAAGAAGTCGTGTTCTTTTGAGACAAGTTAATATATATCATATAAGTATCATTCTCTGCTTAGGAATGCCAGCATTAATCACTAAATCACCACGTCTTCTTTCTCACATTATTTTGTTTTCTTAATGGGTCCTGCTTCCTGAATTCAAGTGTGTTTAACACGTCTACCTAGATATACGTACATCTCAACCTTTTCACTCTTTTGACTGCTTCAAGTCACATGTAACAGTGATATTTCTGAGCAAAGAAAGCCTAGATGACTTCGGCGTTAGATGGACTTGCATTCAAACCCTTTCAGTTCAGTTCAGTCGCTCAGTCGTGTCTGACTCTTTGCAACCCCATGAATCGCAGCACTCCAGGCCTCCCTGTCCATCACCAACTTCCGGAGCTTACTCAAATTCATGTCCATTGAGTCGGTGATGCCATCCAACCATCTCATCCTCTGTCATCCCCTTCTCCTCCCGCCTTCAATCTTTCCCAGCATCAGGGTCTTTTCAAATTAGTCAGGTCTTCGCATCAGGTGGCCAAAGGATTGGAGTTTCAGCTTCAGCATCACCCCTTCCAAAGAATATTCAAGATTGACTTCCTTTAGGGTAGACTGGTTGGATCTCCTTGCAGTCCAAGAGACTCTCAAGAGTCTTTTCCAACACCCTTCAGGGGCTTTACCATTAACCAGCCAAGTGACCAGGGGAAGTCACTGACCCTAGGCCTCATATTATCTTTATCTTTAAAACAGGTATTAGCAGTAACTGCTCAGTAAGTGCTCAAACAGATATTAGGAGGAACTGCTGAGGCTGTAAGAGCTATATCACAGCTCGTTGAGTATTCGCCATGCAGTGGGCACTCAATTATCCTCTGCTACCACTGTTATTGCTAGTGCTAATACATTATTACCATGTTCATAGTGAATAAAAGTCCAAGGGGAAAAGGTTAAAGATTTCTGGGGAAACACAGAAGACGAAACACAGCAGGAAGGGAAACACAGCAGACCTCAGAGACTGTGTGGGTTTGGTTCCACACCACCGCAATCAAGGGACTATCATGATAAAGCAAGCCACATGGATTTTTTTGGTTTCCCAGTGCATATAAAAGTTATGTTTACACTATATTGTGGTCTGTTAAGTGTCCAATACCATTCTGTCTAGGAAGCAACCTACATACCTTAAAGATACTTTATTGCTAATAAAACGCTATCATCTGAGTCTTCAGCAAGTTGTAGCATAACACTGAAGATTCTTGATCACTATAACAGATAAAAAAAAGTTTGAAATACTGCACAAATGAGCAAAGTGTGACACAGAGATACAAAATGAGCAAATGCTATCAGAAAAATGGCGCCAATAAGACTTGCTCGATGCAGGGCTACCACAAACCTTCAATCTGCAGAAAATGCATCGTCCTCAACGCACAATAAAGCAAAGCATGATGAAATGAGGCATATATTAAAGCGACCGTGCAGAAAGGAGACACACATTGTAATGGGAACAGATAAGGAACTAACATACAGGCTGGATGCAAATGTCCCCAAACTGAATGGTGATTCATCACATAGTCAAGGTACTTCTGGACTGGAAGCCTGATAGGGCAGAAATGAGGCATCTGGTGCCCATGTACTTATTTGGGAATAAAAGTGGGATGGTCCAGCTGAGGGCTGGCTTCATCAGGGTGGAGGCTGGACCTGCCCATGGAGATGTGAGTCCATGGAGCCAGCAAATGTCTGAGAAGGTAACTGAACTTAGGAGGCATCAGAGCTTCAGAGGGGACAAATGAGAGCTTCCAGAGGAAGGATGAGGAGGGAATAGAGCTGAGGAAGGGGAATAAAGAAAGAAGAATGTTCTGAGCACAGACGGGAAGAGCTCAGGGCCAGTGGAGCACACTGTCTGGTCCAGCGAGAGGCTGCAGTAGAGCGTGAGATGCCTGGAGGGGCTGGAGGTGGGAAAAGCGTCCTTGCGCCTGCTGGCCCAGGAGCTGACGACAGGCACAGTCAAGCACAGTGGGGAGAGGCGCTGAAGGACGAGAGAATCCGTAATTAGTGGAAACAACTGGCCCTGGGACAAAATTTCCAATCAAGACATTCAGCAGAAGTGCTGAAGAAAAGAGACACAGTTGAGGGCTGCAGACAGACACTGAACTCTGCAAAGATGCAGAGACTCCGTGACCACTGATGAATCCAACTGAACCGGCAGACGATGAGGGCCGTGTGCGTGTTCTTAAGAGTTTCAGTCCAAGCGGCCCCTTCCACTCTCCCTTCAAGTTAACTGGCACGTCTGCTGTGTTTGCACGGCAGAACCGGTCTCAGGGC
>NW_011494846.1:325310-345223 GCF_000754665.1 Bison bison bison | reverse complement strand
GGTCTCAGGGCCTGTAGCTTCTGTCCAGGTGGCTTTGCACACAGTCACTATGCTCCCTGCCTTGCCTGGCACAGACCCACTTCATGCTTGCTGTCCTGGCTCAAGTAGTAATGACATCTCATTTTACTGTCAAAGATGTCCAGGTTTGGAAAATAAAGTACACAGTCGGTATTCCTTCCTATGTCTTTGTCTACTTTTGAGCGTCTGGACTTGCCACAGAGATCTGATTTTCAGGAGATTACACCTTCATTGTTTTTTCCCCCAAGAGTACCTCATTATAATCAGTATTTCTGCCTGTGATGTAGCAGAGGAGAAACCGGATGAAGCACTTCCTCGGGGGCCATTGTGTGTGTTCACTTAATTGTAAATTCACAGAGAAGAGGAAATACTTGAGTGAACTAACCTGTGGGCACCTAGGAAAATGCGGGGTAAACTTCAGCTGTGTGGAACTGTACAAGGTGTCTGAAAGCAAACTCTTACACCCAGTACCCAGATAAACATTCCCTGGTGGTTCATCGGTAAAGAATCCTCCTGCCAACGCAGGAGATGAAAGAGATGTGGCTTCGATCACAAGGTGGGGAAGATATCCTGGAGAAGGAAATGGCAATCCACTCCAGTATTCTTGCCTGGGAAAACTCACGGACAGAGGAGCCTGGCAGGTTACAATCCATGGGGTCACCAAAGTTCAGACATGACTGAACACACACACACACACACACACACACACACGTCTAAGAGGAGCTCATCATAACTGTCGTCTGACACATACACCGTTCAAAAGCTGAAACTATGAAATAACTATTTCATTACTCTTGGATGTTTCTTTGCTTTCTAAAGCACTTCTAGGAAAAAAAAAATAATGGCAGATAAAACTTACAAAATACTTAACTATGTTCAAGGTATTATCCTAAGAGCTTCCACAACTCCTTTTTCAATCTTCACAGCTTTATGAAGTGTTGGGTTTATTCCTATTTTAGCTGAGGGAACTGAGGTCAGAGACTACAAAGTACTTTCCTGAGACACCTGAGCAGAGAGGCTGCAGGGTCCGTGCCTTAACCACTGGTTCACACCGCCTCGTCACAGGGAACTCCGATTACCTTGCAAGTCAGTGGCCGGGCAGACGCCTCATCACAAATGCTGTGAAGCTTGTGTCCTTTCAGAATCAGTTCTGCCGATGTCCAGCCCTCAAACAAGCACTTGCTCCAGAAGCCGGGCTGTCAACGACTGCTCACCTAATCCAGGATCTTTTGTTTCTGTGTGCCCTATAGCAGAAAGATGCCATGTTCCAGGGCCAACAGAAATGCGATGGTTTTGAATGGTATTTGCTTGGAGCCAGTTCATTGTATTCTTTCTTAGTCAATAAACAAACAAACCATCTGCCATGTACATGACACTGAGCTAGATACTGTGCGATGCAAAGATGGGTAAGTTGTTAACCCCTGCCTCTAAGGGCATTCAAGAAAGAAATCATGATTTCCAGTGTCCGTGTTTATTGATGAGATTCTCTTCCTTCACATTTCAGCTTTCTAGAGATAAGTAGGAAAAGGAAAGGATCCTGTAACATCACTTTAGTGCAAATGAATGGTATGTTTTAGCATCTAAATTATGAGTTCCCATATTCATGGATCCAAAATGCAACGTAAGTGACAAGATGCCAGGCTTAAGTTCTTACCCTGCCATTTCTAACTGAAAAATATTTAGCTGCTTTAATCATCAGTTTCTCCACCTGCCAAATGGGCCTAATAACACCATGCAGGTCTGTTGTGAGAGTAAAGTAATATGGCATGGAAAGGGTCGTGCATATTTCACATTCCCAAAAAACCCAATAGATTATAACAATTTCCCTTGTTATCAACAAAACTGTTACAGCACATCATACATGGAAAGAAGGGAATAAGCAGCACTTGCAGTTTTCTTACACCTTGACAATGGAGGTTGCTGGCTTGCAAAAACAGCACCCCATGAACCATGCTCCTGGTACTCACACTCTTGTTTGGTTTGCTTCAACAAAGAGTCTGGGCTGCTCCGGTGACTTGTTTTTAAGCAACAGAACCCTGCAAATGGGATACTGGGCCAACTCTGGACAAGAGTCTTAACTGGCCTGGCAGCTTTTACTTTTGCATTCTTGGGGGCCCTGAATCACCCTGCTGGACAAACCACAGGAAGAGACCTCGTGGAATGGCTCTGTGAGGACCCAGAGAAGGAGGGAGGCCCCAGGAGCCTCCAGTCCCATCTGTCTGCAAACACGTGAGAGGCCCCAGGGCAGACTGACTGAAGAACCATCCAGCTGAGCCCAGTCATAGGATGTAATACAACTGAGTTCATTGCTTTAAGCCGCTAAGTTTTGGGGTGTTTCATTCCAAGCAACAGATAACCCAAGCAACAGTACTGCCCAGATAACCTGACCTATGAACTCTGATAAACTGAAAAGCAATCATGGAAGTCCTTCCAAGGCGGGGACCTTCTGGCTTATGCTTCAGTCGCTGCCCTCACCTCTCCACTTTCAGACTATTAGCGGACCTCAACAATACAGTTGGCCAGCCACTGCACTTGGGTACCCATTATATCAGGTGCTCTACCTAATGCTGGGGGTCAGAGGGGTAAAGGCAGGCAGGACTGCCATCATCAAAGACTTCACAGTCTTGACATGTAAGCGAAGCACGCTGCATAAAGTTCACTTCAACAGGAAACAATGATTTCTATACAGTCTCCACTCCAGGTGGGGGCTGATTTTCACAACCTTTAGCCTGTCCCTCCTAGAGTTGTCCTTTAAAAATAGGACCACTAAGTCTACTTTGCCTTCTAACCCCTAGATGTTCCTGCTCTGGGCCATGATGGGTACGCAGGAAAGAAGATTCTGTACCTGTCCATGCTCAGCCTTTTTTGTTGTTGTTGTTGAAGAAACTGAATTTTCCAGTCATACAAGGAGAACTGTGATCCAGCCAGGTGCTGAGAGCTATGCAACTTGATGATTTCTTATTAAAATCAGATGCTCAATAGTGCTCTGATTATTTGCATGTTTGTTTTTCCTCGTCAGGAGACTTGTCATCACTGAAAAATGTGTGGAGACACACTTAATCTGCCTCCACAGTCACTGCGCTGATGTTTCTGTTTCCCCTGGAATGCTAAAGCCACGTGAAGGCAAACTCTGCATCTTGACACAATCCAATCAATCTCAAAACACGCTTCCCTTAAGCTCATACCCCTTCTGGTGATTACTCTGTATTTCTCCTTCTCCCTTCTAGCCAAACTCCTTAAAAGAAGTCTGCTTCCTCAGTGCTCATTTACACCTTAACCATAAGCTTTCTAAACTCCAAGCCATATGGATTTTCTGAAACTGTTCTTCCCAAAGACACCAGTGATGAGTTGTCACTGAACCCAACAGGCACTTTTCAGTCCTGACTATCTCGTCAGGTCCTGGCAGACTGGAGTCCCCTCCTGTCTTGAGATCTGGACAAGGAAGCCAACGACCCCCTCCTGGTTTTCCTCCTAACTCTAGCGGGCCTCGTCTACCTTCTCCATAGACTCCTCTGTCTGTGTTCCTGACTTACAGGTCAGGGGACCTCAGGGGGCTCCGAA
Source organism: Bison bison bison (assembly GCF_000754665.1). Taxonomy (NCBI): domain Eukaryota; kingdom Metazoa; phylum Chordata; class Mammalia; order Artiodactyla; family Bovidae; genus Bison; species Bison bison. The sequence continues at coordinate 341,644 of NW_011494846.1, read as the reverse complement.
AGCCCCTCTTTGCTTCCCATGGGACATTCTCCTTTGGACTTTTCATTCCATGGCTTCAACGAATATCCAGGTCCCACAACTTGCAGATCAGCATTTCCAGCCAGACCTCCCTTGATTCCAGTCCTCTGTATTCAGTATCTTCCATCTATATTTAATATCCCTCCATCATGCCTCCAAATATATGCTCAATTTTCCCCATAAACACGATGTAGTAAGTGGTACCTCCATCCATCTGACTGGCATGTCATTGCTCAAGAGAGAAGCCAGAGCATGCTCTTTACTCTTCCCTTACTCTTCATATCCAAGCTGTAATCAAGTCCTGGTCATTCTGTCTCCTAAATATCTCCAGCAACTGTCTTGGTTATCTTCATTTCTCGCTCACAATATAATCAACCACCTGCTAACCACTTTCCTTGTTACCAGAACCAGAGACACTTCATATTCCTTTGGTTGTGACAGCAATGAGGTATCTTGATTCTCTCACAAGCAAATCTTCTGTCATTACAAACACAAATATATAGAAGAAGCTACATTAACAGCACTGGGTACCCCTGCAAACTTTCCCCATCATATAGAAAAGGAGCTTTCAAAACGGCAGGTCTTCCGACAGCTTCCTTAGGATAACGCATCAGGAAAAAGCCTGATGAGAACTCCACGATGTTCTCATGAGAACCTCTAAGAGCAGACCCTTGCCCACCTCTTCTTCCTCATCTCTCACATGCTCTGAACACCTCTCAGCCAACAGTCCTTTCCCAACCACCACCTCTCTGCAAGCTGTAGACAGCCAATCTCTCCTGTCCTCTTTTCCAGGCTTCCTTCCACTGGGAGAGAAGATTCTCTCACCCCCATTGCCTAACCCCTTAGTTAAATGCCCCTTTCTCTAGGAAACCTTTCCTGGTAAGTTAAGAGTGCAGTTGGCTTTGTCTCCTTTGAGTTCCTGGAGCTCTTGTGTGTCTCCCATCACTTTCACTGGGCTGACCAAAAAGTTCATTTGGATTTTCCCACACCATATAATGCAAAAACCGGAATGGACTTTTTGGCCAACCCAATGCTCTGTTGTAATTATTGACTCCATTACTTGGTTTTCCCTTCAGGCCATAACCTTTGGGGGATGGGGGCTTGTCTGTCGTCACTGCTGCCTTCTTTAGGCACAGTGGCAGTGCTTGGTACATACATCGGTGCAACACGCCAAGCTGCTATTATTTCTAGACTGGCTGTGGTTTACAGAGGTCTGAAATTCTGACCTCTGGCCAGGCGGATAACATTACCTTGTCAGCTGGGAAAGCGCGGCTACAAGAGAACATTAAAGTTAGGGCACAAAGTCCTAAACCAGCTCTCTTCCAAGCACACGTGTGTCTATTCATGATAACTGATGTTGTCAATCTATCAGTTTCAGCTCTCCGCCTGAATGGGAAGGAAAAAAACTTCCAGCTCAAGAGTGCCAGTGATGATCCAGAGGGTCTTCGTAGTGAACACAGCCAGTCTTGTGCCGGATCTGAGGCAATGATTCCACTTGTGAAAGGGATTTTCAGTTCTATGCCAGAGAAGGATGTCACGATAAGCCTGGAAGAAAAGTTTAGGGTTTCATTCTCTCTTCCAGGAATTGCAGGTGACCTAGGTCTTCCCTGGAGACTCAGATGGTAAAGAATCTGCCTACAACTCAGGAGACTGGGCTTCGATCCCTAGGTCAGGAAGATCCCCTGGAGAAGGGAATGGCAACCCACTCCAGTATTCTTGCCTGGAGAATTTCATGGACAGGGGAGCCTGGCACGCTATAGTCCATGGGGTTGCAGAAGAGTCAGACACGACTGAGCAACTAACATTTTGCCTCAATCACACAGCATGCTAGGGATCCCTAATAGACAGGAATCAGCAAGGTGGGGCTAGCAGGGGGGCCAACTGTCCTGGATATCAGTGACAGACTCTCCCTTCAGAGCCAGGAAGCCAACACACCAGGTCCAAAGGCAGAATCCAGTTTACACTGTCTTCACTATCTTCCCTGGTGGCTCAGAGGCTGAAGCGTCTGCCTGCATGCAGGAGACCTGGGTTCGATCCCTGGGTCGGGAAGATCCCCCCTGGAGATGGAAATGGCAACCCATTCCAGTATTCTTGCCTGGAGAATCCCATGGACAGAGGAGCCTGGTAGGCTACAGTCCACGGGGTTGCAAAGAGTCAGACACGACTGAGTGACTTCACTTTTACTTTCACTATCTAAGCAGTTTTATTTGAAGAAGAACAATTCTAGAGACATGGGCTACTCAGGGACTCCTTGAAGCTAATGGTTGCTAAAGATATCAGTAACTCTGCATGAATGGATGCAAGAAATAAAGGAAGTAGAGTCTGGCCCTGAGGGAAAGGGGCAACTAGAAAGTAGTTGAAGTAGGTACAAGCCAGGGTTCAGGGTTGGCTCCTGCTCTGGGGAGGGGCGGTGTGAGATAAGCAAAATCTACAGCTGAAGGGCAATCAGTCTGGGGACCTAATGAGAAGGCTGGAGCTCCGTGCTCACGTGAGTCCCTAAGCATCTCCTACCCGCAGTTGTATTCATGTCATGCTATACAGAAAAACACTGGGCAAGTCATGCAGACTGTTCTTGGACCCTGTTATTAATACGAACGGAGCTCCCAACACATTTCAGGCCTGGCCCTTCATCGCTGCTGGCAGTTGGGTGGGGCTGGAGCCAAGTAAGGCAGCGCTAGGGGTGAAAAAGACCCGTCTGCCAGGAGACATAAGAGACGTGGGTTCAATCCCTGGGTTGGGAAGATTACCTGAAGAAGGAAATGGCAACCCACTCCAGTATTCTTGCCTGGAGAATCCCATGGACAGAGGAGCCTGGCGGGCTACAGTCCATGGGGTTGCAGAAGAGTTGGACATGACTGAACGACTTAGCACTCACAGAGCAAACAAAACCCAGGGGTTGGTGCTCAGGCTCCCAACTGTGTGCCAGGCAGACGGACCGCCCATCACTTCTGCTTGAAAGTCGCTGCCTTGCTGCGACACAACTTGACCTGTGCTAGATGAGGGTTTGTTAATAGCTGGAGTAAATGTTTAAAAAGCAACCTTTGATTTTCTATGAATTAAACTGCAGTACTTTACTGGCCTGAAATTATTATGGGCTGAATCATCTCAACTGGAATAAAAGAATCTTTCCAAGAACATATCAATGAACAATTAGTTGAACAGCAGAATCAAAGGACAGTTCCTTTCATTACTTGATTGAAAATAGGAAATTAAATCAGCACAAGATTTTGCGATAAGAGAGATACATAGGGCGTTTGCCCTACGTATGGGATGGGATCATTTCTCACATTCTAAATAACTTCCTGACCTATTCCTCCACCTCAGCCACCCACTTCCAAAGCTTTGGTCTGCATTTTGTCTCCATAACTTTGAAGATCGCAAGTTCAACAACGTGGTTCTGAACCCACGAGCTCCTGTCCTGCCAGCTTGCTTCTGGCAACCGATCCCACTGACTGTCTTAAAATTCTTTGACTTCTTTGGAACTTAAAGTCACTTTTTATTAGAGTTATTTCTTTTGTTTAAATTATGGAAATTTCAAATATACAGAAAACTGTAGAGAATAACATTCATGAACCCACCACCCAGGATACACATTAATACTGGACCTTTTTGCCTCATATTGTTTAAAAGAAATAAAATGTTACAGTTTCTGTTGAAGTTATCAGGAATCCCTCCCATTCCCATTCACTGTTTTCAGGACACAGATACTGCTGTAAAAACTACAACGTATCTCACTCTGTCCATCCTTCTACAATTTGCTTCCTTCACTCATCAGCGTCTTCAAGATTGATTTTTTAAAATTCCTTTCAACCCACTGGACCTCTCCTTTCCTATCCAATGTAAATTCTAGGAGCACATTGGAATGAATTGTATCCCCTCAAAAGCTGTTCAAGACCTAACCTTCATCAATGAACCTTACTGGGAAATATGGTCTTTGCACACGTAACTAAGTTAAGGATCTCTGGATGCAGTCATCTGTCTTGGACATTCGAAAGCATCAGTTCTTCCACGCTCAGCCTTTTTATGGTTACACTTTCATATCCATACACGACTACAGGAAAATCCACAGCTTTGACTATGTGAACCTTTGTTGATGAAGTGATGTCTCTGCTTTTTAATATGCTGTCTAGGTTTATCATAGCTTTTCTTCCAAGCAGCAAGCATCTTTTAATTTTGTGGCTACAGTCGATGCTTTTGAACTGTGATGTTGGAGAAGACCCTTGACAGTCCCTTGGACTGTAAGGAGATCAAACCAATCAATACTAAAGGAAATCAACCCTGAATACTCATTGGAAGGACTGATGCTGAAGATCCAACAATTTGGTCACCTGATGTGAAGAGCTGATTCATTGCAAAAGATTCTGATGCTGAGAAAGATTGAGGGCAGGAGGAAAAAGGGAATGACAGAGAATAAGATGGCTGGATGGCATCACTGACTCAACGGACATGAGTTTGAGCAAGCTCCAGGAGATAGTGAAGGACAGGGAAACCTGGTGTGCTGCAGTCCATGGGGTCGCAAAGAGTTGGACATGACTGAGCGACTGAACAACAATCCTGGATATGGAATGGATTCTTCATGCAATGTCTCCTCTCTCCTCCTAAGAGAAAGGAGACTGAGATTTGAGACAGAGAAATCAGGTGGGATGAGGACCATGTGAAGACTGAGATTCAAGTCTGGCAGCTACAAGCCAGGAAACACTTAGGGTTGCCCAGTAGCTACCAGAAGCTACGAGAGGCATGGGATAATTCTCCCTCAAAGCTTCTGGGAAGAACCAACCTGCCAACACCTTGATATTGCACTTCTGGCTTCCAGAATTATGAGAGAAGAACTTTCTGCTCCTCTCAGCCTCCAAACTTGCAGTGATTTGTTACAGCAGCTGCAGGAAACTGACATAAATAATCCCCGTTGTCTATCTTGCCCTTTTATCCATCTGGCAAAACTCCAGCCATGGACAGACCCAGCTATCTGCTTTATGCATAGCTGTGCTCAGACAGCCATGCAGGCTCATCACTATCGACCTGAATTGGGCCTAACTCTGCACATCCTCCTCATCTCCTCCCTGGTAGGAGATGATTTTATTTATCACCTAGGAAGACTCAGGGTCACTTCCAACTTCCTACCTGACCAGGAAACCAGGCCCTCTGATTCCCTTGCTTCACTGGAGGAGGCTGTTTAGCCCTTTGCAGATGCTAATTCTCCCATCGGTGCTCTATATCCCAACTACCTCTGTCATCTCAGCCCTCTTACCCTTTTGGTTTCATATCTTCTAACTCTTTCTACTGGATTCCTCACACTGGCTCCTCCTGCTTCTGTCCCCTTCATCATAAAACACCAGCAACAAATTAGAAGGCACACACACAGTCCCTCCCAAGCAAAATGCACACGTACAAGCCCCTGAAGACACATTCGTGTCCTCCACCATCCATTCTGGTGTTGTCTCTCTTCTCCACTTGACAGCCAGACATTTTGAGAACTTATTCTTCCTTATTTCCTGCTAAATTCTCACTCCACACTCATTTGGCACCTACTCCCAAAGAATCCACCTCTCACTAACTTCAGTGAACTCTAGACGACCAGAATCACTGATGCCGACGGGCATTTTTCTGTACCTCTTTCACTTGACTTCTTCATGGCAATGAACACAGGTCATCATTCCCCATGCCTTGAAACATTTCTTGTCTCTTGGCTCCTGTCTTCACATCCTTCTGGTTTTCCTCCTACATCTTTCTTCCTCCTTCACAGCTTCAGGCCACTCTGTCCAGTCACTAGCAATGACATTCTTCCTCTGTCTACAAGACAGTCTTCAGCCCATTTTCTTCCCTTTCCCTACTCACTCCCTTGCCAAGCTCACATATGGTCATCGCTCTAATCAACATGCGATCCCAAAGTAAATCCAAAGCAGACCTCTCCTCTGCCTTCCATATATTCAATGCCAATACTGGGTATCACAAAGTTGACTCGAACAGAGACCTAAAATTAGAACCATTTCCCCTGCACTTCCCCGCCCTGCCTCCGCTCCTCCAAACCTGTCACTCTCCCAAAGGACTCATTTTTAAGGCCACGCCATATACCCTAGATCAACATTAGAGTGTCAGATGTGACACTTCTCTCTTCTTCCGCCAACTGATCTGTTGCTAATTCCTGTCACTAGTTTCTTATGACATCTCCTAAATCCACCCATTATTCTATCACCAAATATTAGTCCAACCTACCAGCACCTGCACAGCAACCTCCTAACTGGTTTTCCTGCAGCCACGCCCACTCTTGTCTAATTTTTCCTACAGGATACAGGACCAGCGAGGCTCCGGTCTCCGGTAACCATTCCAGCCTCAGTCCATCCCATATGCCTTGTTTTCCATTCTCTAGCCACTGATTTTTGCTTTCCTAGCTTGCTCACTCTTGCTCTGTCCACCACAGGACCTTTGCACATGTCATTTCTGCTACCTGGAATGCTAATTTTATAAATTTTTACTTCTTCAGATCCCAGCTCACATTTCTCTTTCTCAGAAAAGTCTCCTTGCTCCCTGAAGCTCCCCCTCTCCACCATTCTTTTGAGTACCTTCCCTTCGCTGTCCTATCACAGGTGTGATCTTAACCGTAACCGTAACCTTTACTCTTGCAATTTGATTGTCTGCCTCTTCCAACGACACCACGCATGCCAAACCCACAAGATCTGGTTTCCGCTCACGCTCATACCCCACGGCCAGTGTCAGTATGTGGATGGCACTCAGGACAAGGTTTGTATTATTTTTTTTATTGTTGTTCAAGCCCTAGGGATGCAGGAAAGCTTTAGAAGCACAAAGGGAATTTTGGCACATGGTAGATTTCCAGGGCCAACTCCTGCAGCTTATGATTTTCTGTCAAGAGGAAACAAAACCGTAATTTGGTGGCATCTTCACAGTTTATTCCTGCCAGTTCTGCTTTTCTATAAATACAGTCCTCATTTTCAAGGGATCTGGAGAAGATGGCTGTGGTTGACTACTCTGGGGGAGGCCCTCTCGATTTCGGACAGGATGCTGTCACCTGTCTCTGCCCCTGGGGCAGGTGTGGGGTGTGTGCTGGACACCTGTTGCTGATTCTACAGAAGCTGGACCTGTTGGGCTGAGTGCATCACAGGACCTGGGCAGGGCACCTGAGGGCAGACCGAAGGGCATGTCAGGATCATCTCCACGAGGACCCATGATGTGGTGTTCTATCCATTCGTGTTTTATTCCTACCCTCGTGTAACGCCGGATGCTTCTGAGAGAAGCTCCCTGTCCTGTTGGGCTTTCCCCACCATCCAAAGTTCAGTGCTGAAGACCTTTTAAGGACACCAGCCTTCAGCTTGGAATACAAAGACGTTTGAGCAGCATGGAACGTGGAGATAGGTCTTTGATAAACTCATGTAATTGTTGATGCCAAGACTGAGGAAAATGTTGAGCTCATCATTTTCCAATGTGGTTCTCTTATTGCTAATACGGCTTACAAAGCCAGATTTCTGGATGCACCTTTGAAAATGCTGTATACACAGACACATGCATTCTGTAACTTGAGTTACAGGGAAACTACAGTATAGCTAATTCTGGCAAATTAGAAATGTAACTCACTGTGGAAATAACAATAGGCCAAGTATCCACTGTATTAATGTCCTTTTGTGTAATCAAGAAAGCACACAAGTTTAAATGCAAATACATAACATAAATGTAATATCTGGGCTTATTCTGTGTATTTAAAATTGTGGAAATTGTTTTACATATGAAAATACATTACATACACATATGTACACACACACACAACAAATATTTGCATAATGGTTGAAATTGATCAACCAATTAACATTCCCACAATCAGTCAATTCTTTTGTATACTTGACGCTTAGCCACGCATAGTAAAGTCTGTACTTTAAAGTACTATTTGATCATACACACAATTTATCATGTTAAACATCCTTCAGTTGTCATTTTTTTCTCTGTGAAGTTAAGAACTAGCACAGGAAGTCTCTCCTTATTTACAAAAATCAGGAAGAATATTTCTGAATCCAGTTAAGAACAAAATATACTACAGTGCACACCACTGACTTAAACTAAAAACCAGATTAGCTGGTTACAGCATATAACCCATCCATTTATCATGGTTTACAGATAGCCCACAGCCTAGCTTCCATTTTCTCTAATTCAGGAGCTGACTGGCCTTTAAAATAAAGCCACACAGGGACTTCATTGGTAGTCCAGTGGCTAAGACGCCACGCTCCCAATTCAGGGGGGCGGGGGTCGATCCCTGGCCAGGGAACTAGATCTCACAGGCCACAACTAAGACCCCACACACTGCAGTGAAGACAGAAGGTCCCCCGTGCCATGACCAAAACTCGGCACAGCCAAACAATAAAATAAATATATTTTTAAAAAATAAGTAAAACACATGGAAATATTACATTCATCTGCCAAATGAATCAGTTTGGCCACTGAGGTCATAACAACTTGCTAAGATGAGTTAATACTAAGAAAGATTAAAGTTGCAATTTTGCCTATCTCAGGTCTTAATTCTTTCTCTCTAAAGTTTTAAATGAAAAAATTTTCAGACTTTAATGGTTCATGAGTAGTCTGATGCCACTGGATTTGCATCCATCAAAGGACAGGTTCTCTGATACCTTAAAGAAGTCAGCACAACGGTTCAGGTGCCTTTTTTGCACAAGAAGCATCGGAGCTTCGCCCCACGGTCTTGCCAAATGGACCAAGCCAAGCTCGTGACTGTCCAGAGGAAATGCATCCGCTACAGCATCATTCAGGAGTTCATGCTGATACATGGCAATTATTTAAATGTATTATATAGGATTGTTTCATTATAAGCTGTTTTCATAGCACAGTCAGGAGGACCACAAAAGAATCTGTGGAATCTTTTTTCCAGTGCTTCCAGAACATTCCCTGTTTCTTTCCTGTTCACATCTGACCTCTCACTTTGCCTGAGAATATATTTCATTTATATTTCTGTTCTCCAGGCAATGCTCTAAGTGTCCTTTTCTGTTTCACTCTGGGGGGATATAGGAGAGTCATCCCTTTAGAGTTTTGCTTGCATGAAAACCTCTCAGAAGTGTTTAGAGATATGTAAATGACCTACACGCTTTATGATACCTTAATAAGCCTGTATAATGGAGAAAAAGCCAGGGAGAACGCATTCAGGTGAAGAGACTGTCAGTGGGGTGACAATTTAGAGATTCATGCAATTCACAGATTCATTCTAATCTCAGGAATGAACAAGTGATGGCAACAGGACATGGAGGTGTCCATCTCAGAAATAAGCAGCAACTGGGGATGGCTACATGAACACTGGTACAGATTTCAAGACTTGTCAACTTTCCTATCTCTTTCTCTTTCATTCCTCAAAGCAACCAGCATGAAAATTCTCAGATCTGTAGACAAGGTACGAGAAGCAGATTGCCTATTTCACACTTTGGGAGTGAGCCACAGCGGGAAGAGGACCAATAAAGAGAGAAGGTGATGATTCTGAGGAGGAGGGAGAACAGGACATGGGGTAAGAAGGAACTAAAAGCCCCAGAGTGGCCCTAGATGACCTGTGTACTTACGTTATCAAAATCAGAATGAAACAAAGAGAATGAATCTGCATGGTTCCTCCATCATCTCATCTCAAACCCAACACAGTGAAACCAGAACTCTTAGCATTTCTTTCCCTAGGCATTTCTCTGTGTAATACTCTTACCTATTAAAAAAAAATGCACATAAAGTGCCACCAGGAACATCCTACTAATACATAGTCACGTAAGGTACCATTCTCACCCCATCTCACAAATGAGAAAACTGGGGTGCAAGGTTCAATCAACCAAGGTCACGCAACTAACAAGTTTCAGAGCTGAACTTGAAGCTAGGTCATCTGACTCCAGAGTCAGGGCTCGTCAGACCCCAGCCATGCTGAGTGTACCCAGATTCCCTTGCTGTCGACTAGGCTATGAACTAGAGAGTTACCTTTGTCATTTTACAATGATGCTTCACTTATTCAAGATTTTTCCTCCATAAAAAAAAAAATACCTATTCCTATCTGCCAACAACCATATACAACTTACTTTCTGCTCTGTGTCGATTTTTAACCAGAGGAGGGAAAATAAGGATAAAAAATAAGAAATGGATTGTCAACGCTGGAATGAAAGCATTCAAGTATGGGCAAGGTGGAGTGCTAAGTTCAGGTATTTATAGATCAAATCAAAGTCGTGGTCGTATAAACCGAAAAGCACCAACAAAAAGCCCGAGACTCATGAAAACACATAGGATCTAAAAGCCATTTTCAATCACACTGAAGAATTATTCCACACGAGAGCAATTCCAAGGCTTGATTTTTTTCCCTTTGGTTCAGGCAGCCAACTGTAATTAAATTCTACTAACAAACCTACTGAGTTGAAGTCAACAGATACCCAATGAAAAATCAAGGCAAACAAATAACCTTACCTGCAGACGTGTGTTTGAACTTTTCGCTTTTCTTCTTCCTCCATTTCCAAGGCTTGAAGATCCTCCCCAGGTTGGCAAACTTACTTCTCCTCCGGATGGGTGGGGTGTGGGTACCTGGGACGAGGGAGTCAGAACGCATGGCCGCCAGCCTCTCCACTTCCTCAGCTTGTTTTCCCGAGGAGGAGATGGAAAAAGGAGAAAGAAAAGTGTTAAAATGGGAGCCTCACAGATGGCCAACGTTTTCCATGGTTACAGATAACAGAAACCACGTGACCGAACTTCCGTTTCTCTTTTTGCCTTTTGGAATGGGAGTCATACCAACATGTTCTAAAGGCTGGTGACAGTCAGCCAAAGCCTAGGGGATCTGGAGCACCCAAAATGGATTTGGCCAACCTTAACCTAGGCTCGAGAAGGAGGACGAGGAGGAGCAGAGCCCTCCTGACACAGAGACTCCCAACAAGGCAAGGACAGGCCGTGAGAAGAGTCAGATGACAGTCAGTGTAACTACCGGTGCAGCACTTTCTCGAGTAAGACTTGGCAGACGCTATCACTACAACACCGTCTGCTGAGAAAAGAGGGAGAAAACATTTACCAACCGTCCATTCCAATGCCAGCACGTTCTACCACCCACAACGCTCTTTCCTAGGATGATGCTTCACCCAGACGGGCAGAAGCACTAGACTCTACTGAATGAGTGGCTCCACCTTAAAATCCAATTGACTGTTTTCAGAATCACACTTCAGTATATCTTATAATTGCTTTAATTCCTCTAGGTCTTTTTGTTCCTGGTACTTTGCTTTAATAAAAAATTCTTAGAAACTGAGAGTGGAGAGTGACATTAGGTACCATCTAGACTCATCCCACGGAGAAGGCAATGGCAACCCACTCCAGTACTCTTGCCTGGAAAATCCCATGGACAGAGGAGCCTGGTGGGCTGCTGTCTATGGGGTCGCATAGAGTCGGACATGACTGAGCGACTTCACTTTCACTTTTCACTTTTCATGCTTGGAGAAGGAAATGGCAACCCACTCCAGTGTTCTTGCCTGGAGAATCCCAGGGACGGCGGAGCCTGGTGGGTTGCCGTCTATGGGGTTGCACAGAGTCGGACACGACTGAAGCGCCTTAGCAGCAGCAGCAGACTCATCCCAACAACTTGACATTTGAGGACATGAAGACCTTCAAACTCATAATGCCTCGGGGACCCTTTCTTAAGGGCCACAATCTCTCTGACTCCTTTTACCACTTGGGACAAAACTTTTCCAGTGTACTTGAGCATCCATAGATCTCAGGGAGGTAAAGAGAAGGTAACCTTATTGACAAAATCAAGGCAGGAGGGAGGGACCTGCCTTTCCAGAAAGTCCAGTTACATCTAGAGCTGAGGCCAACACAGAACCACTCTGCTGAGCCTCTAACATAATCCTTCAGAAAAACTCCTGGACTTCGCAACACAGGCTGATCTCTGAAGCTCGGTCTTACAGCCTGATGTTTTACCTGCTGTCATCCAGTATGGATTGAACTCAGGAGATTCAATTATTCAACAGAAAGAGAAAGAACAGCACTGAAACATACACACTGCCATGTGTGAAGCATATACCCAGTGGGAATTGGCCATATGATACAGGGAGCTCAAAGGGGACATATGTATGCCTATTGGTGATTCATGTTGATGTATGGCAGAAACCAATACAATACTGTAAAGAAATTATCCTCCAATTTAAATAAAAACAGACCTATATATGGGACCTCAACCATGTGCCAGGCAGTGTGCGACAGTGACAGATGATGGCAGGTTGGTAAAGGCTGTGGGCAAGACTGAAAGGAAGTAGATGAATTTTAGAGACGTCTGGGAAGCCAAGTCAACAGGACCCAGGACTGACTGGGTGGTTGAGGGGGAGGAGGCAGATCATTCCTGATGCCCCATGGATCATGTCAGTGGAATGGCCCCCTCCATTCATGGAATCAGGGAACACTGTGGGGCCATCAGTTTGGGGGACAGTGGTGAGCACTCAACAACTTGAACACATTGCATGGCGAAAGCACTTAACCCTTTGATTACAGGGTTCAGTGCATGGGGACCCCTCTCTTCCATCACTGTCTTACGTGACCACTTAATAGTGAGCCAGACACTGATCTTTCCTGGAACAGATACACCGAAGAACTGGACATGGTTGGGCAGAGTCTAGAGGAGGAGACAGTGGCATCAGTGTGGAAAATTCCTCTGTCAGAGGGAACTGCCAAATTCAACAGAGGCAAAGAGGACAGAGGGGCGGACTCTTCTTCGTCACTGGAGAAGACCCCAGGGTGTGCCATTTGGGGCTGGATTTTAGAGAAGGAACCGTTCTCCCTACATGGGGAAGAAGAGAAGTGGATCTCTGGAAGGAGAAAGAGACCCAAAAGGAACAGAGCGGGCTGAAAGAATACGGCATTGCCTGGGAGCTGTAAGAAACCCAGGGAACCCGCGGAGTCAGCTACGCTGGGTGAGACGGGGAGTCAGTGCTGAGAGGCGGGCATGGGTCCAGAGCCAGACTCTGCAAGCCTTCAGAAAACTGGGTGTTTGGGTTTCATCCTATTTGCAGGGGGAGACGGACGGGAATCTGAAAATGGGAATTGACGTTATTACGTTCAAGGAATACTTTCGGAATGCTCACTGCGTACCAGACACTTGGGCTATGTCAGTTAACAGAAGATAAAAATACCAACTGACGGAGCTTACACTGGGGGTAGGGTGGAGAGCAGGCAACACACAGCAAAACCAAGTAAACCGCATTGCATGCTGGGAGACAGCCGCTAGAGGGAGAAAAGAAAAGGTAAGTACGACAAGTAAATGACATCAAGAGTGTCTAGGCTGGGGAGGGACTCAGCCTTAAATAGCCTGATTGAGAAGACATACGACCAGGACACAATCAGATTTGTTTCCGAGAAATATTATAGTGACAGCCAACGGCATCCTGAACTGGAGTGTGAACAGACAGGTGGTGGAGCGTAACAAAGGAGCCCACCAGACACATCTGGAGGGCAGTGACAGAAGGGGCACGGAGAAAAGACGTGATCCAGCAGAGAGAGAATCAGCACATCATGGTAATCTTCTAGATGCACATGGCGGAGGACAAGAGAGCAAGGACGAAGTTTTCGCTTCCCACGACCAGGGAGATAATGAAGACTTTACATGTTTTAATGAACTCTGACTAGAAAGGAAAGAAGCAGAAAAGGATGGTTGCTCAAGGACAACGGCTTTGAAACCAAATAATGAAGTCTTTTTTTTTTTCTTTAGGGGGTTGGATTTTATTTCTTAAGCTCACGGAGAATTACTGAAGAAAGTTTGTCAGGAAGGGATGGGAAGACAGGATCACATTACTAGGCTGAGCAGCAAGCACCAGCGGAGAGCAATAGACTGAAGATGCTGGGAAGAGATTGAGAAGTTTGTGAAACAGGGTTCTTAGGGAGGAGAGGTGGGATCAAAAGTACTTACAGAAATCAGTCATCAAAGACTTTACTCTGAGTTATGAACATCTGAACCGAGGTCTGTGATCACAAATGGCACGGATCAGATGTGAGCCTCAGGAAGATGAATCTGGCAGCAATGGATAAAGTGGATTACTGGGGACTGAAGAGACAAAGATAAAGATGGAAGAGACTTTAAGTAAGTCTGGGCTACAGAGAGGCTGAGCAGACAGATTTAAAAAAAAAAAAAAAAAAAAACTGCAATGAGGAACTAGAAGCCAAATAGAGCAAGTAAACAGTCTCTGGAGCAATACTGATTTTGGAAATTATTCTCTTTGAAGGCTACCAGCTGCTTGAGTTGGTACCCTCTTGAGTGTGCTAAGTCGCTTCTATCATGTCCGACTCTTTGCAACCCCCTGGACTGTAGCCACCAGGCTTCTTGTCCATGGGATTCTCCAGGCAAGAATACTGGAGTGGGTTGCCATGCCCTCCCTCCTCCAAGGGATCTTCCCAACCCAGGGATCCAACCCGAGTCTCATGTCTCCTGCACTGCAGGTGGATTCTTTACCACTAGAACCATCTGAAGGCCCCCTCAACAATGCCAAACAGCTGGGAAGAGCCACATAGTGACAACTGTGGGAAGCCACAGCAAGGAGGTTTTGAATCCAGGATGGAAACCAGCTCAAGACAGTCTGGTGACCTGATTCCCACAAGATCACTTTCTCTTTTGTGGCCATCACCTTTTGAAAACTTCTTACCTTAGTTGATAATCTCAGCTTGTCCAGATTCTGCACCTATCTTCCTAATCTAGTCTCCTGCCTTCAAACTTACATGTTACACTGTTGCTAGATTACTTTTCTTAGAAATTTCCAATGACTCCCCATAACTTAGAGTAGAAAGTTCTAGTTTCTTGCTTTGCCCTTCAGGAATCTCCATCTGAGTTCCTGCCCAGAATGATCTTCTAGTACTTCTCTAAACAGAGTTTGCAGCCCAAATGAAACGCTGCCTGGACCCAACAGACTTGGGGAGTGGGAATCAAACCATTGAAATTATATGCAAAATTTCATGTCTATTTGAGTATCTGCATTTGGCTGGAGGAGTTCCCATCATTTGAGTCTCCAAACACTCTAAGACACAAAAGGTAAAAAATTTAAAGCATCCAGGGGCTTTCCCGGTGGCTCAGAAGTCCCCGGTCTGGGAAGATCCCACATGACTCAGAGCAACTAAGCCAATGCACCACGATTACTGAGCTTGTGCTCTAGAGCTCGGGAGCTACAACTACTGAAGCCTGAGTGCTCCAGAGCCTGTGCTCTGCAACAGGAAAAGCCACCACAATGAGAATCCTGAGCACCACAGCTAGAGAGTAGCCCTCACTCCCCGCAACTAGAGAAAAGCCCACACAGCGACTAAGACCCAGCACAGTTCAGTTCAGTCGCTCAGTCGTCTCCGACTCTTTGCGACCCCATGAATCGCAGCACGCCAGGCCTCCCTGTCCATCACCAACTCCCGGAGTTCACTCAAACTCACGTCCATCGAGTCAGTGATGCCATCCAGCCATCTCATCCTCTGTCGTCCCCTTCTCCTCCTGCCCCCAATCCCTCCCAGCATCAGAGGCTTTTCCAATGAGTCAACTCTTCGCATCAGGTGGCCAAAGTACTGGAGTTTCAGCTTTAGCATCATTCCTGCCAAAGAAATCCCAGGGCTGATCTCCTTCAGAATGGACTGGTTGGATCTCCTTGCAGTCCAAGGGACTCTCAAGAGTCTTCTCCAACACCACAGTTCAAAAGCATCAATTCTTTGGCACTCAGCCTTCTTCACAGTCCAACTCTCACATCCATACATGACCACAGGAAAAACCATAGCCTTGACTAGACGGGCCTTGTGTTGGCAAAGTAATGTCTCTGCTTTTGAATATGCTATCTAGGTTGGTCATAACTTTCCTTTCAAGGAGGAAGCGTCTTTTAATTTCATGGCTGCAGTCACCATCTGTAGTGATTTTGGAGCCCAGAAAAATAAAAGTCTGACACTGTTTCCACTGTTTCCCCGTCTATTTCCCATAAAGTGATGGGACCGGATGCCATGATCTTCATTTTCTGAATGTTGAGCTTTAAGCCAACTTTTTCACTCTCCACTTTCACTTTCATCAAGAGGCTTTTTAGTTCCTCTTCACTTTCTGCCATAAGGGTAGTGTCATCTGCATATCTGAGGTTATTGATATTTCTCCCGGCAATCTTGATTCCAGCTTGTGTTTCTTCCAGCCCAGTGTTTCTCATGATGTACTCTGCATAGACGTTAAATAAGCAGGGTGACAGTATACAGCCTTGACGTTCTCTTTTTCCTATTTGGAACCAGTCTGTTGTTCCATGTCCAGCTCTAACTGTTGCTTTCTGACCTGCATACAAATTTCTCAAGAGGCAGGTCAGGTGGTCTGGTATTTCCAT
>NW_011494846.1:324493-325210 GCF_000754665.1 Bison bison bison | reverse complement strand
ATTTTCCACAGTGGATCCACTGATCCACACAGTCAAAGGCTTTGGCATAGTCAATAAAGCAGAAATAGATGTTTTTCTGGAACTCTCTTGCTTTTTCCATGATCCAGCGGATGTTGGCAATTTGATCTCTGGTTCCTCTGCCTTTTCTAAAACCAGCTTGAACATCAGGAAGTTCACGGTTCACGTATTGCTGAAGCCTGGCTTGGAGAATTTTGAGCATTACTTTATTAGCGTGTGAGATGAGTGCAATTGTGTGGTAGTTTGAGCATTCTTTGGCATTGCCTTTCTTTGGGATTGGAATGAAAACTGACCTTTTCCAGTCCTGTGGCCACTGCTGAGTTTTCCAGATTTGCTGGCATATTGAGTGCAGCACTTTCACAGCATCATCTTTCAGGATTTGAAACAGCTCAACTGGAATTCCATCACCTCCACTAGCTTTGTTTGTAGTGACACTATCTAAGGCCCACTTGACCTCACATTCCAGGATGTCTGGCTCTAGGTCAGTGATCACACCATCGTGATTATCTGGGTCATAAAGATCTTTTTTATACAGTTCTTCTGTATATTCTTGCCACCTCTGCTTAATATCTTCTGCTTCTGTTAGGTCCATACCATTTCTGTCCTTTATCGAGCCCATCTTTGCATGAAATGTTCCCTTGGTATCTCTAACTTTCTTGAAGAGATCCCTAGTCTTTCCCATTCTGTTGTTTTCCTCTA
>NW_011494846.1:306118-324076 GCF_000754665.1 Bison bison bison | reverse complement strand
TTGAGATTGCATCCAAGTACTGCATTTCGGACTCTTGTTGACCATGATGGCTACTCCATTTCTTCTGAGGGATTCCAGTTAGCCAACTTAAATCATCTTCTGCTAAGGAGTATAGGGAGAGGGTATACACTGAAGCCAAAAAAAACAAAAACAAAAGCAAAAAAACCCAGATATGAGTTATTCAGGATTGCCACAGAGTTCGCTCTCATAGTTGGTGCTTCCTAATGGTCTGTTCAGCCAGTAAATGAATGACGGAACTGACCCCACTCATTCACACCATTTTGGAGGTATGAAACTTAGCATCCCTATTTGACTCAGAAAAATGCACTGCGAGGACCAAAAAGCTCTTTCACAATCACAACTTCCAGAAATGAATTAAAATCATTCTGAAATTACCATGCTAAAATAATTATAAGAAATTAGGAGTGCCTTTGAAAAATTTAGAGTGGAAAAGAGCTGACAAACCATTACAAAGGCCTAATTATAACTCCATCTTTAAATGAATCCTTATGAAGTATATTATTAAACCCAAGATGTTTAGTCCTTAAGTCTGGAGTTTTTGAACAGATGGATTACTTTAACTGTTTATGTTCTAATCATCACATGACTTCTTCCCCCCGTTCATCTGATGGAAGGGGCTAGCTCTCAACCTGTTTTGCCCCTAGACAATGATCTTGGAAGGCCTGAAAGTGAAGAAAGAGACCAACTCTGAACACAGTTTGAAGAGGAAGAAAAACAAGAAAACAGAACACGGCTCAGAATACAGTGGCCTCTGTCCAGCCAACCCCAGGGACAGGAGCGAACAGGATGGAGCCGAGTAGGTGAGAAAGGTCTGTTTATGAAAACAGCCTTCTTTTGAAACACATCAAGAAAAGGCTGCTTCGCCCAAGCCCGCTGCTCTCAAAGGTGGCTTCCTCTTGCTGCTGAGAGAGGAGACAGCTGTCTGGAGAAAGTGCTCCACTGAGACACAAATCAGCTTGAATGTCAACGGCCAGAACTGAGAACACTGACCCCCGCAAGGTGGGAAGCTGGGCAGCTGAGCCCATTCAGAGGGAGGAGGGGAGGCCTGGATCTCTGGGGGTCTTCCCTGCGCATCTATCAAAGATCCCCTCCTAATAGACCAGGTGGGCTGGGCTCCCTTTCAGGGCATAACTGGGATGGATTGGCTTTATCAGACAGCGGGGCCTGTCTGGGAGGAGGTGGCTTTTCATTCTCTTTAGCAAAGCAGGAGACAAAACACTGATGGATGCATGATTTTAACACATTATTGACCAGGGGATTTTTGCAGAAGCTAATGCCTGTGGCTGGTGATTTGTTATGTAAGTGAATATTGATACAGTCCAGTCAAAAACGTTCAGGGTAACAAATACCTGAGCATTAACACCTCTCTGGTCAATAAGTTAATTACCAAGAACCCAAGGAGCTGTGTCTGTGTGTGCTCTGAAGTCACACACCACCACCCCCACCAGCTCCCCGGGGTGGCCAGGCTGCTCCTGGTGGGCTCTTAGAACCTGCGGGGGGTGGGGCACAGCAGGGCACTTCAGCGGGCATTCCCTTACATTGGTTATTTCTTATGGTGGCTCAGCTTTCAAAAGGCTTATCCAAAGGAAGCACCAGCTTTGGCGTCCTGCTGGCCAGGAATGTGTTAGTCATTCAGGGTCCCCCTGAGAAGTCTGGACAGAAGGGAGCCACAGCGTCTGTGTTGTCTGATGTCTAGTCAACAGACAAGGCAGAAGGGCCAGGACATCTGGGGCCTCCACTCTAGATCTCTCCACATGCCAAGTGCTCTTGGGATTTCTGAACAACTTGAGAGGTTCCCAGGTTGGACTCTTGCTTCTCAACCCAAAGCGAACCCCAGAAGAGAATGCTTATGGAGCAGGATCCGGGAACATTCACTTCCCCTTCCAATAAGATTGCAAGGGGTTCTGTTTTCATGACATCTCACCAGCCTAGGAATGGGAGCCCAAGATAGGGGTGGAGAGCTGTCAGTCAAGTACACTGAGCTGCCCAGGGCACAAAACTGCCGCCTTTCTGCCTCAGGCAGGATGACCTTTGCTTACAGATGCAAAACAAGGTCACACAGGTCCCTGGCCAGTTAGGAAGTGCTCAACTACGACCGCTCTCCCCTTTTAAAAACGCAATTTCAGTTCCAAGAGACACCTTATCACATGGACATGGAGAATGGTTATGAAGCACCAGGCATAAGAGGGCCGAGGTTTCCCTTTTTCACTCAACTATCATAGCACAGTCTCCTTTAGAGGCCAGATCTCTTTTGAAGAGTTTCTGTCTAACCTAGCACTGATCTGTGTTAACTACCAGGTGTGTTTAAAAAAAACAAGAGTGATGCATTTTTATTCTAAAAATCAGGACCCACTGCCTAGTTCCAGGAGGTGCTGAACGGGAGGGCTAGACATTAGAGGGGGCGGCCATGAGGGTGAATGGAGGCTTCATTGCCCAGAAAAGGTTTAGGGGACACACAGGAGCCTGTAAGGGCTGGGAGGCAAAGCAGAACTGCCACACTGCCCCCGGAGAGCCTAAAGGGTTCAGTGCAAACACAAATGTGATTCCTGAAAACACGCCGGTGTTAACATCGCTGAGGACAAAGATCTGTGGTGTTCACACCTCTTCTCACTCTAGCCTTCCCTTGACTTTCACTGTCCTTACATGTTCTTCCACCCTCTATGTACTACCTGCCTCTTCCTCATCCCTCACCAGCAAGTCAAAAATGGATTCAACATTAGAATTAAGGTGCGAGCACTGATTCAGGCGTGTGCTGTGTGCTTAGTCTCTCAGTCGTGTCTGACTCTTTGCAATCCCATGGACTGTAGCCCTGCTGGCTCCTCTGTCCATGGAGGTTCTCCAGGCAAGAATACTGGAGTGGGTTGCCATGCCCTCCTCCCAGGCATCTTCCCAACCCTGGGATCGAACCCAGGTCTCCTGCACTGCAGGCGTATTCTTTACCATCTGAGCCACCAGGGAAGCCCATGAATACTGGAGTGGGTAGACTATTCCTTCTCCAGGGGATCTTCCTGACCCAGGAATCCAACTGGGGTCTCCTGCATTGCAGGCAGATTCTTAACCCGCTACGCTACTAGGGATGAGCACAGCTCCAGTGAACAAAGGCTTTCTCTGTCTTAATCCAAAGGCTGGTTAATCTGAGTGATGCAGGCTCCAGTGAGGAGGGGACGGAGCTCTGGAGCCCCTTGGCTACTTAGACACACAGGTGGCTGCCTTCTCTACCTGGGACTCCCCAAAGGAAAAGCCAATCACATGGCCACAAACTTCACCCCAACTCCAGGTGCAACCATCACACACCGCTCAGCCACTGTGCCTCTGGAAAGATAGAAAAATGTTCATATTCAGAAAGCAGCTAATCAATAATCCTGTTACAGGAAGGGTATTCTTCCCAAGGGAAGAACCAATAAGGGGTGCGCCTTACAGTCCTGAGGGCTAGAAGCAGATAGAAAAAGTCAATTAGGCTGCATGTGCTGCTGCTGCTGCTAAGTCACTTCAGTCGTGTCCAACTCTGTGTGACCCCATAGACGGCAGCCCACCAGGCTCCCCTGTCCCTGGGATTCTCCAGGCAAGAACACTGGAGTGGGTTGCCATTTTCCTTCTCCAATGCAGGAAAGTGAAAAGTGAAAGTGAAGTCGTTCAGTCATGTCTGACTCTTAGCGACCCCATGGACTGCAGCCTACCAGGCTTCTCCATCCATGGGATTTTCCAGGCAAGAGTACTGGAGTGGGGTGCCATTGCATTCTCCGAGGCTGCATGTACCCAGGCCAATAAAAAAAAAGTGAAAGCCTGTCACTAAACCGTGTCCAACTCCGTGTGATCCCATGGACTGCAGCCCACCAGGCTCCTTTGTTCATGGAATTTCCCAGGCCAGAATACTGGAGCGGGTTGCCACTTCCTTCGACCCAGAGTTTGAACCTAGATCTCTAGCTTGGGAGGTGGATTCTTTACCACTGAGCCAGTGCCAGGCACTGGCCAACTTCCTTTCTGGCTCCGGAGATTTCTGCCTGGCAGGGGGCTGTCCCACCCACTGGCGGGAGCTGGTCTTAAAGGGCTTTCCCAGGCTTGCCACTGTCTTCAGCACTCTGAACAGCCACCCTTTACTGGCACCTTGGCAAAGGCACACCAGGACGCTATGACAACAGGAGGAGGAGAGAGGAGAATTCATGGATCTCGTGGGACCAAAGATGACCCAAGACATGTTTGTGTTAATCTGCTCTTGAAGCAGTAGTTGAAATCCAAGAGGAAAAGGAGACTATCCCTAAATCCTAGGCCCAAAATGTACTTTTGAAGATGAAAAGAGGGTAGCTCTGCTGGTTCTGAACTTTAGAGGTCATTGTATAAGCAGCTATATGACTAACATGAACTCTGCAGACTCTGAACAGGATATGAGATCCTTGTAACAGGAAGAGAGATTTTAATCAGGAGGTGCTTCCGTAAGTATTGATGTGAATGACGACCATGACGATGATGATAATAGTATTATAACTGTGACCAGTTTTTAGACACAAAGTCAGCCAGGCACTTAACCTAAGCACTGATACATAACACCTTACACAATCCTCACATTAATCTTATGAGTTACTGTTATTATTCAGTCTTCACTTTACAGGTGGGAAAATTGAGAAACTGATGAACAGGAAGATGTGATTCTCAGCAAAGAGAAAAAACCCAGGCCTTAAATGAAGATTTGTCTATTTTCAAGAATACCTTCCCACACTATGAAAATCTGGCTCTTCAAATCTCTATGTTAGTGACTAATGTAATAGGACTTCAGTGATGAGGGAGAAAACAAGCCTCTTTTTGAAAAGGCTACAAAACAGATGCCAGTATAAGTAAATCTAGACAGCATATTAAAAAGCAGACATTACTTTGCCAACAAAGGTCCGTCGAGTCAAAGCTATGGTTTTTCCAGTAGTCATGAGGAGTGAGAGTTGCACCATAAAGAAAGCTGAGTGCTGAAGAATTGATGCTTTAGTCCCTTGGACTGCAAGATCAAACCAGTCCATCCTAAAGGAAATCAGTCCTGAATATTCATTGGAAGGACTGATGCTGAAGCTGAAACTTCAATACTTTGGTCACTTGATCCCAAAGAACTGACTCAATGGGAAAGACCCTGACACTGGGAAAGACTGAAGGCAGGAGGAGAAGGGGACGACAGAGGATGAGATGGCATCACTGACTAGACAGACATGAGTTTGAGCAAGCTCCGGGAGTTGGTGATGGACAGGGAAGCCTGGAGTGCTGCAATCCATGGGGTCACAAAAAAGCCGGTCACAACTGAGCGACTGAGCTGAGCCAAAGAAAAGTGGTGTCATTGGTCTTATCCTAAAATGTCATAAAATGTACATATATATAAAATGCACATGCATATAAGCAAACATGCCCTGGAGGATATCCACCCAAAGTCACTAGGACACGCAGAACCAGTAGGATGCTCTCCATGAAGCCCTTGTGCCCCAGGCTACAATTAGGAGCTCAGCAGGTGCAGTGTGGCCTGAAATAGGCTCAGATCTGCTTTACTTAGAAAAGGCTATACACGTGTATGGTGGCAAGAATCTCAGTTTTGAAACCAGGAGGATGTGGGTTCAGATCTGCAATCTACTGCCTACTAGCTGTAAGATAAGGGTTCTTTTTGGCTTCTGGGCAGGAGGTCTGGGTTTCCTGATTTTTCTCCAAAGAATCACCTCTCCTCCACTTCCAGTCCTGGCAACTCAGGAAAGTGCTATCTCACTCCTGAGGCCAGAGGCAGGCACGTGACCCAGCGCCAGCCAATCAGAACACTGCATTCTCCACCCACCCTCCTACCAGTAGTCATTCATTCAAGGATGAGGAAGTTAGCCCTGCCAGGCAATAAGACTAAATTATGGATTTTGTTGGGGCTATTGATAGGCGTGTGCTCTCAACTGGGATTGCCTATTAGGCCCTAAGCCTGGTCAAAGCAGGGACCATAAATTTTAAATCCTTCTCTCAGACTTGGTTAAATATTTAAAAAAAAAAAAAAAAATCTAGGGCCCAATGGTAATTCATATGCTTTGGAAGAAAACAATTCTATTAAGTCGAGTACTTTCTATTTTCAGAGTTCTGTGCTGAGAGGATATTCACATTCCAGGGCCACAGACAGTCAAGGGACAAAGAACACTGCTAACAGACTAAACAGGAGGGGAATTTAAATTTATAGAGGTGTTTCTCTTCATTGAGATAGTAGATGTTATCCACAAAATTCTTCCTGAGATAGTC
Source organism: Bison bison bison (assembly GCF_000754665.1). NCBI lineage: Eukaryota > Metazoa > Chordata > Mammalia > Artiodactyla > Bovidae > Bison > Bison bison. The sequence continues at coordinate 317,821 of NW_011494846.1, read as the reverse complement.
AAAACAAAGTTCCTGTTTCATCTCCCAGTCAACCACCAAAGAATGTAACAACTACAAAAATTTATAACACATTCTATTGTTCCTTTAATCTACAAATTTGTGCTGGGAATGGAACCTCTGCACTGAAAAGAATTCTCAAGTCTTTTGTTAATCCAAAGGGACAATCTAAATAATGTAAATTCTGTGCTTATCCTAAAACCTCAGATCCTTGAGTCCCATGCTCTTGAATAACTACGTAATGCCTCTCACAGCTTTAAATTAGACCGCAACGAAACCTGGTTTCTCCTGCAGGGGTCAGCAAACTCTTTCTGTAAAGCCAAATCATAAATATGTATGTTCAGTGGCTCAGTCTGTCACGACTCCTTGTGACCCCAGGGACTCCAGCCGCCAGGGTCCTCTCTCTGTCCATGGGATTCTCCAGGCAGGAATACTGGAATGGGTTGCCATGCCCTCCTCCAAGGGATCTTCCCAACCCAGGGACTGAACCTGTATCTTCTGTGTCTCCTGTACTGGCAGGCAGTTCTTTATCACTGTGCCACCTGGGAAGCTCCAATATGGGCCATTCGCTTCTGCTGCAAATACTCAATTCTGCTGCTGCACCATGAAAGCAGCCTCAAACAAATGTACACAAATGCACATGGCTGTGTTTCAAAGACTCTTATTTACCCAAACAGGCAGCCAGCCTTTGGGACCATGTCAACCCTTGCCCTATAGCATGGAGTTGCTGGTAATCTTTCCGCCATCTCGAAGGAAGAGCCCACCTGAGAACTGGCTCAATTCTCAGCCAACAGAGAAGAAAATAAAAGGTTGAGGGTGGTATTGCTCAGGTTAGCCCCTGAATCATTTGAGGCCCTGGATCCAGCCATGCCTGAAACCATTCTAAACCCAGACCAATGAATTATATGAACCAATGAATTATCCTTTTCACTTAAGCCAGGGTGGGTTTGGTTCACTTTCACTGGCAACCACAAGAGTTCTAACAAATTAACTGTGTGATCACCAGCTTGCTCTCCTATAAAACAAGGACAATATTGACTTGCAAGGATTAATAGGTATGTACTTAAAAGTCAGGCAGACCACCTGGCCAATGAGGGTTCCTCTAGGGCAATTCCTTACATCTTTACCCTAGGATGTTCCTTAAGGAATTAGATGGGTTTTTTTGTTTGTTTGTTTGTTTTTGAGTTTTGGAGGCTCTGAACTATGCTGAAACACTCCAGGCTGATGTAAGAATCAACTGAAGTACCAGTGTAATTTTTTAAATCACTGGTTTGCATCTTAAACCTGTTGAACCAGAATGTGAATGTACAATAAGCAGCCCAGGGATTTCTGATGCCAGGGTTCTGAGAATCACATGTGGAGAAACAGACTAGACAGGGAATTCCTACAGAAACCTAGAATCCTACTCCCATCTCCCCAGTTAAATCTATAGCCTTCAGGAGGCTGGCTAAGGAGGAGCATCCCTAGTGCAGAAAACTAAGTCATGCTTCAGTCCCATCAACCAGCCCCCAAATCCTCAAATCACTAGGATTTTTTGCTTGCATACTAAGTCATGTCCAATTCTTTCTGACCCTATAAACCAGTCTGCTAAGCTCCTCTGTCCATGGGATTCTCCAGGCAAGAATACTTGAGTGGGTTGCCATGCTGTCCTCCAGGGGATCTTCCTAACCTAGGGGTCAAACTCATGTCTCTTATATCTCCTGCACTGGCAGGCAGCTTCTTTACCACCAGAACCACCCGGGAAGCCCAAGATGCTTAATGTTCATGGACTGCTTTATTCTTTCCAAGTGCTTGTACCTCTGTCATCTCATTAGAATTTCAAAACCTCCTTTTTATGCAGGTGGGGCACCAAATTTCCTAACTTTGTTTCCCTACAATGATGATTAAAATCTTATTTTCTCAAATATCACAATTTAGCCTGAGACCTAAGAAGGTCCATACCAAACATTTTAATCCTTTATTTCCCAAGCTTAATTTAATCACAAATATTGCTGTTTGGTGTTTCCTGGTGGATCATGATTTCGGTCTCATCAGAGACTAATGTTCACAAGAACAAAATGTACAAAATGCCAAGGCAGTGCCTTTTAAATGTCCCCTTTTATTGTTGCATGAAGTTAAGGCACTGAGGGGTCAACTGCCTTGCCCAGGATGCACCAGCTCAGAGGAATGAGAGTGGTCCAGGGCTTCTAAGTCTAGGGACGGTCAAGTGTCTTGCACATCTCTTATCTACTGGATGGCTCGAGAATGCTCAAGACCAGGCTGTGTAGGCTGTTGATTCATCTATTTTCAGTCTTTCCGTCCATTAACACTGTCAAGGTTCACACACTTCTCGACATTTTTCCTCCCTAGAGCTCCTTCTAAGATCGCATAAGAATAGTCACTCAGTCATTACTGAATATAGGATGACAGACAGCCTTAGGAGCCCTCACATTCCACTGAAAAGAACCGTTTCTTGAGTCTACTTTCTCTTACGCTCAGATTTCTCATTCTCTTCCTCTGATGATGTTAGTTTCCTTATTTGCCCCCCATTAGTTCAAAGACCAGCCTCTCAGTACCGTTTGTCATTTGGGCAGTGATTGTGTGAAACCTAAACGTTCCTCTGGAAAACACACTTTAGCAAGAATGTTGCTTCCTTGCTAAAATATGTTTTCATTCCCTTTCCTTGTGTGTGTAATTCCATCAGTAGCTCTAACTTGGGCCTTGACCGTTACTCAGAAAGTAAGAAATTTTGCTTATATATTTTTTGAGACTTTCACAGGGAATTCTTACTTTCACTTGCTTCAGGAAACAGACAGTAAGCGCCGTTAGTCTTTTTTTCACAGGTAAACGTCCTATTTTGCTTGTCCTCAGTAATTAATTGGGGATCTTTTATTCTTCTTCTCCAAGAAAGACATTCCATTTTTGAAGAGATCTCAGCAAGAAAAGTCACTGGTTCATTTTCTCCCATAAGGTCAGAATTCACATTTAATTTAGTTTATTTTAAAATTCTTATTATTGTTTCATATGACTACATATATTGACCTCAGAGCCCTAGAATTTGGACTCTGAAACCACAGTCTAAGTGCCAGATATCAGTTTGCTCTGGGACAATGGGCAAGTTAATTAACCTCTCATAATTACATTTCCTTCATTGCAAAATGGGGATAATACCTACCTCTCTGGTTATACAATCGTTATATCGATACATATAATGAGTTTAACGTATTAAACTCTAGAATAATAACTGGCACTTACTGTGTGTTCATTACATACTTCTTAACTTCAAGTCTAGGGGTTTGAATGATTTCGAATGATTTGGTCTGCGACTCTCTGAATTCATTCTTGGCTCCACTGGAAACTCATCTGAAGGTGAGGAAAGGTGGAGGGCTGCTAGGTCTTAGCTGGAGGGTAGCAGAAAGCAGAGTTAATGACTATCAAACAGGACTCCTGATCTAGAACAAGGAAACTAACTGGACAGAGACAGGTCTAAGGGGAAAGCCTCAAGTTCCTAAAGTTGAATCATTAGAATTTTGACCTAGACTATGTCAACCATTCTCTCCCCAACCCCCACTTTACTTGCAATAAGTGATTTTAATTGATAAGCATTTTTTCAGTTTGCCTTTGAGGTTATATAATAAAACTTCTCATCACTAAATTAACTCTAATGGTGCTAGTCTCTCTCCCCTTTCCAAAGCTGTCTAGGCATTAAAGGATAAAGCATCAGGTCTGGGAAAGGAAAAAAGGGATGTCATCAGATACAGACCGAGCTCAGGCCTCTCTCCTGTCTGTCCCTTCTGGCACCTAAAGAAGCACCAAGGCCCGTGAGCATGTGAAGTTATGATGCATTAACTCAGCAAACATTCGTTAGACATGCATCATGCAACTCAAGTGGTGGGATGGGGATTTAAGGAACGAGAAGATGAAGTTCCTACTCTTTAACACCCTAAAATGAAAAGTATCCCACAAAAGCAAACCCTATTCCATTTTTAGAGGAATCTGAAATTGATATGGACATATTAAAGCACATACAGAATCAGAGATAATAGAAATTCCTTGCTCTGTGTGACAGAATCATCTTAAAGGTCATTATTTCGTGCAAAAGTGTCATCTATTTCTGGACTCAAACTCAAAATACAAAAAGCAGAGCAACACTCACAGATAATTTCGGACCACCCTAGATTTTAACAGGAAAAAGGACTTACTTGCTTTTATCTGTACCTGAATCCCTGGGTACAACAAGCTACGGTATCATAGCCCTGCTATCTTTGCATTCGGTTTCTTATATGATCATGGCAACTAGTATCTGAATGGTACAGCCATTCCCTTAAATGCATGAGGCACCTCGGGCGGAATCCTTGTTATATTACAAATAAGTCAAAATAGTGAGGACCAGGCAGGTTAACGACACCAACTGCTGTCCCCGCCGATTACTCTCCTGATTTATCAGACAGCATTTCTGGATAGAATGTCCAAGCATTCCCTGGACAGTGCATGAGTTCAGCAGATATCAGGCAACACTGATGAGACATTTTGCTGCAGAGCTAATCAAGTATCAGACTTGGATAGTCTGAAATTGATTCTGCAAGCATAGGAAAGCTTTTCCATTGAAATGCAAGATGTGTAGAAAAATTCGCACTTCCTGCTTCTGAACCTAACAAAACAGTGGAAAATCTTAACTGGTTTCAAGATCTTCTCATCCAAAATACAAAAATCTACCGTGCGCAAGAGGAGTTCATGGTCATTCTCACAGCAACAATTTGAACAACGTTTTATCATTTATTAAGCACTTGCCTTTTATCACATCATGTCCCTACAACAAGCCAACAAGAGGCAAAGTGAATATTTTATTGCCTTTTCACAAAAGAGCAAATTGACAGTGGCAGAGATGGCTGGCTGCCTGGTCTCCCTTCCTCTTTAACGAAAGCATCTTGGGGTTCTGCCCAGCTGAAGACTGTTTCCTAGGCTCCTCTGAGGATAGGTGTCACTACGTTATCAAGCTTTGACTTGCGCTATAAGCTAAAGTGTTGCGAGCAACTTCTGGGAAATCTGCTTGAAGGGAAGGGATGTGCCATTTCTTTGGTGCACTTTTCTCTTCATCCAGTTTCATGAAGCAAAGATGTGATGACTGGAGCTTGGCAGCCGCTATGAAGACAAAGGCCACCTCCTCATAGTAATGAAGGAGCAGTAAGCTAGGTGGCACCATGGTCCTTAAAATCTTTGCAGAGCCATCATACATAGTAGCTTTGAACTGATTGCCTCTGCACTTTTCTGTAAGAGACACATAAGACCCGATCTTGTTTAGTCACTACTCTACCCCACTCCAGTACTCTTGCCTGGAAAATCCACGGACGGAGGAGCCTGGTGGGCTGCAGTCCATGAGGCCGCTAAGAGTCGGACACGACTGAGCAACTTCACTTTCACTTTCACTCTTAGGCGTATCCTGCTTTTGATGATAAATTATATGGTAACATGATCTTGGCACCCCACTCCAGTACTCTCGCCTGGAAAATCCATGGACAGAGGAGCCTGGTGGGCTGCAGTCCATGAGGCCGCTAAGAGCTGGACACGACTGAGCGACTTCACTTTCACTTTTCACTTTAGGAAATGGCGACCCACTCCAGTGTTCTTGCCTGGAGAATCCCAGGGATGGGGGAGCCTGGTGGGCTGCCATCTATGGGATCGCACAGAGTCGGACACGACTGAAGCGACTTAGCAGCAGCAACATTGAGTTTATGTGTTTTATGCAGCTGAATCTAATCCCAATACAAAGAAAAGCTTGCAGATGTTTATACAAACTATAGTGTTAAGTGGCAGAACATCAAGTGCTTACATACATGTTCTCATGCCACACTCTCTCGTGGACCAATTTTAGAACCTTTTATAGCCTGTTTCTTGGTTTGTAAAGGAACCAAATCCTTTCATGATTTTTAACACTAATATTCATTTTCAAAAGCCAAACTAGGGACTTCCCTGGCAGTCCACTGGCTAAGATGCCATGCTCCCAATGCAGGGGGCATAGGTTCAATCCCTGGTCAGGGAACTATGATCCCACATGCTACCCAGTGTGACCAAAAATTAAAAAATGAATAAAAAATAAAAAGCCAAACTACAGGAAGATGTTCTTCCTCCCTGCCCCTTTTCCTCTCTCTTCTATTGTATTTTTATGTCTCTCAGATTTTTTTATTTAAATCATTAGATTTCCCAGGGCTCAGCTCTCCCTAGACAATGTCACTTACTCTTGTGGCTTTAATTAGCATTGATAAGCTGAATATTTCTAAATTTATATTGCATCTGAGAAGGCTCTTCTAACAGACACCACATGTACTAGCTGTGTACCTCTGGCCAAGTTACTTAACTTCTCTGGGTCTCAGTTACCACATCTGTAAAATGGGGATAACAGCATCCACATCATTGGGTTATTGGGAAAACTCAATTATTTTACACAAACAAAAGGTCGTGAATGGCTCCTGAAGCTACCCTCTATCGTTACTATTCTTCCTCTCCAGATAATATTTCACAGGCCTTTAAGATGAATGATTCTTATCCTTGGTCTAATCATTCTTCAGTAATGGCAATGCCAGTCACCTAACTGCTCAGGGAGAAATCCATGAGTCAGCCTTGACACCAATGCTTCTGTCACCTCCCCCAGATCTAATTCATCACCAAAACAGGTCAAAACTACCTCTTAAATTATGTCTCCACTCTCCCCACCTTTCTCCTCAGGTCAGCCCATTTTCCACATCACCAGCTTCTGTGTTCTAATTCCCGCCCATCACCATCAGAGGTCCTTCACACAGCAGCCTGGGAAGCGCTCATAAACATCAATTAAAGCATGACACGGCTCTGCTCTAACCCCCAGCGAGTCATCCTGCTCTCAGGACAAGGCCCCAGTGTCTTCACATCAGCTCAGAGGGACCGTCCGCCCAGCTCACTACTGGCTCCAATCCTGCTCATCTTTTGTTTTCTTCAAACACAAGAAACACATCATTTCTGCATCAAGGCCTTTACACAGGCCATTGCCTCTGCCTGGGTGGGTACCTGCTGCACTTCTGAATGCCAGTTTCTCATTTAACAGGGAAGGCTGCGCCCCTTTCTGCCCATCTTCCCTCCTAACAGAACCCAGATCATCAAGCTCACCTGTCTATTCCTCTTCCACAAGATCACAAGCTTCCTGGAGGCTGGCCCCGCTTCCAGCATTAGTGGCTGGATCTCTGATCAGTTATTAAAGCGTGGGTAGCCCACCCGTATCTGGCCATTGAGCTTTGTAAGGGGTGCCTGTACAGGTGGTCAGGCTTCTAAGAACTGCTTCTTTGCTCCTAGAGAAAGACACCAGGAGGTGGTCCTATTTTTACCTCTGATCATCACGGGGTCAGAATATAAGGCCTGAACGGTAATAGGTATCTCACAACCAGCCTGGGAATGGAGTCCTGAAGCAAAAGAGGGCAGGGGAGAGAACCTCAGGGCAATGGATTCGGGCTTGAGCCTGCCTCATGTAAGGATTTATGATGTTAGACAATAAATGATCTAATTATTTAAGGCCAAGATGTCCAGGGTCTTCCCTTACACTGCAGCCAGAAGCATCATAATTGACCTGTCCATACTAGAATCCTGGAGACCTGGGTTCAATCCCTGGATCTGGAAAAATCCCCTGGAGAAGGGAACAGCTACCCATTCCAGTATTCTTACCTGGAGAATCCCACGGACAGAGGAGCCTGGCAGGCTACAGTTCCTGAGGTTGCGAAGAGTCCAACACAACTGAGCAACTAACATTTTCACTTTCACTTTTCCATACTAGATTGAGAGCAGGGACCATTTATGACACATAGGAAATGATCGATGAATAATTTGAGTGAATAAATGAATGAATGTTTCTCAGGAAAAGATAAGATAGGAAATATTATATATACCCAAACCAGAGTGTTTCCTGAAATGTTCAGAGTCAGGAAAAACAACTGTGGTTGAGACTCATTCTTTCTTTACTTGTAGGCAGAGCCATGGCTGGAGGTGGGGCTGTGGTGAAGAGACCGTCCACCTCTAAGATGTAAGAAAGAAGTGACCTGGTGAATTCTCACATTTTCAGCAACTGAGAGAAGAGAGGTTTTCTTGTCTCTTAGAAGAGTTGTTTAGTCCTTAAGTGTTCTCCCAAATCTTCCTGAACTGAGACTTTGTTTCAACTCAGTCACTGCTTTTCACAAAAGTTTGTCCCATAGGCCAAATATAAATAAGAGTTCTGCTGACCTAGATTGAGTTTCATACATTTTTGAAGGGTGACATCACAAGCTAAACTCCATTTCTCCATTTGCAACTCAACAGCATTAAAAACACAGTAACTCAAACGGTCCAACCAGGAGGGATTAACTAAATTAAGGGATAATCATTGACCAAACCACTGTGTGGCCACTAAATACAATGATGGACATCTCTAACTATCAACATGAAAACTGCCATAGTTTCTTGTTCAGTGGAAAATAAATTGCCAAATATTTTATGCGGTATAATTCGATTTTTCTAAAAGAGAAGTTTTCTACTGAAAAATGGAAGTACAGTCTTTATAGACTAATAAAAAACCAAAGAACACACTGGCTGGTTAATAAGACATAGTTAAAACGAACTTTTGTCTTGGGGAAAATAATGTGTTTTTAATCTGAGCACTAAATTGACCACAAAAGCAAAGAGTAATTCAAATATATTCTAACTGTTATGCAAGGCTCAAAGCAAGCACTGCATGCATCCTTGGAAGGCTATAGGGGTGTGTATGTAAACAGGAATTGCCTGAGACCTGGGGCAGATCCACTAAGCCGAAAGAAATCTGACACCATGAAGTCAGTATTTTCACAGGCTTTCTAACATTATTTGCTATTTGTTGAACTATCCTTCAAGAAACATTGAGGGTAATTTCTTCATCTATTTCCTGTCTCTTTGCTCCCCAGAAAAGTAAATGTTTTTGCCATTCATACTGGCTCAAATGCAAATGTAACTGTTCCCTTTTATGCTTATTTAAAAATTCGATGCAGTTACAGAATTGAATGGATCTGAGAAAGTCAACTCAGGAGGACAAGCCAGGTGAAAACAAAACTTATTTGCAAATGGAGAAGACTTAGGATATTTAAGTCTCACAAAGAAATCCTCTCTGTAACACTCAAGATACTCACAAGCACAACCCCAAAGCCAATAACAGGATTTTTAAAAAATATTATCAGGAGAACTCAGCTACATACCCACTGGGGGAAAAAAACAGCTGTTTATTTTTAGCTCTTTCTCAGCAATAACTGAACTCGTAAGATAAAATATGAGGGGAAGTGGTTTGGAGGGGAAAAAATTCTATTTTAAGGACTTTAACAAAAATTGGTTTCCCCATCAAACCACCTTTTATGAATTCAATTCACCAACATTTATCAAAAATCTGCGCTCTCTGCAGCTTTGTGAATTAGACCAAGAGGAGTCTCTGCTCTTCAGACATACTTGCAATACTGTAAAACGCACAGGGTCATCTAATGACTTAGACAAGACATGGAGAAAACAATTTTCAAGTTTTCTTGAAGATAGGATCATGCAGAAATGTCAGCAGAAACATTTCTTGGGAGTATTTTTGCTCTCATATTCCGTATAAGGTACACACAATTTTATTAAAAAAACAATTAATACCACTTTGTTGGACATGAGGCAGGCATGAGCTCTATCTTTATAGCACCAAGAAAGTTCTTTTCTCAACAATTCAAATTGGACAAGTTGAAGACGAATAAAAGTCAGATTTATATGAATTAAGCTTCAAAACTTCTGACAGATTGAACCAATACCATATACAGGATTTTTCTATCTGGTTCTGGGCTTGACCAACGGTGTTCAGTGCAGAATGTATCTCTTTAATAAGTGGTAAATATAGGTGGTGCCAGTAGTAAAGAAGGCAATGGCACCCACTCCAGTCCTCTTGCCTGGAAAATCCCATGGATGGAGGAGCCTGGTAGGCTGCAGTCCATGGGGTCGCGAAGAGTCAGACATGACTGAGCGACTTCACTTTCACTTTTCACTTTCATGCATTGGAGAAGGAAATGGCAACCCACTCCAATGTTCTTGCCTGGAGAATCCCAGGGACGGGGGAGCCTGGTGGGCTGCCATCTCGGGTCGCAGAGTTGGACTCGACTGAAGCGACTTAGCAGCAGCAGTAGTAAAGAACACGCCTGCCAATGCAGGGGACACAAGAAATGCAAGCTTGGTCCCTGGATCAGGAAGATCCCCTGGAGGAGGGCATGGCAACCCACTCCACATTCTTGTCTGGAGAATCCTATGGACAGAGGCGGCTAGCGGCTGCAGTCCATGGGGTCACAAAGAGTTGGACATGACTGAAGCGACTCAGCCCAGCACAAACATAGATTAGGCCAGGAAAAATTTGACAAAATTATTCCCAAGCTATATAATGTCAGAAAAATTAATTCATGGGTAATTATTCTACAGTATTAGGTAAAAATAATGTGTTCCTGAATTCCTTTAACCTGATGCTGAAATCTTGATATTGCATTAAACTAGTAGACTATTCCATAGGTCTCAATAGCAGTACAGACAACTATATACATGTTCTATAATAAATATTTTCAAGCCACAATCTTAAAACTGACACCTTTCTCAACATCCCCCTATAACATCCTATTACAGGTTAAACAACCTCATAATCATGTAGAACTTGGTGTAAGATTAAGAAGTGCAAACAATGATTTCGTTTTTCTTGCCACCTTTGCTTGGGCAATGGTGAGTTAAAAAGAAAGCTGGTAGTTTTTGAAACTTATTTTAAAGACATGAGTAATGTCCACACATGGTATGCACCCTAAAAATAAATGAACCTGCTTCAGGTGATATAACCAATGTGCCAGAAATTACCTGGAAAGGTATCTTGGTAGACAGGTAAAACAATCCTTTTCTCACACACTCCAAAAGACCGTCCCCTCCCAGCCGCACATGAAGCGGACTAAACCTTAGCTTTAAGGCTTTACCTCAAAAGCTAGCACCAACATGGGGTGGGGGAGAGACCACAACATTGTACTGCTCTGCTTCTTTAAATGTCTTAATGAAATCTGTTACAATTAAACTAACGGTGGACTTCTATCATTCCAGGATACAGTAACATTCTATGTCCTTCACCTGTACAAAGTGCATGGATTTGCCTAAGCAGAAGACTGAATGTGAACAGGGAAACATTAAACGTATTCAAACTTTGTGTGTGCTCAGGCGAGTCCGACTTTTTGTGGCCCCGTGGACTGTAGCCCTCCAGGCTCCTCTGTCCATGGAATTTTCCAGGTAAGAATACTGGAATAACTGCCACTTCCTACTCCAGGGATTGTCCTGACACAGATATGGAACCCAAGGCTCCTGTGTCTTCTGCACTGCCAGTCTGATTCTTTACCACTAGTGCCACCTGGGAAGCCCCATTCCAATGTTAAGGGCCAAATGAGACAAACATCCGTAGGGACCATCACCGTATTTCCAAATTTAACATAATTTGCTGACGTGAGAATATTTGAAATTTAGACGATCCTGAGAAATCAGGCTTGTGTAGGAATAAGTTATTATTGCCTCGGTATGTTGGACCTTGATGTCTCTAGGTGCTGTTTAACCATCAGTCTACACTTGTGGTTCTCAGTTGGGGTGAGGGAGGGAGGGAGTTGGGGGAAGACATTGGTAATATCTGGGGGCTTTCTGGTTGTGACACTGGGGTGGGGCAGGGGGGTGCTACTG
>NW_011494846.1:286258-306018 GCF_000754665.1 Bison bison bison | reverse complement strand
TAAACACCCTCCAATGCACAGGATAACCGCCCATAATGAAGAATTATGCAGCCCAAGTATCAGTGGTGCCAAGGTGGAGAAGCCCTGTTCCCTATAATTCAGAACACATGACTCAGAAGAAGCCAGGCCTGTCAACAAGCTCTGCCTTCACCTCTTGTACGTATTACTGTTGGGTTACTGGCTCAGCACATCCGTGCCTGTTCACTGGGAGTGCCCCCAATACGTAAAACAGACTGTGCTGCCGGACCAACAGACAGCCGTTTTGCTTGTTGTGACTTTTCTTGTTTGGCTATAATATAAACAGATGGTTTGGAAAAGCAAATGCCTTGACTGGTTTTAAAGTTCCTAGTTTATGAACAATGGATTCCACTTTAGGAAATCATTGATTAACAGAGCCAAGCAATTAATTGGCTCCTAATGTAAAAAAAAAGAAGTCATTTACGTATGCAGAATGCTAAGATCTCCCCCATCAGAATTCCTATTTGAGATTCAGAATACTATAATAACTGCAATAATGGACACTACGTATTGAGTGCTCACTTACTGTATCTAGGATCAGTGCCAAATGCTTTATTTATACTATCTCATTTGACCCTCCCTCCAGTCCTAAGTAGTGGATGCTATCAGAGTCACCATTTTAGAGACGTAGAAATTGAGGCTCAATCTGAAGAAGACCCTCAGGAAGTGGCCCAGCTGGGAACTGGGCCCAGTCACACTTGAGAGTCTACACCAGGGGTTGGAAAACCATAACCCTTGGTTTAAGTCCGGGTTGCTGCCTGTCTTTGTCAATAAAATGTGACTTCGTTTATACATTGCCTATGACTTCACTTTCACTTTTCACTTTCATGCACTGGAGAAGGAAATGGGAATCCCAGGGACGGGGGAGCCTGGTGGGCTGCCGTCTATGGGGTCACACAGACTCAGACACGACTGAGGCGACTTAGCAGCAGCAGCTGCAGCATGGCTGCTCTGGGACTACCACAGCAGAGGCGAGGGGTTGCAACAGAGATAATATGATGAAAGCCTAAAATGTTTACTGCCTGGCCCTTTATGGGAAAAGTTTGCCAACGCCATCTAAACTCTTCAACAGTAAGTCACATCAACTCAACATTTGTGCTCATACCCTGAGGCATGGAAGCCCTCTGCTTTCTACTGTCTAGGTAAGGAGCCTCCTTTCCTTTCTATAGGACCTTCTGGATCTGTTTTTGTGGCCATCCTGAAGGCTCATACTATGCTTTTCTTCAGGAAAAGAGTTTACTCGAATCATGGTAATGTTATGCCAAATGCAACTTATGAAATCTGATTTTCTCAGTCTGAAGTCATTAAAAAACAAAAACAAAACAAAATTATTGATCTTTTACTGGGAACACATTATGTGCCAGGAATACAAAAACATATAAAACAGCATCTTGCCCTCAAGGAGCTCAGAGATGCGGGGAAAAAGGTTCACGGACAGCAGAGTGGCTTCCTGTGGACAAGGCTCTGGGCCCTGGGACTTCAAGGACAGGGTCTCTCTTCTTGGGCCAACCAAGGTCTCAAAAGGAAAACATTTGAAACCCCATTTCTTTTAAAGAAAAAAGGTCTCCGTTATAATAAATAACAGAACTAGGTCTGATTTGCCTAATAAGTAGAACTATCGTTCGGACACAGTGTGATAGAGATAAACAGGAAGTATAAGCTTAGCCTCTGCAGGTCACAGGTGAGAAAACCAAGCACATAAGTGTACCCAGTGATGAGAGGAGACAATGATGCCAAAAGGCCTAGCAGCTGAGTGTCAACAATGTGCTCCAGAAGCTGCAAAGCTGAGTACTTGGTGACCGGCACATATTTGCCATATTTGTGGCAAGATATCGAAGCTTTCTAAGCCTCAGTTTCCTCATCTGGAAAATGGTGACTGCATTCAGAGGTCACCATGGGGAATGAGCTGATGTATGGAAAGTGCAGAGAGCAGAGCCTAGATCGTTGTAGTGAGTATAACAGAAGTATGCACTACTATGAAAGCTAAAAATGAGGCATGGAGAAGTGTCAGTTGCTCAGTTGTGCCCAACTCTTTGTGACCCCGTGGACTGCAGCCTGCCAGGCTCCTCTGTTCGTGGAATTCTCCAGGCAAGAATACTGGAGTGGGTTGCCATTTCCTCCTCCAGGGGATCTTCCTGACCCAGGGATCAGACCCAGGGATCAAACCCATGTCTCCTGCATTGCCGGCATATTCTTTACCATTTGAGCCACCAAGGAAACCATGGAAATGAACGAAATGAACCAAAATCTTTAAGTGGGCCCATATTCTACCCTGTTCCTAAGATCCCAGCCTGACTTTCTATTACACTCAATGCCCTTCTCCGTTGCAGAGAAGGCAATGGGAAGGGAGCACTGGTTTTCTAGGCTTTGTGTTAGACACTGTGGAGTAACTCTCTTCTTTATCCCTTCAGCCTTTATTTGCTACTGTCAAGAAACATCTCTGACGCCCCTTTCTGCTCCAGTCCTATTGTGACTACCCTTGGCCAAGTGCAGATCACCACAACTGTATTGTTCAATCCTGTTCAGCACCACCCCACCCCACCTGCAACCCATTTGCTCATGCCTGCTGCAGAGCTGCCGAGAAGGCAATGGCACCCCCCTCCAGTACTCTTGCCTGGAAAATCCCATGGATGGAGGAGCCTGGAAGGCTGCAGTCCATGGGGTCGCTAAGTCGGACACGGACTGAGCGACTTCACCTTCACACATTGGAGAAGGAAACGGCAACCCACTCCAGTGATCTTGCCTGGATAATCCCAGGGACGGGGGAGCCTGTTGGGCTGCCGTCTATGGGGTCGCACAGAGTCGGACACAACTGAAGAGACTTAGCAGCAGCAGCTGCAGAGCTGATGCCAGGAGACAAACCAAAATACCCTTTCCATATGATCATCCTCTGCTGAAGAATCTACCATCATTCCGTGCAGCGCATCTGTGTAAGTCCAGACACTTCTGCCTGTCATTTATTAAATATATCTTAACTACCTTGTAATAAAAAAGAGACCTGATTTCAAATCCTAACCCCACCACTCACTACCAGTGAGACCAACCTGCTGCTTAATCCATTGGAGGCTGTCTTCTTTTCTGCCAAGCTGAGATAAACAGTACTTAACTCATGGGGCTCTTGAGAAGATTAAGCCCGCATTTCCCGTCACTGGTGCTGGGCTTGGCATACAGCAAGTGACTGAGATGTCCTTGTTATTATCTAGCAACGTATATGGAGAAGGCAATGGCAACCCACTCCAGTACTCTTGCCTGGAGAATCCCAGGGACAGAGGAGCCTGTTGGGCTGCCACCTATGGGGTCGCACAGAATCAGACACGACTTGATGCGACTTAGCAGCAGCAATGTATATACTCACGCTTCCTTCCCCTCCTTGTTCCTGCTCTCTGAATCCTCCCACTTAGGATTTCTGCCTTCCTGACTTTTGCCAATCCACCAGCCCCCTTCACACAGATGCCCCTCCTGGGCTTTAGTCCACACTGATCTCAAGCTTTGGTGACCCCACTCAAGCTTAGTACCCCTCACACCCTGGCCCTTCATCAGTGATTCCTTTTTATTAAGATTTTTTACATGTGGACCATTTTTAAAGTCTCTATTGAATTTGTTACAATATTGCTATTTTTTTTTTTGCCTCTTAGGCATGTAAGGGTCCTAGGTCCCTGAACAGGGGAGCCCCCTGAATTACTGGAAGGCCATGTCTAAACCACTAGATCGCCAGAGAAGTCTCCTTAACCAGTGACTCTTAACCCAGGAGCAACTTCGCCCTCTTTCCCCCGGGGCTGGGGGGCAGACGTTTGGCACTGTCTGGAAACATTTTTGGTTGTCACAAGTGGGAAGTGGGTGTATGAAGGCTGTGTTTAAATATTTTCTGTATTAGATGATGCTCTGCCATCCTGGGGCCTGGAGAGACCGCCCCTCCCAGAACTAGCTAATTCCTAGAGATAGTAAGCAACTCGCCTGCCAGAGCACTTTTCCGAGGCAAACCTAGTACTCAAAAGCTTATCCCCCAACCCTCTCCTGGATCTAGCTCTCACACACCAAGTGAATATTTCCTCTGCCCTCAATCACCCCAGGGCCAGGTACTGAACATCTAGAGACCACCGTTATAACCATGAGCCAGTCAAAATCATTCAAACGAACCAATCCTAACCTCGCTCAAACTTACCTAGCTTGATTCGCCCGTTCTTTTCCAGCAAAAAGCAAATAAAGACTCTGGGCTGTAGTATCTCTGGGTCCTGCCTCCTGGCCCTCCCTGTGCATCCCCGGGGACACCCCGCATGGTGTGTGGCATGCTGCTTGCTCTCAGCAACTCTAATACTCCGTTCTCTCAAACGCAGTTACCTTCTTGTCTGTCCTCCTACCAAATTAAAAGTCCCAGGTGAATCTGAAGATGTTAGTGATAGATGCTACTGGTACTTTGTGGACAAAGGTCAGCGTGTGTGTGCTCAGTCATGTCCGACTCTTTGCAATCCCGTGGACTGTAGCCGGCCGGGCTCCTCTGTCCATGGAATTCTCCAGGCAAGAATACTGGAGTGGGTTGCCATTTCCTTCTCTAGGGGAACTTCCCGACCCAGGGATTGAACCCACGCCTCCTGCTTGGCAGGCGGATTCTTTACCACTGAGCCACCTGGGAAGCCAGAACAGAGGTCAGAAATGCTGCTAAATATTCTACAGTGTATGGAATACCACTCCCCGCCCGCAACAAAGGCATATCCAGTCCAAAATGTCAGTAATCATGAGGCTGAGCAACGTGGACCTGAAATGTTCCACATATGGAGACCCAGATCTCTAGAAGCTCCAGCCCTGCCGCACGGTTCAACCTTATAGCCTAACTTGGGAAACTGAAAAAGTACCTAATTGCTGGACTCATTGAAACGAAGGTATAATAACTTGCATTCATAGCTCTTTTAGTCAAAAATCACTGAATGATACATGTTCAGCAAAAGTGAAAGTATTTCTTTGCAGTTAACATGAAGCTTAATGCCAGTAGCTTCCGGTCAGAAAGAAAAATTCATGACCGAAACTCATTGTTCTGTAGGATTCTGTATCTTTCACAAGAGGGAAGCAATCCATCAATGTAGCATTTCTATGGGAAAATTCTGAAGCCACACAAGAATTCTTCTCTAGGACATTCATCACCTGTGATTCTCCCCACCCCACAAGGGAAAAAAAAAACACTGTATGATGAAATCAATCTGGGTAAATAAGTATAAACACTCTGTTCTTGAAGTTTCTCTAAGCACGTGGGCACATCAAGGCTCAGAGATTAAACCAATCTACTTAACTTTGTTCAGCTCAGTTTTTTTCCAAATTAGCTTGGTCTTGAAATTTTTTACATACCGTCTATTACCATCCCATGGAGCATGTGTTCTGTGGAACATATTCTGGAAAACATCTCATTAAAAGTGACAACAATTCCTAACACTGAAGGTCAGGACTTGAGTGCTAAAGTTTCTCACGCTGTAATCAGAGCTGCTTTGAGAAGTTCAATAGCAGAGGCGCGTGAGGCAGCCTCCTTTACAGGCAGAGGTCTTTGGCAGGAAGTTCAGTGGTTCTGTGGGTCTCTGTTGGAAGGGCACAGACCCTGGAATCTGGATGGACCGTAATTTCCAAATGGCAAGGGAGACCTTGTCTTTTCTGTCTTATTACCGTCTAAAAAGGACAGACCTCAGTATGTGTGTGCGCCAGGCAGAAAATGTATTATTTTCCCACAAGCGATACAGCTAATTTAAACTTTTGTGTGTCAGAAGAAGTGAATAAAATGGACCCTGCATGTCCATAAGGAAGGAAAGGGAGTAAATTAAGAGCCAAGGCGAGGTACCAAGCACCCCGATTAACCCATCTACTTCCTGACTAGTCCATAATCCTCACTCTGACCGCTTTTTATCCCTAAGTCACAGGCATATTTGTGCACTTAAAAGTCTGTGTACCTACGGATTCAGCAGGACAGCAAAGGACTGCATTCTGAAGAGGCTCCTTCTCCCTAGGGGCCTTGGCCTACCCTCTCTGGCCTGACGGGAGAGCCTTGGTCTTTTGGGGGGACCAGCCGTGGGCAAGGTGCTGGGGTCTCTGGCCTAGCCTTAGGAGCCTGCTCTTCTGAAAGCGCAGTGCTCTGTGACCTGCAAGTCTGCAGAGGGCTCGGCTGGGTGTGCGGGAGGCCACGCACAGCCGGAAGCAGATGGCAGAGTCATCTGTTCATGGAGCTCAGGGAAGCCCTCTGCTCTTTCACCTTGAGAGAATGTGACAATGGTTCTCCCAGTCCCCCAAGCTCCTCAGCCTGTCTGGCTCCGCATCCTTCCACCAACCATCACCACGGCCCTCAGAGAGGAGAATATGAGGAGAAAAGACAGACGCAGGCCCTTCATCTCTTTTGAATGTGGGAGCTGGCACCATGGACTGAAAACCACAACACCGCCCCCCACCCCCGCCGTGTTTTCTATTCTTGAAAAATTTCCAGAAGCCTTCTGAAGATTCTCAAGACCCTCTGGAAGAACAAGCATGATCCGCCTCTCCTTTCCCCGCTTTCACAAGGAGCGAAACCAAGGTCAAGACTGAATTTGTTTGAGGCCAGTTTGTATCGAGGCTACTGGCACCAGGACTTAGGAGCTGGGTTCCCAGAGGGTGCTTTGTTTTCCTAACCCTCCCCTGGAGGCTGCTAATTCCTGCTGTCTGGTAAACACTGCCAGGAATTGCACTCTTAGGATTCTGCAATAAAAATAAGCCGTGTTTGCTTTCTAAAAGCATAGTGGAAACGGTCCCAGTTAAATCTCACAATAATTTATGGCTATGATATTTTCAAAGTAACTTTGTGTCATTTCATTCATGGTGAACTATGTACTTTGAGTGAGTCACACACTGACCCATCTACTTGTGGTTTAAATGCTAAGTGTCATTCCTATTTGGTCCTCAACATTTGCTTATAAACCTAATGGTGAATTTCAACAAGTTTCCATCAACAGTGTTAGAGACAGATACGTGCTCAGTCGTGTCCAGCTCTTTGGGACTCCATGGACTGTAGCCTGCCAGGCTCCTCTGTCTATAGGATTTTTCAGGCAAGAATACTGGAATGAGATGCCATTTCCTCCTCCAGGGGATCTTCCCAACCCAGGAATCAAACCCATGTCTCCTGAGCCTCCTGCATTGGCAGGAAGATTCTTTACCACTGAGCCGCCTGTTAGTTCAGTTCAGTTGCTCAGTCGTGTCCAACTCTTTGCAACCCCATGGTTTGCAGCACGCCAGGCCTCCCTGTCCATCACCAAGTCCCGGAGTTCACTCAAACTCATGTCTATTGAGTTGGTGATGCCATCCAACCATCTCATCCTCTGTCCTCCCCTTCTCCTCCCACCTTCCATCTTTCCCAGCATCAGAGTCTTTTCAAATGAGTCAGTTCTTCACATCAGGTGGCCAAAGTACTGGAGCTGCCTGTTAGAGAGGAAGCAAAAAGGACTGGACACCTGGTCCAATTTCATTTTGAGCAGTTGTCTTTTTTTACAGAGGTGACTATTAATGTCGACATGAGATTAAACATTCCTCTTGAAATAATCTGAAGCTAAAGAGTTTCTATTAGAACCCATTTATACATGATGCCATGCAAATCTTCACCCAATATGTACATTTTCCCCCAAATTAACTCTACCTTAGGGTGGACCATACACATACACACACAAAAGAAACCGATACCTTATCTGGTTATACCTTACTTATGTCAGAGGCTGCTCTATTAGCTGTTTCATCATCTTTATAAGATAAAGTTGAGCATATATAATGTCCCCAGTTATGAGTTGATGTTTATATTCTAAAAATGCAGGAATCACTTTACACTGTATCTCATCTAAATGGAGCAGAGAACAACTTTTCAACAGGAAAGCTTGGAGATTCCCTGGTGGTCCAGGGGCTGAGACTTTGCCTTTCAGTGTAGGGGGTGTGAGTTCCATCCCCGATTGGGGACCTAAGATCCCACATGCCTCGGGGTCAAAAAACCAAAACATAAGACAGAAGCAATACTGTCACAAATTCAATAAAGACTTTAAAAATGGTCATTATCAAAAAAATCTTAAAAAAAAAATAAGTCCACTGGAAAGCTTTAGGACTCTAAGGCACTCTGTGAGAGGGTAGCCCCGTGCAAACCAGAGCCATCCCCCCTTTTATCTGGTTTATACATGAGGGTCTTCTAAGATACTCACAAGTTTCTTCTTCCAAAGGGTAACTCTCGTCCTTATGTCCCTGGTCTTTACTTTTAGGTCTTGAATACAGATGCTCCTTTTCGTATGTATTCCCTCTTCTGTATTCTTGGAAAACGTTGAAAAACTGACCTAGGCACACAGCCCAATGACTACAACACTCGCCAGTAACCCGTTACATCTATCGTCTGACCACAAGACACAGGCATTCCTGTTCATGATTCCGCCTCAAAGGCAGGGAAGAAGGATGGGAGGGGTCCCGTGGCTCATTACTTCTGCTCCCACTGCAAAGGGCGCTGTCAGCTGCAAATATGCAAACCTGCTCCTCTGTCTTCCGTTTTACTTCAGGCGGTGGCGTTCTGACCACAGGCTGCTTCTGGGGCATGAATAATTCATACCATGGCTAACTGGAAATTGTAGCATACTCTTCAATGTGGATACGCAAATAACAGGGCTCTGGGCCAGCAGAAAGGTTCATTGTGTATTCATCTGGGGGACGATAAGCTCCTGTCTGGGGACTGTTTGGCTTCTTTAGGGACTCACGGATCAGTGAGTCACTGAGATTTGGAGAGTGCGAGTCTTGAATATGTAGCAAATCCATCATAGCACCCATAGTCAAGATCAGCTGCTGGAAACAGCCTTTCATCATGGGGAGTAGCCGAGTTCATCAGATGAGTAAGTTTCCAAACATATAAACATTAACCACAGTATCTGCTGCACATGGCAGACAAACACTTGCCCATAAAACAGACTTAAGTCTCTCAAGAAATAACCCCCAATTCTGCTCTGTGGCCAGCTTGTCAGTGATGGACGGTCATTAACTATGTGGCAGATTGCATTCCTCGCTCTGTGCCAGGAAATCCTGGTGCCAACTCTCACTGAGAACACCTTCAGAATCTGGAGGTCTCACTACAGAGCAGCTCCCCAAAATTCCAGCCCAAACCAGGTATGGAGTGTGGTAGGCTGTGACACCCTTTTAAAAGTGGATTTCCTATCACTGGAAGGATTAAACCAGGCTTCACTTTTCCCTTTTCTTGCTTGTTCCTCTTTCTGCTCATAACCTTGGAGCAATACTACTGTTTAAGAAAGCCGCCTCAAGGGCAGCTGGTGCATCACTAAAGACTGTACTTGACGTAGCAGTCAAGACTGAACTTGACATAACACAAAACCTGAGGTAAAGGGGCAAGGGAGGTAGACGGTGACAGTCCTAAAAACGAAAACTCAAGAACGGAGCTTCATTCCCCTCCCAAGAGTCATCGCTGGGGTTACAGCTTGTTTAGAAGCTAATTATTTGATTTTATAATTACTTTTGTGGGTTGCAAAATAATTACTGTGGAGGCAAGTCTCCATGTGCCAAAATAGCAGAGGCGATTGTTCTAAAGTTCACACCGAAACAATAACAGCATCAAGACAGCATGCTCTTAGGTGGGGATTAGAAATACATCCCCTTTGTCACATGCGCTTGCCTGAAGCCCACATAAAGGTCACGGTGGGGGTGGGGAGTGCAAAGATACTCCACAAACCCAATTCGGATGAGTTGTTTCTTTTTAGGTTGATTTTCATTTTAAACCTGTCCCTCTGCCTACACCAGGACATCACGGAGCCTTTGAAAAAGAGTAAAACTGCAGTTCTGGTAATGATATAGACAAGTGATCGAGTCCCTTTCAATCCTAAGATTAGACGTGTTGTTAAGATGGTCAATTGCAGTACTTCCTAATTACAGGAACGGGGATGTATCAGGCGTCGGCAACATTCTTCTGATAAAGGCCAGAGCAAATATTTCAGGGTCTGCAGATCTCTGCTGCAGCTCCTCAACCCAGCAGCTGTGCAACAAAAGCTACTGTGGACAGCACATGCACAATCACGCGTGGATGAGCTCCAACAAAATTTTATTTATGGACACCGACATCAGAATTTAGTGTAAGTGTCTTACATCATGGAATAGTCTTTTTCTTCTGATTTCTGTCAGTTGTTGTAATTGTAAAGAAACAAAGAAACCCTTCCTTCTCTGCTGTGAAAACAGAGGGCTCACAGACCACAGTTTACCAATCCCTGATGTAGTTGGGTTTCAGACAACTCAGCATCTTCAGGGAGGAGAAATAATGATCTCACAGGTGGAAGAAACCCAGGTCAGAGGTGACTCAAGAGCAGGTAGAGAACAGATATAATTATCTCTCTTAATAATCCTCCAGGGTGACTATCATCCAAAACACACATAACTTCCTCTTTTGCTTTTCAATGAATTCAGTTTGTTTTCCATGTTCTTTTTCTTCCTGAATTTTCCAGAAGCAATCACGTTCACATTTCACTAATCACTTTAAGAAGTGAAACTTCACTGGCTAGAACAGTAGCCTCGTGTGTGTGTGTGTGTTTCTGTTAGTCCTTCAGTTATGCTTGACTCTTCCACCACATGGACCGTGGCCCACCAGGCTCCTCTATCCATGGGATTTCCCAAGCAAGAATACTGGAGTGGGTTGCTATTCCCTTCTGCAGGGGATCTTCCCGACCCAGGGACTGAACCCACGTCTCCTGCATTGGTAGGTGGGTTCTTTACCACTGAGCTAGGGAAGCCCAGTATCCTCTTAGAAGTTCACATCTCAGAAGGAGCCAACCAAGGCTGCAGAGGTGGAAGCAGAGGGCTAGCCCAAGTAGCAGCATCAGCAGGTGATGTGGAGGAAGACATGACCACTGCTGTTTCCTCTTCCCTAAAATGAGCACAACAGGATTTCCAACCCTAAAATGTTCTCATGATTGCAAGGAAATAACGTGCAAACTTTAAAGTGTAACATAATGTATGTAAGTGTCTAGGTTTTCTCAACTTACTGGCTTTAAGCTGACTGAATCAACATTCTTCTTGACCACCAAATCTCACTTCCTCTCTTAATAATCCTCCAGAGTGACTATAATCCAAAACACACATAACAGCAACCACTGGAAAGATGTAGTAGAATAGGACTTTATCTTCACTGCTGTCGGGAATGTACAAGGGTGCAGTCACTTTGAAAAAGAAACGGGCAGTTCCTCAAGTGGCTAAATAAGGTGTTAACATATGATCCAGCAATTCTAGTCCTAGGCATATACTCAGAAGAAACGAAAACAGACGTCCACACCAAAACTTGTGTAATGTTCAAAGCAGAATTATTCATCACAGCCCAAAAATGGAGAGAACATAAATCACCATCCACTGACTGGTGAATAAGCAAAACGTGTCATATCTATACAATGATTCAGTGATAAAAAGAAATGAAGTGCTTATGCATGTTCCAGCATGGATGAACATGAAAATGTTATGCTAAGTGAAAGAAGTCAGTCAAAGAACTACATATTGCCTGATTCCATTCATATGAAATGTCCAGAATAGGGAAGGCTATAGAAACAAAAATAGATTAGTAGTTGCCTAAGGCTAGAGGAGACAAAATGACTGGAGAGATTCACTAAGGGGAGTAGGCTTTCTCTTGGCGGTAATGAAGATGTCTTAACACTGACTGCGGTGACAGAGAGCCACCTTGTGAATACGCTGCTGCTGCTAAGTCGCTCCAGTCGTGGCCGACTCTGTGCGACCCCATAGATGGCAGCCCACCAGGCTCCCCCGTCCCTGGGATTCTCCAGGCAAGAACACTGGAGTGGGTTGCCATTTCCTTCCCCAATGCATGGAAGTGAAAAGTGAAAGTGAAGTCGCTCAGTCGTGTCTGACTCCCAGCGACCCCAAGGACTGCAGCCCACCAGGCTCCTCGGCCCGTGGGATTTTCCAGGCAAGAGTACTGGAGTGGGTTGCCATTGCCTTCTCCAAAAAGCCATCAAATTGTACACTTTAAATGGGTGAACTTTATGGTGTGTGAATCATATCTCAATAAAGCAACTAATACTCCAATGACATTTTTCACAGAAATAAAAAAAAAAAAATCCTGAAACATGTATGGGACCACAAAAGACCCCAAATAGCCAAAGCAATCTTGAGAAAGAGGACCAAAATTGAAGGGACACTTCCTGATTTAAACCGTATTACAAAGCTACGGTAATCAGAACAGTACAGTACTGTCACAAAAACAGACGCACAGATCAGTGGAACAGAACAGACAGCCAAGAAATAAATGCACGCATATTGGGTCAGTTAACTCATGACAAAGGAGCCAAGAGTATACGAGGAGGAAAGGGCAGTCTCTTCAATAAGTGGAAAACTGAACAGCTACATGCAAAAGAATGAAACTGAATCCCTGTTTTATGACCTACACAAAAATGAAATCTTCATGCCCCCTCTCTGCCATGTCTTAAAATTCTAAACACCTATTCATGTCCAAAACATTCTTACCATTAATATCAACTACAGAAATGAATGTTGGGGACTAGCAAATAGGTTCTGAACCTTGCCCTCTCAATAAAGTCATATGTATATATTTTATCTATTGATCTTTTTAAAATCTCCTTTAGATATATGGGTATATTTTAAGCTATGTTGCTGCTGCTAAGTCGCTTCAGTCGTGTCTGACTCTGTGCAACCTCAGAGACGGCAGCCCACCAGGCTCCCCCATCCCTGGGATTCTCCAGGCAAGAACACTGGAGTGGGTTGCCATTTCCTTCTCCAATGCATGAAAGTGAAAAGTGAAAGGGAAGCCGCTCAGTCGGTCCAACTCCTAGCAACCCCATGGACTGCAGCCAACCAGGCTCCTCCATCCGTGGGATTTTCCAGGCAAGAGTACTGGAGTGGGGTGCCATTGCCTTCTCCGATTTTAAGCTATAGATTTTTACAAATATTTTAAAAATATCTTCTAAGCTGAGTGAATATTTATAGATGTCAGTGAGTCAGAAAGATATTAGAGCAGGAGAAATTAGCAAAACTACTTACAAGTTCAAAGTCATGCTGAAACTAAGGCAAACTGAATTGCTGGTACTTAAAACGTTTACTGGGCCTTTGTATGCGTATACCAGAATAGCAGAGTCTTGCTCTTTTGACACTTGCTGCTCAAGGTCCTGAAATGGCCATTCTTGGTTATGAGCGTCGGACCCAGGTCCCTTCTCGACCAGTCCCTGCTTAAGCTCTGCCGGCAACACCCTCATAAAACGTATACAAATTTGCTTCAGTCTAATACAGGACTGGGGGAATATGTGAGGAATCTATACAGATCATTATCCTCTTCTGTCCACATGTGTATGTGTACAATTTTTCATAATCGTTTTTAAAAAGGTAACTCCATCATGCTACCTCTGCTTAAAAATCCGTGTACTACCTTCAGTGTTGCTGACCTAAAACAAATAGACTGCTGGTAACTCTCCAGCAAAAAGATGGATTCAGTCAGGATCAGCAGAGAAATTCAACTGGAAGTCTACAACCCGTGAAAGTCCCAGAAAGGGGGCCACTTTTACAAAAGGGAAAAGGAAGTTGGGAGGACTTAGCCAATAAAGAGTCCGGCTGAATCCCCGCCAGGAAAGAAGAGTCTATCTTCTCCCTGTTGGGCTCTGCTATCCTCTCAGGGTGTGACAACTCCCCAGTTTGGTCTCCCAACTCTATTTCATTGAGACTTCTGTTTATTAATAAATATTTTTACAGTGCTCCCTGGATGAAATCTGAACTCCTTCGTAAATTGTACGAAGATTTTCCAGATTTCTCTCTTGCCCAAGTCAGGCCTGACACTCTCTACTTTCTGCCTCCAAAACAACACCTGCCCTTCACATACACTTTTAAAAACTTCTTTGCATCTGTCTGTCTACCTATTGGAGAAGGCAATGGCACCCCGCTCTAGTACTCTTGCCTGGAAAATCCCACGGACGGAGGAGCCTGGTAGGCTGCAGTCCATGGGGTCGCTAAGAGTCGGACACGACTGAGCGACTTCACTTTCACTTTCCACTTTCATGCATTGGAGAAGGAAATGGCAACCCACTCCAATGTTCTTGCCTGGAGAATCCCAGGGACGGGGGAGCCTGGTGGGCTTCCGTCTATGGGGTCACACAGAGTCGGACACGACTGAAGCGACTTAGCAGCAGCAGTCTACCTATCTCCCTGTGCTACATTATAAGGTCTTTGAGCACAAAGACCATACTGTCTCACTGACTTTTATATTCTCAATGCTTAACCTGGCACATAAAAATGCTGCACAAATATATCACTGGGAAAAAATGAACTGCCCCAACATATGTTTCTGGACTACTGCATGTCATTTCTGCCACATTCCACTAATTCTACCTGTTGAACCTCTCCCTGTTTCTGAGTAAGTTATGCATGCATGTGTGCTAAGTCACGTCAGTCGTGTTCAACCCTATGGACTGTAGCCTGGCAGGCTGCTCTGTCCATGGGATTCTCCAGGCAAGAATACTGGAGTGGATTGTGCTCTTCTCTAGTTTAAATCATTTGCACATTGTTTTCCTCACCGACATGCCCTTCCTTCTTTACCTGAGAAAACGCCTCCATTAGGTTCTTGTCCAAATATCACCTCCTCCAGGAAGCCCACCTGCCTTACTCACACAGTTAATGGCTTTCTCCAACTTAGCCGTTTATTTTCCTGTTGCAATAGCTGGTTATTGTACCTATTGGTATCTGAAAGGGTCCATCACTTTCAGCACACATACGCTGCTAATTTTATAACAAATGTTTAAGAGAATCAATCAATAGCTCAGTTGGAGGAATTCAGTCCACCCTCTGTATCACAGATGTAAAATCCACAGGTGTGGAAAGCAGATTGCATTTGTTGCCCTAGGCCATTTTATACAAGGTACTTGAGCATCCCTGGATTGTGGTACCCATGGAGGGTACCTGAAACCAATCCCCTGCAGATACTGAAGGATGACTATGTATGATACTTAAACAGAATTTTAACAGCCCACCTTTGTTAGAATTTCCCTGCTTTGTACACCCCTTCCTAACACCCCACTAAGTCCTTTTTCACTTCTCTTCACTACTGTCTCAGCACATGCCTTTCTTTTCAGGGTTCCAGCCTTTATATAACCTGCCCAAGTTAGAGCCTTTCCCAGGCCCTCCCGACTTTAAGGAGGCAGATTCCCATCTCTACCCCTTGCTTCAGGCCATGCCTTCCACAGCTCTCCCTTTGCCTCTGAGAGTCCTTCCGGCCCATGTTGATAGAATTCTTCAATAACTACTTCATCCCGCTGTTCACATTTCCTCTTCAAGATCTCACCTTGCCTATTTTTTTGATTACTCTACTGACCAAAAAGTGCTCAGTCATTGTAAATTTAGACATAGGCATGAGCCCTTTCATCTAGAACAAGCGGGTCATGATTGTTAAAACTCTAAAACCACCACAGCAGAATAATTTTGAAGTGCACAACGCTGAAGGGGGCTCTTCTCCAATCTCACTTTTCCTTGCTTTTATTAGAAAGATACGTTTTCACTGTTAAATACAGAGTAGAATTGATGCTTTCATCTTGGACCCAATCCAGGGATGTTTAATTACAGAAGAGACCAAGGAACGAACAATAGCAGGAGGAAAAATACAAGACAAAATTGAACTTGGCGGTAACAATAGAGATGATAGTAATCACAGCTAATATTTCTCCAGCACCTTCTCTCGCCAGGCACCATGCTAAGTGCTTCATACCAATTACCTCATTTAATCCTCACAACTCCATGCAGTAGATAGTAAGTATCATGGCATCCTAAAGTCACCCAGCTAGCAAGGGGAGGAGCCATCATTTGAAAACAGGCAGTGAGGTTCCAGGAGTCAGCTCTGGACCACTATTAGAAATTTCTTGCTTCATCAAGGGACAGGTATTGTTAGCAACCCCAACACCAAATGTTTGGATCTCGGGGGACTGCTCACCTCATCTTTATGCACCTCAGTTTCCTCATCCGCAAAAGGAAGGATTTGACCCACAAAAACTAGTAAAGCACTGCTTTCCAAAAGGCTGTCTTACAGAATGAAACTTACAGAGTAACTCACAAGTATTAGGACAAATTGTTTTTGTTCTAAAAGTTCACACTGGAAGCCATTAGAAAACAAGTTAAATATTTCTAATCCCCAAAATAAAGTTTGGAAATTCATCTAGTAAGTGACTGGATTAGTGATTTTATGTACAAATATTTGAAGAATGGAAATCATATTTAGTGAAGTGAAAACAACCTTGAAATATTGATCCATCACATGTAAAAGGCACAGAGTAGCAGTTACAATCAATATCTTGTTTCCAAATCTACTATTTATCATTTGATTGCTTTGTAAATAGGCTACTATAAGACAGAAGTTTCAAAATATTTTTAAAACTCTTCAAAATGTTTTATTTCTATTGAAATTATCTTAATACACAATTATTAATGGCATAATTCTATAATTCCTCACTAACAGACTCAAAAGGAATTCAAAGGAGAAAAGAAAAGATGTATAAAATTATATAGTATAGATCCTAGATTTCCCCCTAGAGTTTTTACCTATTTGTAAAATCAAATTCTCCTACTGACTTCCAATAGCTATATCTCTTGGAGCTTTACAAAATACAAAACTTAAACTCATCTAAAAACTTCTCCCCCTCTATTCCTACTAATGACAGCCTAAGTAGGAAAAGCAGGTAAAATTAAATATGCTAGGGAACTGTACAATTCCTTTCAGCTCAGTATCTTAATAAACCTGGCTTATCGGGACTGTACATGTATATAACACAGGCACACACACATCACCGTACTTAATTTCCTACATTCGGTACAGGTGCCATAAAAAAAATAATCAACTTGAAGGCACAGTGGGAAGCACTCCAGTTTCAAAGACAGACAAGAAATTTGAATTTTTTTCTACCATTCACCCACTTGTGGCCTTTACACCAAAGTACTATGGTAGCTTGTTTCCACATCTGAAAAATGGCTTCAGTATTGAACCAAAACAGCAAGAATGAAAGAAACACAAAATACCTTGGGCCATTAAAGGTGAACTACATTCTACAATTTTTAAAGTCATTTTCTATTTAATAATAAAGTCAGCCAAACATCTTTAGTTCTAGTCAGTGGATACCAGGAACTTAAAAAAAAAAAAAAAAAAAAAAGACAAACTCTTTTAAGTAAAAGGGCAAGTGCTGAAATGCAATTTCACTTTTTATATATGTTCTCTGAGACAGGGATCTTTTTTTCTTTTAAAGTTTATTCTCTATCAGCCAAATAGTTTTATAGATTGTCTTTACACTGAGTTACAAAAATGTTTAAATATATCTTATATATGAGGAAGTTAAGATTGAGCCTCAGTGGACAATATCTCTATAAAATTCTCCCTGTGTAAAATTTCAGGTAAGGACTTTCCACTTGGACCAGAACTTTCCTTGGTGGCTACTAAATGACCTCCGTGGCGCTGGAGGAGAAACCAAACACATTTAGAGTGCTGGCCACAACACAGGCACACTCCACCATAAGAAATGTCCTCCTCTGTCGAGTCCTAGCAAATCTGTTGGCCTTACTACAGTCTTCACTACACACTTCCGTTAAAATAGCTGGCTCTTCCTGGCATGCACAAATAGATGACTCAAACTGAGAAACAGCTGCTGGAGAACTTCACTCGCAGAACCTCCACTCATGACGACGGATGATTCAAGGTCAGTCTCGGCAGAAAGTGAAATGTATCTGAACTTCCTTTCCTTCACAGTGGGCAGCGCTGCTTTGGGTTCTGGCACTTAAAGAAGGGTGAGGCTCCTGACCTCATTTTCTCAGTGACTAAAGAAGCACACCACACACACTGGAAAGCAGGATTAGCCGGGGGAGAACTTGGCAGAAATTAAGCACCCCCACATGAGGTTCCCCCTGCACAAGAATCCTTCGAAATGAAAGGCTTTAGTCCCATCAGGTGACGTGTGAACATCCCCAAAGACAGCTCCGTAACACATTCTGGAGCATCTGAGGTTGTGGAGATGACGCGTATTGTAAGCAGAAGCATCGTGTTCATAACTACACACACGAACCCATACCCTTGAGTGTGGGTACAGACCTTTCCTTACTGCAGTAACATTCAGAGATCCCAATTTAAATCAATTCCCCAAGGCTGTGGAAGTATCCCATTTGGGAAGCAATTCCGTCAACAGAATGACTCATTTAATAAATATTTTAGCTTGCATCTCATGCTGTATTATAGTAGACAGTAAAAGACCGGCTTTAGATCATCTCACTAATCCATTTATATATCCCATAGGTGTCGTCAGCTTATAGAGTAGCCAAAGGACCAAACGCATGTCAGTGTGTGGATATCCTCCCGCAGACCTCCCAGGAGTGCTGCCTCCTGTGCTGTGTGCCTGCCTTTCTCCAGCATGGTTTTCCTCCTACCGCCATCCAGCACAGCCTCTCTTGCAGTTTCATCAAAGAAAAGTATAATTACGTTAGCAGGACTCCTAATTTTGAAAAGACATTAGCCAAGCCAGTCACTTCATTACGCTGCACTTCAGAGGCCAGCAAGATACCAGAGAAGGCCCTAAGTAATAAGTGTTCTTACAAAGGGAACAAGCGAACCCCGCTTGGGGGTGGTAGCAGAAATCTGCCTGCCCAAGCAGGTGTGTGCAGCACCAGGCAATGAGCTTCAGCCTGGCCAATAGCTAATGCTTTCCCTGCAAAACCCCGCTGCCTGAAACTTTTTCCAGACCCTCCGGAGTCAGCTCTGTGAGCTGCTTCCAACTGCCTGGGAGATGCTGGACAGTTACACAGACGCGCCCACAACTGCAGAGCTTTCTGCCCGTGCAGGGCTGTCCCTCCTGCTTGGCTCCTTCTGCCCAGAGTCGCTGAGGCCCGGTACCCTTTCACCGCCCCGCTCGGATCGGTTTGGGGGGCGCTCTTTAGCTCGAACAGGCTCACCTGGAGGAAGCCGCTGCCGTCCTTCCCCACCTCCCACATTCGGCCACTAGGCATCATTCCAGGAGGGAGCACCAGCGGCACTCCAAAAACCACGGCCATGTTTTACTCCGAACGGACCTCATTCCACAACTCCACAAGTCTGCAGGGCGCAGGGCGCTGGGGCCGAGGCCAAACCACCTCTCCAGAGTCAACCCACCCGACGCCCACATCTGTAACGCTGCCCAGCAGAGCTCACATCCTCATAACGCAAGGGTGAGAGAACCCTAAGCAGCCCAGAAAGCTGGGAGAGCAGGTGAAATCGTCTCTTGAAAGCTAATAATGTTGCCCCTGATGAACCCCCTAAAGCCCCACCTTCCCCCAGAGTTGCCCCTTTAACGGTTTCAAACCCCTCGTTTGGGGGGAGCGTTTCCATCAATGGTCTCAGCACGGATGCGGTCCGGGTTTGGCTCTGGGCAGCGCTCCGCAAAGTGCCGGGTGGGCGGGCGTCACGCCCGGTTAGAAGGCGGATGTCCCCGCAGTTCTCCGGGTAGAGCCGCCTGCGGCGCCCCCAAACTGGGACCGGCAGGGCCGCCTCCTCTCCTCCCGCGTTCGCCGCCGCCCCGACGCGCCCCGACACTCACCGTCCCGGGCGTCCTCCCCACGACTGCAGTTGCTGCAAATGTGTTTGATCTCCTTGCCCAGTTGACAATGGATCGCAAAGGACACGTTGTTGTTGTTGTTGGGGGCGGGCTCCTTCAGGGGCTTCATCCTCAGCAAATAAAAAGCTTTCCTTTTGGGTCTCTGGGCGTTCGCGCCTGGCACCG
>NW_011494846.1:258604-286079 GCF_000754665.1 Bison bison bison | reverse complement strand
GGGCGGATCAGAAGAAGGCGCCGAGGGGGTCTTGACCTTGCCGACCTCCCCGCCCGAGCCAATCGGGATCCCGAGGCCGAAGGAGGGTTTCCAGAAAGCACTCCCCCGTCCCACCTGGGATGCTGCGCCCCCGCCTCCCTCGGGGCCTCACGCGCTCATCCTCGCCGGGCAGCCCCACCCCTCCGCGCGTCTCAGCACCAGCCACTGGAGCCTGCCGGGTTTTGCAGCTACCTTCACTCTCGAACTGCAGGGCAGAACGCCAACCTCCCCCGCCCCCCGTTTCCTCCAGCCTCTTGCTGCCTATTGAAAGCGAGATGGGCCACACCGAAGGCCGCTGTGTTGGGAGCCCTCGAGGTGCACGCGCCTCTCTGGGGCCAGAACACGTTACCATTCTCGGGCTGATCCGCCCCCACCAAGCCCTTGACTTTTCTCTGGAGTCGACAACCTGTTACAACGGAATTGATGTTTTCATGTTCAATACAAATTCCCCGACCTGAAGAGGGCCTTACACCCATGTCATTAAAACTTAAAGAGCGAAAAGGAACAGGAAAGGTTGCTTTTATCAATCCTCAGAAACAACAACTTGCAACTTTGGGATCCTAGCTAATTTGGGTGAAGATTCTCCAGCTGAGTTAACACAGTTAATAAGGCTCAGCAAGGCAAATGACATCAACTTGAGATCTCTAAAGAAAAGAACAGTATCTTCAAGAAGGCAAATCCATGGCTCAAGAATTGTAACAGCTACAAGTTTATCCAGACTTTGTTTGATCTACCTGTTTGTTGTTGCTGTTTTTTAAATGACATTATATGGATACCATAATCCTGACTCCAGGTATCATGAATCCTACCTCACCTTTTGCAGAGCTAATGCTAAGAGAAGCCTCACAGCACAGTCACTTTGTGTGTTTATTTTAAAAAGAGCCTTTCGACCCCCAGCGGAGAGATCCTGGTTTAGTAGCTCAGTGAAGGGACCGGGAATCTGAACTTTTAACAAGCTCCCAGGTGATCTTGATACAAAGCCTAAGTGGGCAAATGTTTTTACAGCCAGGTGTGTCTGACTCCAAGCTTGTTTTTCCCTCCATGCCCCATTCCCTGTGAGCCCTTGTCCTCTTTTCTGGCCAGTGAAAACAGTATCAGCTAAATCGTTATCACCACCCATTGTTTCCAAGAACTTCTCCAAAGTGAATTTCATAATACCCTGTGTCTTGCACGCATGCTCAGTCACTTCGGTCGTGTCCGACTCTTGGCGACCCTATGGACTGTAACTCACCAGGCTCCTCTGTCCATGGGATTCTCCCGGCAAGAATACTGGAGTGGGCTGCCATGCCCTCCTCCAAGGGATCTTCCCCAGCCCAGGCAGGAATCGAACCCATGTGCTTCCTGTGGCTCCTGAACTGCAGGTGGGTTCTTTACCACTGGGCCACCAGGGAAGTCCTGCCCTGTTGTCTTACACCACCGCAAAAGACAGGTCACTGGGCAAATTCTCGACACATACAGCTCACCTCATGGGGAATAGGGTCCACCACCCACTGGGGATATTAAATTACTGTGTTATAAATATGCTTCTGATCACACCAGTTCTCCCACTCATTTATACTACTTCTCACATGCAAAGCATTCTGTCCAAGTCAGCATACTCCGAGCCTCATTTGCATTCTGTACTTAGGAGCACCAGGTGTCCAGCTGCCATGGTCTGCTCTAGAAGGAGATCTCAGGGAATCCTTAGTTGGAGTTCTGTTCTCTTTAATTATATCACAACCCAGTCTTCCCTAGTGCCCACTGAGGCTTTCAGGGACCCCTCCCTTCTCACCTGGATTACCAGTCAAGTCAGCTACAGGTAAATCTTAGTTTCTTTTCCTGTCATATTCACATCACGTGGTCCCTGGCTGACTAATAGCCTTATCTTGCTGCTGCTGCTAAGTCACTTCAGTCGTGTCCGACTCTGTGCGACCCATAGACGGCAGCCCAACAGGCCCCGCCATCCCTGGGATTCTCCAGGCAAGAATACTGGAATGGGTTGCCATTTCCTTCTCCAGTGCATGAAAGTGAAAAGTCAAAGTGAAGTTGCTCAGTTGTGTCCAACTCTTAGCGACCTTATGAACTGCAGCCTACCAGGCTCCTCTGTCCATGGGATTTTCCAGGCAAGAGTACTGGAGTGGGGTGCCATTGCCTTCTCCGAGGTGGCCAAAGGCTTTTCAGGTGGCTCAAAGACTGAAGACTGAAAGCGTTAGTTGCTCAGTCATGCCTGACTCTTTGCAACTCCATGGACTGTAGCCTACCAGGCTCCTCTGTCCATGGGATTTTCCAGACAAAGATACTGGAGGGGGTTGCCATTTCCTTCTCCAGGGGATCTTCCCAACCCAAGGATTGAACCCAGGTCTCCTGCACTGCAGGCAGATTCTTTACCAACTGAGCTCCAAGGGAAGCCCTTCCCAGGTGGCGCTAGTGGTAAAAAAAAAAATGCAGGAGACATAAGAGACATGGGTTTTATCCCTGGGTTGGGAAGTCCCCTGGAGGAGAGCATGGCAACTCCCTCCAGTATTCTTGCCTGGAGAATCCCACAGACAGAGGAGCCTGGCAGGCTACGGTCCATGAGGCTGCAAAGAGTCGGACACGACTGACGTGACTAAATATGCACAGATGTGGCCAAGGAGCCATTTGCTCTGCTGGAGGGGTGTATGAAGGAATTTATTGCATTGTGTTATGGGTCAATATTTGTTATTCCCTTTTTCAAATACTAGATCCCTCTCCCAAACTGTGTCACCTCTTTAAGTATCTTCTGAGCAAAAAACACAGCTTTTTAAAAAAATAAATTTTAAAAATTCCAAGCCTTTTCCACCTTACTCTCTGCCCACAGATCAGAATAACAGAGCTGCACAAACTCTGCATGGTCTTATTAAAACAGTGAAGCCCATAGCAATCTTTTATTTGCCCACTGAATATGAAACAGACCCAAGAGCTCAAGTGTCTCTGTCTTAATTGACCAAGTTATCAGTACATTGTAGTAGAGAGAATACTGACATGACCGCCGGCTTGTCTCAGGGTGCTGCCCTGCAGCTGTGGGGGCTCTTTATTCAGGTTTAGCGTGTAGAGGCCTAAGGGGAGCCTCAGAGAGCTATTCCCTTGTTCAGTGGTTCCTTTTCCTAAACAGTCTACCCTGAGTTTGAGCTTCTAACTATGCTGGCCAATAATGGTATCAACTAGCTGCACATGGCTATTTACACTTGAATAAATGGAATGAGATTAATTTTGGTGCCTCGGTTGCACTAGCCACACTTCAAGTGCCCAACAGTCACATGCGCACGGTGGCTACCGTATGAGACGACAGTGGTAGAACACTTTCATCTGTGCTGAAAGTTCCATCAGACCTTACTCTTCTCAGCAGGGGCTTTTCAGATGGCTCAGTGGGTAAAGAATCCGCCTGTGATGCAGAGGAGATGTAGGAAACTCGGGTTCGATACCTGGGTGGGGAAGGTCCCCTGGAGGAGGGCATGGCAACCCACTCGAGTATTCCTGCAGAGAATCCCATGGACAGAGGAGCCTGGTGAGCTACATACAGTCCATGGGGTTGCAAAGAGTTGGACAGGACTGAAGAGACTGAGCACGCACTGCTCTTAGAAGATGTATGAATGTTTGCGTCTCAGGCTGAATTTGGAAGCTGAGGCGCACAGTCATTTATTGTTATAAGAGAAGGTGGGTAGAGAGGGGACTGGGATGGAATACACCTCGGTGCTGGCTGGAAGAAGATGCTGAGTGTGATGTCTGCTGGCACCCCCTTTCCTCTGGCCCCTGGCAGACAGCAGAACAGGTGTGCACACCCATCTGGCACTTTTCTAGATCCTGCTCTGTGCCCTGAATGCCACCTCCATGAAGCCGCCTTCTGACACCCATTACTCTAATATCCCTACAGCTCTTGATGCCAGGACACGTCTTATACAGAGTCTGTGTTTGCCTCATCACATAAGATGAACCTGTGTTTCATTATGATCCTTGTAATTATGGCTCAGCTCTATTGCTGCCTTTGATAATCATCTCCCTGCATTGTCAATGAGAGAAAATGATCATGCTACGGCATTCTTGGAAAAATAGATAGTATTGTGGGATTTTATTTTCTTACCCACTTTTAAGAGGAAGGAGAGAACCGCTGAAGGGAAAGATAGTCCAGAGCATTTCTATCACTTACATCAGGGTATCTCAACACAGAGCCAATGCAGCTTGAGTGAGATGTTCACCCAGATGATCTAAATGGGAAAGAAGAAATGCAGCCTGTCATGCTGTACCCCAGAATCTGCATTTGAACAGGACTGCCAGTGATTTGGGGGCACTTTAATGTTTGAGGAGCAGCAGCCTGGGAAGAGTATTAACTGCCTACCAGTGGAGAACACTCTTTGGTTCTGAAGAGAGCACCAGACAGGACCCTTGACCTTGCAGGGCTTAGAAGAGAAAGAAAAGTGAAAGTGAAGTCGCTCAGTCCTGTCCGACTCTTTGCGATCCCATGGACTGTAGCCCACCAGGCTCCTCTGTCCATGGGATTCTCCAGGGAAGAATACTGGAGTGTGTTGCCATTCCCCTCTCCAGGGATCTTCCTGACACCAGAGATCGAACCTGGATCTCCTGCATTGCAGGCAGATTCTTTACTGTCTGAGCCACCTGGGAAGCCCTAAGAGAAGAGAGGATGCTCTCAAAACACAGGCAGCTGAAAACACCTGTGTAGGCTTGTAATTCAGAGTAGCCATAGAGAAATATGCATTTGCTCTCTGAGTGGGAGGCGTGTGTAAAGGGAGTTCTGCAGTGATGAACGCGGCAGAGATGAACCTGACGGGAGAGAATTTCCCTGGGAAAGCTCATCTGCAGCCGCTGGGGGCAGAGAGGGGTGGGAGAGGTTGTGGCAGTGAGGAGAAAACAAGCTCATAGGCTAGAAGGAGTTCACGGTCAGCATGGGCATGGTCATCAGGCTGGTGGGAGAGTTACACCCAGCAAGGCAGGGCCTGAAGACTGAGCTTTCCAGGAGACGTCACCAGAATGATGATATGATGCAACTGCAGACATTGAAATTCCATGGCATCGCTTGGAACTGAGATTTTGTTCCGCTTTCTGCTTGTCTGTGCTCCATCCTACTTTGAACACTTAACAGCTCTTAGGCTCAAAGGAAGTCAGAATCAAAGTTAAGGGTAGAAATTTGGAAATGCTCATATAGTGCTTTACCTCTTATAAAAAAGAGAATCAAAATAGAAAACAGTAACGTTGATACAAAGCAAAGTGGCAGAATCATTCAGAGATGTACTTAGAAAAATAGTACTACACATATTTGATGTAAGAAAAGATTAAAAATTTTTTTCTTCCTCAATTTTTTTTCTTTGGTTTAAACTCAACCTATTTGTTAAATTTTCTTCCTTTCTTGTTCGTATCTTCCCTATAGTGGGTTGAATGGTGGCTCCCAGAAGATATGTCCATGTCAAGTTCCTGGAACCCGTGAATTGATGTTATTTAGAAAAGAGGTTCTTTGCAGATGTCATTAAGTTAAGGATCTAATGCTAAGGATATCTTTTTGAATTACCTGGGTGAATCCTAAGTCCAATGGCAAGTGTCCTTATAAAAGACACACAGAGGAGAGACAGAACTCTTTTCCCAAACAGCAACAGGACAAATGTCTGTTGTATGCCACTAACTTTCTGACAATTTATTACAGCGGCCCTAGAAATCTAATACACTCCCTAATTGTTCACTCACATGTAAGAAGAACCTCTATTATTTTTCTCACAGAACGGCATCTATTTTTCTAAGTTTGATCTAAATGTGTACTATGTTAAAGCCAGAATTGTAGGCTAATCTACAAAGTACACGTTTAAGAACAGCGTTAGAAATTCCTTCCAAATGGTTCACGAACCCAGAACCACGCGGCACTACTTCCGTGCTTGCGTGTGTGTTGTTTTTGCTCTTGTGTTTTGTTTTCATTTTGGCAGATGCTGGAATGGAAGCATGAAATGGAATGTGTCATTTCAGAGAGGGATACAGCTTCCAGGCTTTCTTATATTTAGCATGAAGCATTTATATTCTGAGCAAGAAGACGTGATCAGAGCTTGCTGTGGGATGCTGTGGAAATTCTTTAGGCAATTCAGTCATGTATCAGCAGAGCTCACATGCAGCTCTTGTGCGCTGGCACAGCTGTATGGATTGTTTATGGCTGGCATCTGTTCTAATAGGCCTTTCTGACTCTTGCAACTCTAGTTATTAAATATTTTGAATGTCATTCCTGCAGATAAAGGTTAGAAACCAGCTGTACAATTGGCAAGCCTTGATTCTCCTCATAGAAAGGCTTTCTACCACATGTTTTCCTTCAAAATGTGTTTTAGAACCCATAACAAAAGTTATTTTGCCCCAAGCTTTTATCTTATTATTTCTTAATCCAACCTGACAGGTTTTTGGTAGAAGAGCCAGGGAGTGGTCATTGGACAGTAGGTTTGAAGAAACAATTTCACAGCTGTTTTTAGAACTAACATTCTTAAAAATATAGTTGAGACATCTGAATGATGTGAGCAGTTTTTTGGTGTGTTTTTTGTTTTAATTTTAGCTAAAAATTTGCTTTTTTCTTCCTCCTAAAACTTTGACTAGAAAGCAATTTTACTTTTAGGGTTGCAATAATTATGCTTACTAAGGGTTTGTTCTGTGCAAATTGTAAAAACACTTGGCAGATAACAATGTGATGGGAAGGGGTGATTGGAAGCAGTTACACAAAACAGGTAGAGAAATAGGTGACTGAGGGGAAACCACCTGAGCAAATTCCTGTAGCTTCTTGATAGCACTGTTGTTCTGGAATGTTTCTTTTCCTGCGTTACTATGAATGGGAAGAGGACTGGAGTGCTCCAGTTCCTTCGCCCAAATAACAGAATCTTCTCCATAACAGGCCGTGCTTTGTGGCCCGTGAATATAATTTTTGTGACTGTGATTAAAGACGGCAGGAAGTTTTCTGCACAGTCTTGTCTGTGTCAAGCATCTTTAAAATCTCTATTGCCAATGGTCAAGGAAGGCTCTTAGTATAAATTTCAAAATCTGGGATCGAATATTCCTGCTTATATCCACGGTAAAAGAGAGGATAGATTTGGTAGAGGTTGTGGGTCATTAAAGATTAGTAAATGAGAGGTCTCTTGTTCCAAACTATTTAGTTTCTTTACATTTCGCCTCAAATGACAAATCCTATTTAAATTGAGGTTTATAGCCTTATACACATATCCTTTGGAGAAGGAAATGGCAACCCACTCCAGTATTCTTGCTTGGAAAATCCCATGGACAGAGGAGCCTGGGAGGCTATAGTCCATGGGGTCGCAAAGAGTCAGACACGACTGAGCAACTTCACTTTCATGTCACACATATCCTTATGATTTCCTTTCTGAACCTGGTGGATCCTGGCAGATTTAGATATTTCTGGATATTTATTTTATAGTAATAAAAGCCCTAGAGAATAAAGACATTATAAATATAACATGGGTGTGTTTATATTTCAATGAAATAAAGTCCAGCAATAAAGAAATGACTGCCTAAATTATAGTAGGTATATAGCACAATGCCACTAAAGTAATGAGTTATATTTAAACAAGTTGACTTGGAAGGATTTCCACGATGCACTGTTAGTAAGAAAATTAACATTCAGAGAACTGACCATAATACTGTCTCATTTTTGTAAAACAGATATTGTACGCGTTAATATTGTTCTCCAAATATTTCTGATCTCCTATCTTCAGGTACGTGGTAGAGCTGCAGTCTGTACGTCTAGATCCCCTGGAGGTGGGTGGAACCAGGTGACCAACTCTGATCTATGTGTGATAAAACTGAAGTTCAAGGTGATGGCTGCTGCTTCCCTTTGGGTTCTGGAGTGAGCCAAACCCACCTGCCGACACACCAGGCTCATGTAGTTCGTGAAATGAACTTGTGTTGGTTTAAGCCACCGGAATCTTGGGGTTGTTTTTTATTTTTACTGAAGATTAATCTAGCCTATCAAGACTAATACATCAATGACAAATGTGTGTGTAGCTGTGTGGGGATGCATTTGTATATTATAGATCACCTTATTTAATCATCACAGCAACTCCATAAGATGGAACTATTATTTCCATTTTATGCTTCAGGAAACAGAAGCACAATACAATTAAGTAAATTCCCCGGGTTACGCAATTAGCATTCTGCCAAGTAGAAATCAGATCCAAAGTATGTTTAATGGCCAAGCGCACCTCTCCTCCTCCAACCATCCCACTGACATGCAGAGAACTGCTAGGCAGTTTTTCTTCAGAGGACCCTCAATACTATTTTAGGACAGAAGCATATGGCATCATGAAATCCAACCAAGAAAGGTTATGAGACTGTGGGCACAGGACACAGAAACCTTGCCTGCCGTGCAGAGCTTAGCTCCTGGTGGTAAAGAGAACAGGGGTAAAAATAGGATGCACAGAATCTTATCTATCATTTCTACTGGCACATTCGTGCCCTTTCAATCTTGAAAACAGACGGCAGCTGATACTCACTGTTATCCTTTTATGGCAGGATGGTATTAACTGTGTAGTGAGCCCCTCTGGGCTGTTTAACAAAAGCTCACGATCAGCTTAATGATAATTGGCCATTAGGACAGAATCACAGTTGTGTTTGTACAGAGCAGATGCAGGAACAAGGTACCAGGATAACATACCACTGGCAAGAAATGCAGGTTGGCCCTTTATCCAAGTGGGAGAGCTTCAGTGATACGTGAAACATCACTGAGTGTGTGGCGGTAGCTGTGAGTAGCCAGTGATGGGGAGCTTGGAAGTGGGTATCACGGGTGTATAACTGTGTGACATGCAAATTACTTCTCCCACAGAAAAGAAGATGGTCTAATTCACTGAGGGAAGCATTACAATACGCACTAAGATTAGTGAAGTGAATGATCAAAGGGATATCTTTGCTTCTAACAAGCCAGCTTGTACTCATCTTCCCAGTGCGCCAGGATCATGTTATCTCAGGAGTTCCAAAACAGTTTTGTTGTTGTTTTTTTTTTTTAGTAGTAGAGAAGCCTGCTGAAGAGGAATTCTATTTATTTCTATACATTTTATATCAATAGAGCTTTTTCTTTTGTGATGCATATTTTATCCATACAAATTATTGTATAATAACAACAGTTTGTTGCCATCTTACATGTAAGAGGGAATTTATTTACAGGAATGGAAGGGGAAATTAAAAAACTAAGAAGAGTCTAAAGAAAGGATCATATTACAGTGTGCTATTGGGAATTACTGGAGGAGGGCTTGGCAACCCATGCCAGCATTCTTGCCTGGAGAATCCCTGCGGACAGAGGAGCCTGGTGGGCTACAGTCCATAGGGTTGCAAAAAGTGGGACATGATTAAGTGACTAAGCTCAGCAGAGCACAGCATTGGGACTTAAGAATAGAATAGATGCACAGTATATATAGATAAAGATATGCTTTAAAACCCATTCACTCAGTGTCACAATGATTATTTTGCCAGGGAAGACAGTCCATTGCAGGCAGGGAGGCAGAGAGGGACATATCACTTGGTGAACTTCCAGTGTGTTTAAGAAACTTTGCTGGGCTTTTTACTGATGGGTATATTAAATGTTTATATATATGCATTTATTTGTAGAAACCCCAGTATTCTTGGCTGGAAAATTCCATGGACAGAGGAACCTGGTGGGCTGTACAGTCCATGGGGTCGCCAAGAGTTCGACACGACTGAGCAACTGAGCACACAAATATATTAAATATTATCTATGAAAATTATAGGTCACATAAATTATATATATGTATTTTTAACTAAAAAGTTAGCATTGAGTCCTGACAATAATTCTAAAAGTTGAAGTGTTCTGACCACCACCTGACAAGAAGGCAGAGAGAGAAAGAAGTGGCCCAAAGCTGTCGGATGTGGACTAGGAAGAGTCCAGACCTGAAATGAAGGCAGATCTCCCCATTCAGAGACCAGTCATGCACCGCGACTTCATGCTACTGTCCAGAAATTTGCACACAGGAGAGAGGCTATATTGAAGGTAAAAATATCTTTCCAAGCCAACCTTGGAAGAAATTCCTGGAGGACTGCTTAAAGGATGAAGGGCAAACCTGTAACATTTACTAGGATCTACCGATTTACAAAGGAAGTAAATCTATCTTTCCATTTTATGGATTAAAAAAGAATTGCTGAAATGAACATTCTTTCAATATGTAAGTAATTTATTTTTAAGACCATGTAAAAATCATGCCTTTTTTTTCCCCTTGAAACTCCACAGGTGAAAAAAACAGAATTAAACATACCTTGACAAAAATGATCAGTGTTAAGCAAGCATGTGAGTTATGATCAAAAAAATCAAGGAGATATTCAGAATCTATGAATATTAAGTCAGTATATTTTTATATTTTACTAAACCTAATGAATAGAAATTATTTTAAATGAATTTTGCAAAAATTTTAAGTACATGAATTCCTTTTTTTCCCCACTCCCTTTCTCTTCCTTTTCCAAAATTGACAATATGTCAAGGGAGCCCTGGAGCTCTCAAGTTAGTTTTCCCTGATTTCAAGAAAACAATGACAGGGACTTTTCTGGAGGTTCGGTGGCTAAGTCTCTGCGCTCCCCATGCAGGGAGGCCTGGGTTCAATTCCTGGTCAGGGAACTGGATCCCACCTGCCACAGCTAAGAGTTCACATGCTGCGTGCTGTGTCCAGTCGCTCAGTCGTGTCTGACTCTGCGACCCCATGGACAGTAGCCCACCAGGCTCTCTGTCCATTGGAGTTCTCCAGGCAAGAATACTGGAGTGGGTTGCCATGCCCTTCTCCAGGGGATCTTCCCGCCCCAGGGATGGAACCCATGTCTCCTGTCTGCATCTCTTGCATTGGCAGGTGGACTCTTTACCGCTGGAGTTCGCATGCCACAACTAGAAGAGTAAGGATCCCCCATGCTGCAACTATGACCCGGTACAGCCAAATCAATAAATACTTTTTAAAAAGAAAAATGGGCTTCCCTCATAGCTCAGTTGGTAAAGAATCCGCCTATATTGCAGGAGACCCTGGTTTGATTCCTGGGTCAGAAAGATCCCTTGGAAAAGGGATAGGCTACCCACTCCAGTATTCTTGGGCTTCCCTTGTGGCTCAAGCTGGTAAAGAATCTGCCCACAATACGGGAGACCTGAGTTTGATCCCTGGGTTGGGAAGATCCCCTGGAGAAGGGATAGGCTACCCACTCCAGTATTATGGCCTAGAGAATTCCATGGACTACACAGTGCAGCCAAATAAATAAATATTTTTCAAAAAGAAGAAGACAAGAAAATAACCATGTCTTCTCATACTTGTCCACCCTACCCCCCCAAATCTGTCAATTCCTTAAAGGCAAAGAAGCCTTCTGCTCTTCTAAATCCTAACCTCAACTTTACCTTAAAAATAAACACTCTTGCTTTGCTTGCGAGAGAATGGTAGAGACATTGCTCTATAGCCTGCTTGATGTTCTACAATTCTCAGAAAAGCTCAAAGGTATCTAATGCATATGAATTGCAAACTTCAATCATACCGCTTTCCTGCTAATATATTCCTGAGCTCATCATACAGAGCACACTAGCGTATTTGTATATTAGCATCTGATAATTTTGTTTTAAATGGTGCATATTAAGTCAACCTGTGTTCTTCAGAACATTTTGCATACAGTTTGGGAACTATTACCCATCATTCATTTAGAGTGAACGCCCAAGGCAAGCATTGGCAACCCTAAGGTTAGTTTCAGTCTTTTTTTAGCTTAGTTTTTGACAGCTGCATGTGATGAACCAATACCCAACATAGCTTCAGTCTTAGGGATCCTTTCCATCAGAGATAGGCTTTGTGATTTGTCTCACTGTGTTTTTAAGAATGAACATGAAATACACAAGGCTTACAGGAAATACTTTCTGCTTTAATTTTCCCTCAAGTTTTGATAATAAGGAGACATACAGATATTTCCACAAGTAATATTGGAATCAAAAGAGAGCTGAGCTTTTTTTCCTACAAATAAATATTGGCAACTAACAAGGAAAGTTAATAGAAATGTATAGAATGCTTTGTAGTGAATGGGGGTTCTGCTAAGCCAAGACAGAAACTGGATCGCTAACTAAAGCTGTGAGCATTTTTCCTTGACCTGAGACACTGTGTTGGTTTGCTAAAGATGAGCAATGTGCTGCTGTGTCCACCAAAATGACCTTAGCTCAAAATTGTATCAAAGAGGAGAGAGATCGGTAACCCAGGAAGGAGTGGGTCCATTATCCACAAATGTATAGTTTTGGACGTTAGTTAAATACAAGCGTAAATTTGATAATGTGAAGAGACAGCCCAGATTGCTGACATCACTAACTGTTGGAGCAAAGAAGGAATGAGTCAATAAAATCTTCATCTCAAACCAAGATTCATGCTACTCTCCACATTAATCACCTGTCAGGGTCACCTGGGAAAGACTCTGATGCTGGGAAAGGTTGAAGGCAAGAGAAGGGGATGACAGAGGATGAGATGGTTGGATGGCATCACTGACTCAATGGATGTGAGTCTGAGCAAGCTCCAAGAGATGATGAAGAACAGGGAAGCCTGGTGTGCTGCAGTCCGTGGGGTCGCAAGGGGTTGGACTCAACTGAGCAACTGAACAAGTGTCCCCTGGACCACTTCTTCCGTGATGGTAGTTTTATAAATTAGAGAAATTATGCACAGACATTTTGATTTATATATGGCTCAGGCATGACATGAAGGATTAGAAAACAAACATTTCAGACCAAAGTCTGAGAGAAGACCAGAAACAAGAGCGCACTTCCCGAAAGTGAGGACTTCCTATTTAATGGATTTCACTAGACTGCCAAATTTTTCTTGACAGACGGAATCTGAATCAAGAAAAGGAAGAGATTGTCCTTTTATGGCAGAAATCGTATTTCAGAACATTACAGATAATCCTTGAGAAAGACCTGATGATGTTTATCTGAGCTATTGTAAGCTGTAGTGCTGGGGAAGGGGTATGAATCATTGGGGTGTACAGTCATATTCTGAAATTCAATAGCCTGAACTCAAACCATTCTTGTTGTCAACTCATGCAAACTGCAGCTCCTTCCCAGGTCCCCTGTTCCTCCCAGTGACCCGAACTGGAATCCTCTGTGTGATCTATGATCTTCATATTCCACATAGAGTGACCAAGGCTTACATTTTTGTCGTAATTCTCTCATCTATGATAAAAAAAAAAATCCCCAAAGTTGGGAGTAGAATGAAATGTACCCCACCACATTCT
Source organism: Bison bison bison (assembly GCF_000754665.1). NCBI lineage: Eukaryota > Metazoa > Chordata > Mammalia > Artiodactyla > Bovidae > Bison > Bison bison. The sequence goes on along the minus strand of NW_011494846.1, from coordinate 272,825 downwards.
TCAGCAAATGAATTAAAGAGACTTCTTTTATTAATTAATTTTCATAATTAAGAACCCATCAAAATAATTTATTAAGCATGCAGCTTAGATAGTATATTAAAAAGTAGAGACATCACTTTGCTGACAAACGTCTGTATCGTCAAAGCTATGTTTTTCCAGTAGTTATGTATGGATGTGAGAGTTGGGCCATAAAGAAAGCTGAAGGCTGAAGAATTGATGCATTTGAACTGTGATGCTGGAGAAGACTCTTGAGAGTCCCTTAGACTGTAAGGAGATCAAACCAGCCAATCCTAAAGGAAATCAACCCTGAATATTCATTGGAAGGACTGATGTTGAAGCTCCAATACTTTGGCCACCTGATGCAAGGAGCTGACTCATTGGAAAACACCCTGATGTTGGGAAAGACTGAGGGCAGGAAAGGGGGGTGGACAGAGGATGAGATGGTTAGATAGCATCACCAACTCAATGGATATGAGTCTGAGCAAACTCTGGGACATAGTTTGGACTCTGGGAAGGCTGGTGTGCTGCAGTCTGTGGGGTCACAAAGAGTCGGACGTGACTTAGTGACTGAATAACAGCATTCAGCACACATCTATATATATCACAGTATGACTTTCATGAAATCTTCTACCAATGAACAACTTCTCTGGACACAGCCTTTCCCCAGATTCTTCCCTAAATCTGCCCTAGGAATCAGTTCTTCCAAAAAGCCAACTGAGTTAACTTGGGTTGCAAAGATGAAAACTTTCAGAGTGGTTTGTCCTCCAAGAGATCAATACATTCTTTGGTGGATAAAACGAAAGGATTGGACTAGTAGATGATTGCTAAGGTCATTCCAAAAATGTGGTTCTTGTACTCTGCTACTGCTACTGCTAAGTCACTTCAGTCGTGTCCGACTCTGTGTGACCCCATAGACGGCAGCCCACCAGGCTCTGCCATCCCTGGGATTCTCCAGGCAAGAACACTGGAGTGGGTTGCCATTAAATTGCAACAACCAGAAGAGTGTCTTGAGGAGGAAAGAAACATAAAGAACCAATTGTGTTCTTGATATAGAAGTAAGAGCTTTCAGTGAACATTTAAGCTTTCTAAGGTATAAAATCTCAGCTGACAGCAAAGACAGGTCTGATCTGGAGGCACATCTTCTGTCGCCTTGTGTATCTCCTGCCACTTCGTGGTCAGCTACTCCAGGGCACTCACAGCTCCCCCAGTTCCGTGCTGTCTCCTCCTGCTCCTGGACCTTGCCCTCCTCCTCCCAGGAGCCTCTTTCTCATTCTCCACATCACAGCATTCACAGTGCTCAGCACTCGGCCAGACAGAACTACCTGCTCATCACTCAGTGCTTCCTCGGAAGCTACTGCTGATTGAATTCTCACTGTAACATCCAATAAATGTAAGTTCTTACTTGTGATGTAGTTCAAAGGTACAGAAAAAGATAATGGATACTATACTGTCCAAGTGTGCATCATTCAGGTTTTAAAATGTTGACACTCTATCCCAGGTGTCTTAGTGCTTTAAAAAGAATATAAAGGGATAAAAATTAGAGATATTGCAAAGACCATCAATCTTCCTCCCCACTCCATTTTTCCAGAGGCAACTACTATCCTGAAATTGATGTTTGTGTATCCTATCTATTTTTTATATTTTCACCATACATTTGCAAGTATTTTGCAATACTGATTTATGGGTTTCCAGGGTACATAAGGGGTTATCTCATTTTAAGAATCATTTTGTAATATTCTGTATTTAACTCAACATTATGTTTTAGGATTGTTGCATGTGGATTCATGTACATCTACTCCATTCATATTTCCTGCTGGTATTCCAATGTTAAGATTATAGTTTATGAATCACTCATGAAAGATTATTTAGCTAGTATCTAAACTTTTGGCAATTACAAACAATTGTTTGAATTACAAACAATTCTCCAGTGGGCATCCTGATAAAGTTCTCTTTTGTGCTCTTGTGCAAGTTTCTCTAGGAAATATAACTACAATTGGAATACCTGTGTCATAGGATATGCACATCCTTAGCTCAACTAGATATTAACAGGTAACTCTCAAGATGATTGTAACAATTACCATCTCACCAACAGTATATGAGAGCTTCCATTTCCACATCATTGTCACTTGGTATTACCAATCTTTTGTTTTTCAGTATGCTGGTTGTGATTTAATCACTATATCCTGACTACCTGCTATGTATTCAGATTTCTTCTTCTGCAAATTGCTTGCTCATATTTTTGTCCATTTTGATCAGTTGTTTATGTTTTTTTTCTGTTTTTTGAGTTTTAAAGAAATTCTTTCCTATGATGAGGTTGTACAACTGTAACCTGTGTTCTCTTTAAAATTCATTTTATTTGGGCTTTCTACTTGTCTTTGTACTTCTTGGTCTCTGATTGATAGATTTTTCTTTATTCTTCTCCCTTTCTTTGGTTTGGAAGTTGTATGCTTTATTTCTATTTTCTTTATAGCAACCATTAAATATTTAATATATTCTGGTTTTACCTATCAGGCCAATATATCTATCAGGTTGATATATCCAGATGGCTCAGCAGGTAAAGAATCTGCCTGCAATGCAGGAGACACAGGAGATGCGAGTGCCATCCCTAGAAGATATCCTGGTGTCGGAAGTGGCAACCCACTCCAATATTCTTGCCTGGGAAATCCCCTGGACAGAGGAGCCTGGCGGGCTCCAGTCCAAAAAGAATAGGACACAACTTAGCAACTAAATAACAGCAACAAACTGAAAAAATATCCAAAGGCTTGACTCTGATCACCCCTCTCCATCTTCCCTGTTATTAAAGCCTTGCTTTTACCTTGTTTATAATCCCCCTTATTTAAAACACATTCAGACATTCCAGCATTTTTGTTTTTGTTTCACTTTTACAAACATACTTGTCAACTTCACATCTGCTTCTTGAATTTCATTCTTTCTATCTTGGTTCAATTTCTTTCCTTCTGAATAATATGTGATTAGTTCATTTAGTAAAGGTCTGTGAATAGTACACTCAGGGTCTGTCTGAAAACATCTTTAGTTCAACATCAATCTTGTATAATTGAATTATAATTATCCAAGAAATGCATGTAAATAGCTTACATTTTTAATGGTGCTAAATGCAGTCATCTCATTTCCCTGGAAATAACCATTTTCAACTTTTGAAAGTGAAAGTCGCTTAGTCATGTCCAACTCTTTGCAACCCCATGGACTGTAGCCTGCCAGGCTCCCCTGTCCATGGGATTCTCCAGGCCAGAATACTGGAGTGGGTAGCCGTTCCCTTCTCCAGGGGATCTTCCCAACCCCGGGAGCAAACCCTGGTCTCCCACATCACTGGTGGATTCTTTACCATCTGAACCACTAGGGAAATTTTGGGGGAGAATTATCCCTTATGGTATTTACCTCCATGTTTTTAAATAGTGTGCTTATAATACTCTCTTAATTCACTATAATATTTTTTATTAATGACCTACTATGGCAGACATCAATTAAATACTAATGGTTTATCTCAAAGATACAAAACCAGGGTTCTAAGAGTGAGAAAAGGGAGGAGTAAGGCAAAGAAGGATGGGAAGTGGTGTTAAATAATGCATTACCGCACTGGCTACTGCTTCCCAATAAGCCAAAGATAGTGCAGGTGGATCCCAGGTGAGTATGGAGAAATGGGGCTTTGGAACACTTCTTTGGGAAGAAGATGCCTGGTTCCCTCCTCTCCCAATTCCCATCTCTCAACTTTGCATGAATTTTCTCATCTGTAAAATCAGGGCTAGTAATAGTACCTACCACAGAGAGTCATTATGAACCTTGGATGAATTAAAAGATAGATAGAAAGATGGAAGTCGCTCAGTTGTGTCCAACTCTTTGCGACCCCATGGAATAGTCCATGGAATTCTCCAGGCCGGAATACTGGAGTGGGTATCCGTTCCCTTCTTCAGGGGAATCTTCCCAACCCAGGGATTGAACCCAGGTCTCCCACATTGCAGGCAGATTCTTTACCAGCTGAGTAACCAGGGAAGAGAAGCAATATGAAGTGAGCCTGGTATACAGTAAGGACTTAATAACAATTAGGTATTATTGCTATTTTCCATGTCTCTTAATATCATACTTTTCTTATTCCTCTGGGCTTCCTTCTGAGTGATTTCTTCAGATCCTTCAGTTTTTTAATTCTTTCTCTGGCTGTGTCCACTCTGCTGTTTAATCCAAACACTCAGGGCTTTCTGTCAGTGACTATATTGATCATTCACTTCTAGATGTTTTGTTTCCTTTTCTAGTCTGTCTTCTGTTTGCTTGTTTTTCATAGGGGTCTCTTCTTCCATGAGGGCTTCTATTATTTTATTTTCTTATTGTAAGCATCTATATGCAGAGTACATAATGAGAAACGCTGGGCTGGAAGAAACACAAGCTGGAATCAAGATTGCTGGGAGAAATATCAATAACCTCAGATATGCAGATGACACTACCCTTATGGCAGAAAGTGAAGAGGAACTAAAAAGCCTCTTGATGAAAGTGAAAGTGGAGAGTGAAAAAGTTGGCTTAAAGCTCAACATTCAGAAAACGAAGATCATGGCATCCAGTCCCATTACTTCATGGGAAATAGATGGGGAAACAGTGGAAACAGTGTCAGACTTTACTTTTCTGGGCTGCAGATGGTGACTGCAGCCATGAAATTAAAAGATGCTTACTCCTTGGAAGGAAAGTTATGACCAACCTAGATAGCATATTCAAAAGCAGAGACATTACTTTGCCAACAAAGGTCCATCTAGTCAAGGCTATGGTTTTTCCTGTGGTCATGTATGGATGTGAGAGTTGGACTGTGAAGAAGGCTGAGCACTGAAGAATTGATGCTTTTGAACTGTGGTGTTGGAGAAGACTCTTGAGAGTCCCTTGGACTGCAAGGAGATCCAACCAGTCCATTCTGAAGGAGATCAGCCCTGGGATTTCTTTGGAAGGAATGATGCTAAAGCTGAAACTCCAACACTTTGGCCACCTCATGAGAAGAGTTGACTCATTGGAAAAGACTCTGATGCTGGGAGGCATTGGGGGCAAGAGGAGAAGGGGACGACAGAGGATGAGGTGGCTGGATGGCATCACTGACTCCGATGGACGTGAGTCTGAGTGAACTGTGGGAGTTGGTGATGGACAGGGAGGCCTGGCGTGCTGCGATTCATGGGGTCGCAAAGAGTCGGACACGACTGAGTGACTGATCTGATCTGATATTTTATAATAACCTTTAGATTTTTCTCTTATTTCTAGCTCTGCCTTTGCTGCATCTGCTGGTTTTCCTTACTGTGGTCTCTTTCTTCATGTGATTTGGAACTTGTCATTGTGAATTTATGCTCAACAGAATGGGTTTTCATTCCCTACAGAGTGGTTTTTCATTTGCTTCTATCAGTATCTCAGTGATTCCAACAGTCCAGGGAAAAAATGTTACATTCACTTTTGGTGCTGGGTTTCCTGAACCCTATCAGCAGGATATATTTGAATCCCACATAAAGAGTGGCACAGGCTTGCCACCTGAATTTCTCCCAGGGTCCTTCCTCTCTCTACTCACATCCTAAGGATGTAATTTTCTCACTACCTCCCTACCCTTATAGGCAGAGTTTCCTTGTCTTTGTTTCCCTATTTCCCAGTTTAAGTGAGGCCAGACCCTTCACTTCCCTTCCCTTCAGCAGAGGCTTCCCTTCAGCAGAGTCTTAGCTCATTGCTTCAAGCAAAGCAAGGACACTTCTCATGTCCCTGAATTGGGCATTGAGACTCCAATCCTCAGCATCTAGGGTGTACATCCAGGTCAGGCATCCCAGAGGAACATCAGTGCGGCCAACTGTGCTGCTACAAGTTCCAGTTAACTCTACATCTTTTCTCCCTCACTGGTCAATAAGCATCTCTCCGGCAAGGACCCCAGTTTATCTCCCAATCCCTTTGCTCTGCTCTGCTCTCTCAGCTTCTAGTATAGTTCTGGCACCTGGTAAACAGGAGCTCAGTAAATATGGGATGGGTAAATGAGTGAATGAATGGCTATAATTTAGGTCAGTTTAACAGCTACATAAACATTTCCCACAACTTGTCTCTTGAAGCACAAGGTAGACCATTTCCAACACACAGATAAGAGACGTATCTGAGAATTCGGAGGACTGGAGACACTTGGAAACGTATGTGGCACTTCCTTGTCCTGATGGGATCTTCAACTAGCTGTCTTCCTCACTGTTTGAAACATTACTGAAATTAAATAACTGAAACTGTATTAAAACCCAAGAATAGCACTCAGGCACTAGATATATCTTCTGGCTACCTAGTTACATAGTGCACTGAAATGAGGCAAAAAGCTTTTTGGCAGTTTAATTAACATCTTTCCAGATCTTCAGTTTCTTTAAAATACCAGGATGCTTCATTTTTGAGCTGCTTACAGTGCAAGAGGAAGACACTCTGATTAGTATTTCCCTATCTATCATTGAGAGGTTGAGGCAGGGAATTGGAACAGGGAGAAAGAGGGAAGAAAAGCCTTGTCCTTTTTTAACCCAGAACATGTCTTTTTCTTGAATTTACATTTTGAATATGGTAAATAAAAATGCATGTGTTGTCAGCTAATTTTGGATGGCAAAAAATAGCAAAGGTAATTAGGGTAAAAAGACCTTTAATGATAGCAACACACACACACACACACACAGGAACATATGTGTGTTCCTGTTTCTTTCATGAAAAAGACCATGCATTCTGCTGTGAAATTTGCAAGGTTTATCACGTTAGTGTCAATACTTGATGTTTTTATTATCTGAGATCTTGAGAGCTTTTAATGAAGTGTGTGTAGAAAATATTGTTCTAGTGATTCCCTTCCCTTGGCTCCAATATGATAGTTTAATCTAATTAAACTAAGTTCATTTCCTTCTCAGGCTCACCCTAGAGTGCTGGCCACTTTTGATAATATGCCTTGTCATCCAAGTCTCAGATTATTCCTCTGAGGCCAGCCAGCTCCATATGGCAACAAAATGCTGATGAAGTAGTTTGAATTCTGTAGTTATAGTTGTTTTTTTGTTTAGGTTTTTTAGAAGAAGAAAAAGATGTACAAACAGGGCTGTGTCAGAGAATAAACCAAAGAGCCAAACAGAATATTCGTAATGAGATCAGAAGATTACTTTTCTCGATTGTTGGCCTCTTCAGAAAGTATTCTGTTGGGCAAGTATTTTTGTCATAATGGAAAGAGCTGTTGTGTTACTGGGCGCTGACTTACTGGTCAGCTCTGTAAGTGGACAATTTTCCCGTGTGGGGCAGGCGTGTGAAGACAAATGCTATTGTCTTGCAAACCATGGCCATCCTTAGAGCGTGCAGGGTCCTTGTCTTAGAAACTATTGGAGTCACTCCAAATCAGCATGTCAGCACTGGTTTCATCTGATTCACAAAAGAAATAGCTGGCCAGGGAGAGTGATCTGCTAGATAGGCCACCCTTCTAGAACAAGGGACAAGCCACAGGGCCCACCACCCACCCATGAATGGGAGTTTTGAGCTCCTTGGGACATCTGGTCAACCTCACATGCCAGGCATATGGTGGGATGGAGTTTGAGGATTGGAAAATATACCAAAAAGGAAAAACAGGTGTCTAGGGCCACATGGATTCTAGCCTAGGTCCAGGGCTCCCCACTCAGATAGCTGCTACCCCTCCAGTCCCAGTTACCTAATGAGGTCTTAGAAAACATCAATAAAAATGCTTCAAGGAGGGGTCACGGGTAGGGGACTGAGGGGATTCTCCTAGGATGGAGGACGCAAGTCAAGAACCAGGAATTTCATCACTATAAAAAGCCCACACTCCTAATATTCCATCTAGCTGTTCTCGCAGACACTGGCATGACTGGCAGCTCAGAGGCCATCTCCCAGCTGAGACTTTCCTGCCCAGGTAGAGAGTGATTCATTCTTCCCTCTGTGTTCCCACAGCATCTTCTTCATGCCTCAGCTATCAGTTGGCTCTGTGATATGTGGTTCTCTCTCCCTCTCCCCTTGTAGGCTTGGAGACTCTGTGGAGAATAATTACATATTGTGTTTCTTTATGTCTACAGGGCCTGGACACCTGGATGAGCAGGGATGTTTGGAAAATGAAGGAATGACCTGCCAGTCACCTCAGGTAGCGTGTATTCCATGTGCTGATTGCGAATTATGTATAGACACAAAACTATGGCAGGCATTGTGATGCTATGTTAAATATTCATACTAAGCAATTAAAAACAGGAGTTTCCTTTTTAGTCTTTACTGCAGCAGCAGGTTGAGCCACAAGCACGTTGTTCTAGGGTCTCAATATTCCTTAGTGGGCTGTGGGGAAGTTCAAACATGTATATGGGAGCTTTCCATACTAGTCACACTGATGGCGTCTTGAATTTGAACCCTGCTTTCACATCCGTTATCTCTGTGATCCTCACAAAACCCTGTGAGATGGGTAGGCTTTTATTTCACAGGAAAAGAAAGCAAGACAGACGGATTAACTGATGCATCTCTGGTCCCCAAAATTTCCGACATGACTGTCTTGACCACCTTAGATCTTTTTCCCCACTATGCATTTGCTGTCCTGATGCTGGCCAAATCATTTAACCTCTCATTAATCTTTTTAGACTTCCTGTCTAAAAAGAGGGAAAATGTACTCTGTATAGTGGGGAGGTAAGATCGAGGAATTAAAGGGAGGCTTAAATACTTTGTAGATATTATTTTGTATCTTAGTGGTGGTGGTGGTGGTTTAGTGCTAAGTTGTGTCCGACTCTTTGCAACCCAGTGGGCTGTAGCCCGCCAGGCTCCTCTGTCCATGGGGTTTTCCAGGCAAGAATACTAGAGTGAGGTGCCATGTCCTTTCAAAGGGATCTCCCCACCCCAGTGATTGAGCCATGTCTCCTGCTTCGCAGATGGATTCTTTCTGAGTCACCAGGGAAGCCTATCTTGGTGGTAGCTTTCTACAACTGTTTCATGGACATGAGATCCCAGGTGCCACAACTAAGATCTGCTGCTGCTAAGTCGCTTCCGTCGTGTCCGACTCTATGTGACCCCATCGACGGCAGCCCACCGTCCCTGGGATTCTCCAGGCAAGAACACTGGAGTGGGTTGCCATCTCCTTCTCCAATGCATGAAAGTGAAAAGTGAAAGTGAAGTCGCTCAGTCATGTCTGACTCTTAGTGACCCCATGGACTGCATCCTACCAGGCTCCTCCGCCTATGGGATTTTCTAGGCAAGAGTACTGGAGTGGGGTGCCATTGCCTTCTCTGACCTGGTGCAGACAAATAAATAAATATTAAAAAAAGAAAAAGAAAAAGACTAGACTTGGAGATATGCCCTGTTATCATATAGGTTTGCACTTTCCCATGGTCATAGGCTAAGTGACGCTTTGCACCCTGGGCCACCAAAGGGCCTCAGCAGGAGAAAGAGTGGCTGACCCGATCCAGCACAATTGCTGAAAACACCCAGGACATTCAAGCTCACGTTCTGGGGATGGGTGTTGCCCCTTTCGTGTGACTGCAACACTATGACAATTTGCAGCAATCTTCAGGACTCTAGCGTTCTGTTCTCCAGCGACAGCGCCGTGAGCCCTCTGCTCGCATTCCATCTCTAGCCAGTCTCCACCCATTAAGTCGATTTTTACTTTTAAAGCACGCTGTCCCTGCTGCTCCGTTCCCGCTTCGGCCACTGTCATCGCCCGCGTGGAGCTTGTCTGTGCTTCTCCCACCCCTTCTCCCTGCACACTGCTGCCAAATGAGCCTTATTTGTGCAAGGACTATTTTTATCCCATCCTTCTCCTGCTCTAAAATCTCCCTTGGCTTACCCAATCAAGTCCAAACCCTGCCTTCTGGAACTAGAAGCTGTCTTAATCTGCTGTGAGTTCATCTATGTAGCCCAGATCTCATTATTTCCAAACAGAAACATTTGTCCTCATCACTTTGCTTTTGCTCACACTTCACCTTAGCCTAAAATGTCCTCTCCCCTGTTTTTTTTTCCTCTGTCTAAACATTACCAATCTTTTCAAGATGAGCTCTGATTCCTTGACTTTCCATAAAGCCCATCATTCACATTCTGGTCCGCAATGCTCTTCTCTTATCTATATCATACGTGGATATAACACACTTTGAAGTTGAATCAAACACTGTTGTGAATCATTCTCCGTTTGTTTCACTTTACTTCCCTGGTGGCTCAGACGTTAAGGAGTCTGCCTGTAATGCGGGAGACCTCAGTTCAATCCCTGGGTTGGGAAGATCCTCTGGAGAAGGAAATGGCAATCCACTCTAGTATTCTTGCCTGGAAAATCCAATGGATGGAGGAGCCTGGTGGGCTACAGTCCATGGGGTTTCATTTGATAATTTGCTCTTCTTAAAAGGGCCTTTCTCATTTCTTATTTCCCTATAGAATAAAATCCAAATCTTTAGGAGTCTGGATCCTTCTTAACCCAGTTACAGCAGATCACTGACTGTGATCCAATATTCCAAACCACATTCCCTTAAAAATCATATATACAGATCAATTTTTTTTTCTGAATGTGAAAACAGTACATTCTTATTATAGAAAATATGTAAAGGATGTGTATGTGCCTGCTAAGCTACTTCAGTCGTGTCCAACTCTTTGCAACTCTGGACTATAGCCCACCAGGCTCCTCTGTCCATGGGATTCTCCAGGCAAGAATACTGGAGTAGGTTGCTGTGCCATCTGCCAGGGGACCTTTCCAACCCAGGGACCGAACCTGCATCTCCTGCAGCTCCTGGCTTGCAGGCAGATTCTTTACTGCTGAACCACTGGGGAAGCCCTTGTAAAGAATAGTCTTAAATAAAGAAGTAGGAAAAATCAACCCCTCCAAACTAGCCCCATTTAGCACTCCCTCTGAAAGATATAGTCCTGCTAGGTCCTCTCAAATGAGCGTGACTCAAGAACTGTCCAAATAACACCTCACCTGTGAAGCTCTCCTTAAGTCTTATCCTCACAGGCAAGACTAATCCTGCTTCCCCACCTCGATCTTCCATGGGTTTCTAACATACTGGCATCATGTTGTTCAACTCAAAGTGACTTGGCAGTTACTTGAACCCCATCTTTGGCGACCAGATGTGAAGAACAGACTCACTGGAAAAGATCCTGATTCTGGGGAAGACTGAGGGCAGGAGGAGAAGAGGACGACAGAGGATGAGATGGTTGGATGGCATCACCAACTCAATGGACATGAGTTTGAGTAAACTCCAGGAGATAGTGAAGGACAGGGCAGCCTGGTGTGCTGCATTCCATGGGGTCGCAAAGAGTCAGACATGACTGAGTGACTGAACGATGACAAAATTGTTTGCATCCCTGGAGTCCACTTTCCTGCATCTATTGGTCTCTTTTATCTTCCCAAATCTCAGTAAGCCTCTTTTCCTGATGGTCTTTGGAAAGAGATTAAATGTTGCTTATTAACTTTCAATATGATCACTACTTTTGATTTTGTCATTCTCATAGACACTAACCAGGTTATACCCTTTGTTTATAGAATATTAACTAAAATTAGTTTCTAAATATGCTTGCATATCTCTATGGAGGTGAATAGCATATTGAAAGATACTTTTTTGGAACACTGGGAGGACAGATCAGAAGTGAGCAATGACATGTTTCTAAGGTTAGATCTATGAACTTACATTCAATCCTGACATGGCATGGTCCTAACATTTGCCCTCCTCTCTCCATTACCACTATCCATACCCTTTGGCCATTTCAATCCAACCTAGATCAAATTTTTAGGTATTAAATTATCTCATATCCCCAGGCTCTTTCAGTATCCGAAATGCCTGTCCATTTACCTAAAGGGCCAAAACTCTTGATGATATGGCTCCAAACTGTTTATGTTTTTAATCTAAAATTTAGACATATTTCCATAGAAACTCTAGGTTCTACTTAACACTAGTCTCTTTTATGGGCTTCCCTGGTAGCTCAGAGGGTAAAGAATCTGCCTGAAATGTAAGAGACCAGTTCACCCCATGCACTTTCAAGGCTGTGGTTTTACTTTTGTAACTTCCTCTGCCTGGGATGTACCCACTGTCCCCTTCTTCTCCATGTATCCAAACTTTTCAAAACATCAAGACCCCATTGACATACCATCGCCTCCTTGAGTTAGGATAACTATACACAAATGTTTCCCTTATTTAGCACTTCCTTCATCCTGCCTTGTGTTAGTTAGCTGGTGACATATTTGTCTCCCCTATTTGTTCATGATCTTTTTCAGAGCAGAAACCAGGCTTTCTTTCTCTCTGCTCAGTGCCTAAGATGGTTCCTTGCTGTGAGCACTAAATAAATTTGTATTTATTTGAAACCTCAAACTTGAAATATTGTTGAGGAAAAAACCCAACGGACTGGAGATTCGGGGGCATGAATTTTGTTCTTAGCTTCAGTAGTAACTGTCTTCTGATTGTGGGATCTTGGGACACCTTTTTTCTCAGCTGTAAAATCAAGAAATTGGTCCTCATGTTTCCCCAGTGGCTCATCGGGTAAGAAATCCACCTGCAATGCAGGAGACGTGGGAGACAGTGGGTTCAATTCCTGGGTCGAGAAGATCCCCTGGAGGAGGAAATGGCAAGCCACTCGGTATTCTCACCTGTGAAATCCCATCGACAGAGGAGCCTGGTGGGCTATTGTCCATGGGGTCACAAAGAGTTGGACACAACTGAGTGAGCACGTGCACACACACACACACACATCTTTAGGGGTCCTAACTTTAGTGATCAAAGAAGAAATTTGAAACTCCTCATTTACACTGAATTTAAGATCTTCACTTACACTGTTCCTGGGAATATACCCTTAATTTGCTGCAGAGAGGAAGGAAGAACGTCTTTTGAGAGTCATGAGTTGAGCCACTGGACAGATGAGAAAATAAAGGCTCTAACGGGTAAAATCTGGAGTTTGGGCCCAAACTGGTTGATTTCAATTCTACTGTTTTTTATGCAGGTAAACTCTCCCTTGAGACCAAACCTAAAAAAGGAACCTAGATAAATTAATATTTGAAATGAATAAATAACTGACAGGCCATAGAAAAGTCATCATTCATGCCTCAGAGGAAAGAACTAAAAATAGATTTAAGCAGTGGTTGGAAAAAGTTGTGTTGGGGAATGAAATCTAATCATTCCAGGAAGAAGAATACAAGGTGTGTGGTTTGCAAAAGCAGCGACATATAGCAAGAAGAGGCCAGATTACTGAGGGGAAGATGCACAAGGAAAAGGCTTAAGAATAAGGATGCTGGGGAAAACCTAGACACACAATATATAGAATAGATAACCAACAAAGACCTACTATATAGCACGGGGAACCATACTCAATATTTTGCAATAGCCTACGAGAGAAAAGAATCTGAAAACAGTAGATACATGTGTATGTATAACGGAATCACTTCTGTATACTCGAACACAACGTTGTAAATCAACTATATTTTAATTAAAAAAAAAAAAAGAAAAAATAAGAATAGGGATGTTTGGACATGCCACTTAGATGAAATACGCCTTTTCAGTCACCTCAATTTCAAGTCAATATGCTATCATTTAATCTCATTTCAAAGACAATCAAGGAAAGAGGCTTACTGACATCTGGAAAGAGAGAGGAGGGGCCAATTAGACGTAGGAACATGAACGCCAAGGATGCCAACAATTTGATGGGGGTCAAATAACTGCCAGATTGTTCTGACCTGGACAGGGCCCTGGGAGTAAAACACACAGAACTAAAAAATATGTAGATAAACATATGTCAAGACAAGTTGAGGTCCATGATAGAGCTACCTGCTAACCGTCCATTTACATGTGGTTTACAAATAGCTGTGAAAAGAAGAGAAGCGAAAAGCAAAGGAGAAAAGGAAAGATATAAGCATCTGAATGCAGAGTTCCAAAGAATAGCAAGAAGAGATAAGAAAGCCTTCTTCAGCGATCAATGCAAAGAAATAGAGGAAAACAACAGAATGGGAAAGACTAGAGATCTCTTCAAGAAAATCAGAGATACCAAAGGAACATTTCATGCAAAGATGGGCTCGATAAAGGACAGAAATGGTATGGACCTAACAGAAGCAGAAGATATTAAGAAGAGGTGGCAAGAATACACAGAAGAACTGTACAAAAAAGGATCTTCACGACCCAGATAATCATGATGGTGTGATCACTCACCTAGAAACAGACATCCTGGAATGTGAAGTCAAGTGGGCCTTGGGAAGCATCACTCTGAACAAAGCTAGTGGAGGTGATGGAATTCCAGTTGAGCTATTCCAAATCCTGAAAGA
>NW_011494846.1:257292-257398 GCF_000754665.1 Bison bison bison | reverse complement strand
GGAATCAAGATTGCTGGGAGAAATATCAATAACCTAAGATATGCAGATGACACCACCCTTATGGCAGAAAGTGAAGAGGAGCTACAAAGCCTCTTGATGAAAGTGA
>NW_011494846.1:220885-257192 GCF_000754665.1 Bison bison bison | reverse complement strand
GACAGAGGATGAGGTGGCTGGATGGCATCACTGACTCGATGGACGTAAGTCTGAGTGAACTCTGGGAGTTGGTGATGGACAGAGAGGCCTGGCGTGCTGCGATTCATGGGGTCGCAAAGAGTCGGACATGACTGAGCAACTGATCTGATCTGATCTGTACTTTGAAGTTCCCTCCTTCTGTAGTTCAGGAACTTCTGGTTCAATCAGTTCACTGGTCATGAAATTCCCGAATGAGGACTGGAAGTGAACTTGGGTCAAGCCAGTTATCCCACAGCAAGATTCTAAACCGGAGAACTCCTAACCCTTTAATTGGGAGCATAATGTCTAGAAGTTAAATAATATGTGAAGAGAAGCATCTATGCCTGGAGATGCTGTGAATAATTTTTCCTACATAACCAAAAGAGCAATCTTTCCAAGGTGAGTTTTTTTCCAGATGGCTTAGATTCTGTCAGGAGAAAGAAGGGATACATAAGTCATTTCTTTTAGTCTAGAGGTTTTCCTCCTCTTCAAGGGAAGAACCAGGAAGAGCCAAATCATGCAACAATAATAAGGCATGGCTGAACAACTCGTCTTCATCTGCTTTGCAAGGGAGGCTGAGGCGGGGAGTAGCCTTGATGGTACAGTCTTTAGAATCCTCATTCAGATTACTTTTTTTATGAGTACTTTATGCAGTTAGAGTCACAAAACCTGCCTGAAAAATCACAGAGTTCTTGGCAATTCCAAAATTAGCCATGGAAAACGCCAAATACTGACACTATTTTCTAACTGTAGCTCTTATGCAGGCCCCACCGCTGCAGGCTGTGGCTGAGGACCCCAGTGTGTAACCTGCTGGGTAAGCGTTCCCACCAGTAACCTCGGGGGAAGCTGGCCAGGTTTCCGTCAAACAGAATGGAAGCACTTCCCCAGACGTCTGTATAACCTGCCCACAGCTCAGAAAAACGGGAGGAGTAGGTGGAGCCATGAATACTGATGCGCAAGTTTAATTTTAAAGAAACTGTGTAGGCAGATTCAGTCCTACATGGGAATTTCTGAAAAATTAAAATAAGCCTAAGGAAAACTATTTTAAAGCATATAAATGACAGTAAGATGATCTCCTGGCCACCTTTATCTTTGGTCTGTACCGTGTCTCTAGGAAACAGTGAAAAGAATTTGTGTAAGACTTAGGAGACGGGAGTCTCAAATAGACAGCTTTCACAGAAAGAGACTCACAGACTTAGAGAATGAACTTATGGTTGCTGCGGGGGAAGGATGGGTGGAAGGGATAGTTAGGGATTTGGGGATGGATATGCATACTCTGCTATATTTAAAACGGATAACCAACAAGGACCTCCTGTATACCACAGGGAACTTTGCTCAATGTTATGTGGCAGCCTGGATGGAAGGGGAGTTTGGGGGAGAATGGATATATGCATATGAATGACTGTGTCCTTTCACTGTTCATCTGAAACTATCACAACACTGTTAATCAGCTACACCCCAGTAGCAAATAAAAAGTTTAAAAAAATAGGTAGTTTTCATCCACTCCAGTATTCTTGCCTGGGAAATCCCATGGACAGAGGACCCTGGTGGGCTGCAGCTCATGGAGGTCTCAAGGGTTGGACACGACCTAGCCACTAAACCACCACCACCACCCACAGACATGCGGTGGGTATTTTTTTTTTCCAATCTGCCCACTTCATCCCATCCCCCTGCCACCAGCACATCTAGAAGTCACTCTGTTTAGGACTCAGAAATGGCAAGTCCAAACTCACCACAGTTTCAGCCACTAATGCCTAACTACACGCTCAGTCTAATGTTTCCAGGGCACAACTAGATACACGGCAGGCACGGCATCATGCTCTCTGGTGGCAGAACCTGGGAAGGCTCATTCCCTCCCAGAGTGTACAATATTCAAATGATAAAGCAACCAGTAGAATAACCGCAGTGCAAAGAATGGCTATGATTAATTAGCATTGTAAGAAAGACCCGAACTGACTGTTACTAGAGGGAAAAGCCTGTGGCTTGGAGTACATAATCCACGGGGAAGGTCACACTTGGACCTGGGCCGGCAGTGTGGAAAGGAGGGCAAGGGGATTCTAAGTGTGGAGCAAAGTCTAAGCAAAAGCAGAGAGGTCGCCAGGCACAAGATATCCCCTTCTATCAGTTCACTCACTCAGTCATGTCTGACTCTTTGTGACCCCACGGACTGCAACACGCCAGGCCTCCCTGTCCATCACCAACTCCCAGAGTTTACTCAAACTCATGTCCATCGAGTCAGTGATGCCATCCAGCCATCTCATCCTGTCGTCCCCTTATCCCGCCTTCAATCTTTCCCAGCATCAGGCTCTTTTCCAATGAGTCAGTTCTTCACATCAGGCGGCCAAAATACTGGAGTTTCAGCTTCAACATCAGTCCTTCCAATGAATATTCAGGACTGATTTCCTTTAGGATGGACTTAGGTTTGATCTCCTGGCAGTCCAAGTTACCACCCGGCTATGGTCAGTACCTGGCTCTGCTGCCTAGGGTACTGGAGTTAGAGGGAGGGTGAGACGGAGATGATGAACGGTCCACTCAGCCTGCTCACCGTAAGGCCTCTGAGGGGAAGGACGTGACAGAGCAAAGAAAGTGAAAGAGGAAAATTGATGGACGCTTCTAGTCTTTATCTCACTTGCGCATGCACACACACACAATTTATGTTTTTTGTCTATAAGCTTGTAGAGTCCCCAGTGTTTTCACACTGTAACAAGAAACTCTGTTACGAGGACTTCTCCCACCTTCCTTTTGCTGTGACACAGAGCAACTCTCCACCATCTGACCAGGATACCATAATCACGTTACCATTTTACCAGCAGTCCACTGAACACTTCTTTCTATCTCGCCACTCGCGGCTAAGAAATCAAGCTAACTGTGAAATCATTTCACTCCTGGGCAAACAGAAAGGAACCACTTGGAAAGTTCTCCTCGGAAGGAGAAACAAGTCTGCAGTCAGTCATTTCCAGATCAGCTGTATTATTTAGCAAGGATTTGCTATATAGGATGGGCGAACTTTCACCCTTTGATTTGTCTTGGAGAGATTCAGAGTGTCTTACAAAACTGGCAGAATACACACTCTAACATGGGTTGGTGGGCTTTTTTGGTGGGGGTCATTTACTTGAAAGGACAACTGGCCGTCTTGGACCTCCTCCACGCACAAACATAGAAAGGGAAGGTTTCTTCAAACAACAATGCCTTGTGTGAGGCTCACGATGCTGCTCAACTTAAGTCAGCACAACACAGCGTAAGCAAGGAATGCGTGCAGGTGTAGCCAGGCTGGGTCCACTGCCGGTCTCTGGGCAGGCGGGTGGGCAGAGTCTCTCCCCACATCCGAGGACCCACTGCCAGCTACGGAGCAGAGCTCAGGAGGTCACCTGGACCCCGACGACTGCTCTCTCAAACACATGTGCGCTCTGAGCTCCCAGAGGTAAGACACACGAGCTGCTCTGGATTTTTGGTTTGTTGCTAGCGCAATGGCACCCCACTCCAGTACTCCTGCCTGGAAAATCCCATGGACGGAGGAGCCTGGTAGGCTGCAGTCCATGGGGTTGCTAAGAGTCAGATATGACTGAGCGTTTTCACTTTCACTTTTCCCTTTCATGCATTGGAGAAGGAAATGGTAACCCACTCCAGTGTTCTTGCCTGGAGAATCACAGGGACGGGTGGGCTGCCATCTCTGGGGTCGCACAGAGTCGGACACGACTGAAGCGACTTAGCAGCAGCAGCAGCACAGCATCGCCACCTTGAGAGAGAGGCACTTACTGGATTCAGAAACACATTTGATGATTATCAGAGAGATTAGAAGGAACCAGGGCAAAGGGAGAAACTCAGGGGCAAGGAGAATTTCTCAAGTAGCAAAAAAAAAAAAAAGGCTCAATCTCCGTCTTCGCCCACCTGCAGAAAGAGAAATACAGCATCCTTGGCCATGGCAGACCCCGGTCACCCAGGAACAAGGAGCTCCATGACCGGGCTGGAGGTGGGGAGGGGAGATGGCCCTCTGTCTCACCATTCAGGTGAGATATCTCCAGTCCACTCTCTCCTTCAGCTTAACTCCTGTCCTCGAGCTTTGCAGGGGGCGAGATGGTGAAGCTCATGGGAGCACTCAGGTGTCCCAGAGTGAAGACCTGCGTGTGTAAAGGTGAGGGCAGGAGGGGCCACCTCTACTTGGAGGGAGGTCCTGGAGAGCCTCCACCAGCAGGTGATGTGGGAATAGGACAGGCAGGTATGGAAGAGAAGCTCCAGAACCCGACAGGCACGGAGGCAAGAGAGCCTGACCTGCTTCCGGAAGAGCGGACACTGCGGATGGCTGGAGAAAGTATGGGAGAGGCACGTGAGACCGGCTGGGACCTGGGACCCTTTGCTTCGGGGCCTGCATCTGGACAAACATCTCCTCCAGCAACCAAATGCAAGGAACCTACAAGGGACTAAAAATTACAGCACGCATGTGCAGTTGGGGCCCATTATGAATGCCAAGATACAAAAAGACCAAAAATCCAACTGCCACTTCTGGGGTTTGGGGAGCAAAAGCAGGGTCCTGTGCATGATCCCTGACACAGCACCACTGAGGGGGTGGGCAGACCAAGTAAGCCACCCCTCCACCCCTACCGTCACCCCATTTAAGGGGCAAGCTCACCCCCATCTCAGGGAGCAAGCAAGAGAAACTATTGTTGGCTTTTGCTCCCCGTTGTGGCAGCATAAGTCTCAATACAGCCTTGCCTGAATGCCTCATTTTGATCTGTTATCAATTTCTATTGTCTAAGAACCTGGGTCAGTAACACAAGGGCTGGCTCCTTCTGAGGGCCTTGGTGCCTTTAAGGAATCGTGGCTTGTCTTTAAGATACTGGGGAGTCAGGGGAGCTTCACAGGAGAGTGTGACATGATTTGATTTAGATTTTGAAGACTTAGGCAGCCAGTGGGAGAAGGACCCCTGAGTGGATGCCAGGGGGGAACCAGGCAGGGCTGCTGGCATCAACCAGTAAGACAGAATATGGGCAGATTTCCTGAGGTAGAGGGGAACATCTTGGAGGATACCGGGACATACGGGCAGATATATCCTGAAGGTGATGATACGCTTAAATTAGGCACAGGCCCCTTCTGCAGCCCTGGGAAGGGACCCAGCAATATGTTCACAGGGAGATAGCATCTCCTCCATTACCCAAGTCAAACATTTTTGCATTTTTTTCTAAGAAATACCCCTTCAAAACAAGAGGTATCATTCAGACACAGGGAGACTGAGGTTCAAAAATGTTGAGGACAATGACATTGGAGCTGGTCAGGGAAAAAGAAGCAGGATCGACGATACAGAAATATCGCTTTTTTTAAACTAAATGTTGTATGGTATACAGTGGAGATCAAACAGAGACAAGGTCTAGAGAAGACGGTTTCAGTGAAACCAGCTCCTTCATCGATCTTAGCGGCGTGCTCCTTCAACCTCTGTCCTTATGTAACCGTCAATTATTTTGTTCTCAGGGTTAAACAGATTCCACAGCACAAATCCTTGCAGACCTTATCTGACTAGAGATTTCAGTGTTTGAGGTTTATCACCGTAAAGCCAAGGGCAACTTTATAACTTTCTTGGGGTGTGGGTGTGAAGCTATTAAATGTGGGGATAAGGTAAAAGAAAGAAATCCTAGATAGCTGTCCTTTCAATTTAAGCGTTTTGTTGTTTGAATGAACTTCGTGCGTGTGTGTGTGCGTATAAGAGAGAGAGAAGTGGGGAGGAGGAGGAGGAGAGAGAGAGAGGCATGTGGTAGAGTAGAAAGAACACTGGACAAAGTATCCGAATTTTGTTGTCGTTCAGTCCCTAAGTTGTATCCAATTCTTTGTGACCCCATGGACTGCAGCATGCCAGGCTTCCCTGTCCATCACCACCTCCCAGAGTTTGCTCAAACTCATGTCCATCGAGTTGGTGATGCTCCAACCATTTCATCCTCTGTCACCCAGTTCGCTTCCTGCCCTCATCTTTGCCAGCATCAGGGTCTTTTCCAGAGTTGGCTCTTCACATCAGGTGGCCACAGTATTGCAGCTGCAGCCTCAGTCCTTCAGAATACTTGGGTCCATAGGCTCAGTAATCCTGACGATGAATCTGTGAACTTTCAAGGTCTTGGTTTCTTCTTGAGTCAAATGAGAGGTTTGAATTAGGTGCTCTAGAAGGTCTGCTCTTATTCTAAGTTTCATGTAAGTCAAATTGTACCTAATATTCACCCAAGGAGTTTCACTTTTTAACCAGATTGACTATTTCCTTAAAGGGTTACACCTATACTTGGCTTTATCAGAATACTCAATATGCCGCTTGCATACTGCCTCTCAAAGGAAATCTAACAGTCAGCAATCCTGCTCTCTTGTGCTGAAATACAAAATGACTGAAGCTTAGGGATGCTTGGCCAGCCTCCCTCTTCTGTCACCTCCTCCCCTCGTGATTGATTGCTAAGCCTCCTCTATGTTTCATAGATGTTGGCAAGTCAGGTTCTCAGAAATAAAGTTCAGAAGGGAAGAATGAATTGAATTATCCTATTCCTCCCATCCCACGTATTTCTAAGAGCGTGTCTGAATGCTGCAGCTCTTTAGGAAGCAATGGATGATCCCAGAATCAACTGGCCCATTTTATACAAAGCACTGGCTTCACACTAAAGGAAAGACCCACAGTACAGAAGGGAAGGCTCTTGGTCGCTGAACCTTTGATACTAAGTAAGTAAAAACGAGTTCCTTGTTAGTTATGTTGTCACAGTATTATAACACTTTGATATTTTCCTTAAAAACGGGTAGGAGAGGAAATGTCACTGCAGATTTTCTATGTAAACAATATTAAAGCATCCATAATTTACTAACACACACCCTTTTCACTCTGGGTAGTATTCTGATGAGCTGTTCTTTAATGTTTCTGACTCTCTGTGACCCCAGGGACTGTAGCCCACCAGGCTCCTCTGTCCATGGAATTTTCCAGGTAAGAACACTGGAGCAGGTTGCTCCTTCCTTCTCCAGGGGATCTTCCTGACCCAGGGATCGAACCAGCATCTCTTGAGTCTCCTGTATTGGCAGGTGAATTCCTTACCACTGTGCCATCTGGGAAGCCCTCTTTAACATTAGGTCCAAATTTATTCTCTGGTCCCATGCCCACCTTGAAGGACATAGCATGCACACACTGCTAAACATCACAGAAACAATGGCTTGGAATCTCTGAAATCTTCATGGCAAGTTTAAAAGGAACCAAAATATCAGACCGGTGCTTTCTCTTTTCCCAGCTGACCGTTTCTTTCCCATGTTACCCCACTCCTCTCACACGCATTGTAACGTAGTCAGGACCCCACCCATATCCTATTTCCATAATCAGAAAGCTTCCTGGGCACTGGGAATGCCAGCAACTGTACACAGAGGATTTTTTTTTCTGAATAAAGGAAAAAAGGAGCAAGAAGTGCTACAGAGACAAGATCTCAGACCGACGATGGAGACGGAGTCCACGAATATGCAGGTTCCACATTCTTCAATTGGAATAACTTGGAGGTGTGTGGCATACGGCAGTAACTGGCTTGATAGTAACTTTCATTGCCTTCCTTCTCTTTTCTGTCTTATTTCCCCACACCTCTACCAGTATTTCCTGAGCGCACCTCGCAAACTACCGGTACTCAGAATCTTATCTCTGGGTCAACTTCTTGGGATCCCCAGACCACGATCTAACCCATGGCTCCCATAACTACTAAATGTTCTGAGCTTCTGAGATATTAGAACTGAAAGGCACCTCACATCTTATTAGACTACCCTGATAGGTTTGGCTTTCATAAAAACAAAAACAAAAAAACTGAGGTGATCCAAGGTCACCTAAGCAGTCAATGGCAAACGGCAAATACCTTGAGTCCCCCAGGAATCTATTGGAGAATGAGGCTTAAACCTGGCTAAGGGTTCAGGACAGTTTGGAACCAAAATACTACTTTTAGCAGAAGTCTGTCATGGGATTTGAATTGAAGAGTAGAAAAAGTCCATGGTGATATGCTAACTATAAGAGACTAAAAAATTAAGAAGATAATGTATTCTGTGAAGATGACAGGAGTTATAGAGAAAGGCATCATTATTAGTCAGAGAGATGAGAATATATAGGAAAATCTTCCTAAAGCGCTAAAGGAACAACCCTACCCTCTTCAACTCCCAAATTCCTACCACTCAATATTTTGAATGTACATTGAAAATATGGTAAGATTTCCCACCTTTGGGAGAACAACCCCTCCAAGCTCTGAACCGTTGGGTAGTAGTAGATAAACCCCCTTTTCTATACTCTACTTTTGGTCAGTCGGGGGAAGGTTTTGCTCTTTATCTTCTGTTGTAATTCGGTCCTCGACTTTGACAATTTCAGATGTTGCTGTTGGAAGTAAAAACTAGAGCAACATAGATACACAAAACCTTTAAAAAACAAGACCCTGACCTTTTAAAAAAGTGCCTTATGAAGCACATAGTTGTCTTAGATGACACTGTAGAAGAGAAAGCATGCCTCAAAAAAGTTTATGAGCAAGATAAATACTCTGCCACACGTGCGTTTGTTCTCATTTGTCCAAACATCCACATTCCTTTAAAGTGAAATCTCTCCGAGGGCTTGACATATTAAAGTAATACTCAATTTATCGACTAATAATACAGCTTCAAAGGAAAGTAATATTCTTAATGGCACCTCATCCAGTCTATTATTTATTTTATTCCTCTAAAGTTTCAAGAGACAAATTGGAGACATACAATGAGTACTATTTGATTCAAGTCTTGATTTTGGTTGTTATGAATAGAGAGCAGCTTTTATGTTCAAGGTCAAAATATGGAAGGTTACATTTATTCCAAGACTTCTTTCAAACATAGGCTTCTAGAGTGGGAGTATGGTAGGCAGAATAATGCCCCTCCCAACTAAATTCACATTCTAGTCCCCCAGCCTGTGGATATGTTACCTTACACATGGAAGAGACTAGGGCTCTTGAGTTGAAGAGATTATCCTGGGTTATCCAGATGGGCAATGGAATCACAAGAGCCCTTATAAAAGGGAAGCAAGAGGGTGAAGTCGGAGAGGAAGGCGAGGTGCTGACAAGCAGAAGTTGCAGGGATCCCATCACAAAGAAAGAGCCAGGGGCCAAGAACACTGGTCTCCAGAAGCCGGAAAACACAAGGGCCTGGATTCTCCCCAAGAGCCTCTAGAAGGAACCAAGCCTAACTTTAACCTATTGAGACTGATTTTGGTCCTCTGATCTCCAGAACTAGAAAAGTACAAATTTTTCTTTATACTTTTTAAAGAAAAGTGGTTTCTTTAAGCCACTAAATCTGTGGTGATCTGTTACAACAGCAACAAGAAACTAATCCAAGGGGCATGTGAAAGTATTAATGCTGGCCAGTCTACCGGAGGCTTCAATCCAAGCATCCTAACTGTCCCAATCTCAGGGCAGCAGGGGGGAACGGAAAGAGCAAAGCCTCAGATCAATCAGACAGCCCTTGAGTTCCGACCCTGGCTCTGCCACTTACTGTCTGTGTGTTTTGGGGAAGTTATTTCCCCTCTCTGAGCCATAACTGTTTCAGAGTTAAAGCAGTGGTTGTCTGCATTTCAGATCCGATCGAATTACATCTCTATAGCAACAGCAATAAATCATCCAGCTAGAGTAAAGGTACCAGTAGGTTGCCATGAGGTTTAAATGAAATGATGTGTCTAAAGGGCCTGTGCAGCGTTTATCGCCCAGCAGACGCTCGGCAGAGGCTAGATTTCTTAACTTCACCCCATCTTGCACAGCAGCGGTGTGTATAATCCTGCAGGGAGCTTGCTAAAATGCAGGTGGTGCATGAATCTACACCATCAATACCTTCCTGCCTCACCTGGGAAAGCATCAAATCTTCTTAGCAGGGTTTGTAAGATGCCTTTTTAACGGCTTTATTGAGACATAATTTATATACCCCAAAATCCGTGCATTTTAAGCATACAATTCAGTGACTTTCAGTGTATTTACAGAGCTGTACAACCATCACCACAATCTAATTTTTTAACATTTTCAACATCCTAAAAAGCAAACAAGCGTCCATGTACCATCATTCCTTGTTCTCGCCCTGCCCCATACAACCACAATCTATATTTCCTCAGATGGATTCCAAATGCAATTTGCCCTTGCTTCAAGAAAATACAAAATTTTAACAAATAGACACCTGTGAGCTTACTGACCATCACGTCAAAATTCCACATCAGCTTTTTTTTTCTCAAAAATGAAAACAGGGTCTACCTAAACAGTTTCCCTGAAGGGAACTGGGTTTTATTGGTCAGAAACTCCAGTATTACCGGAAAACTGAAATTTAAAGGGTACACTTTCAAATCATGATTTTTAAGGATGTACAAATTTAAATGCTCCCCTTCTCCTCCTCAACCCCCACTACAAACCTCCAGTCTCAGTGGTGAGAAGACCCACTGTTATAGAGATGCATATCAGTTCAGTTCAGTTCAGTCGCTCAGTCGTGTCCAACTCTTTGCGACCCCATGTATCGCAGCACACCAGGCCTTCCTGTCCATCACCAACTCCCGGAGTTCACTCAGACTCACGTCCATCGAGTCAGTAATGCCATCCAGCCATCTCATCCTCTGTTGTCCCCTTCTTCTCCTGCCCCCAATCCCTCCCAGCATCAGAGTCTTTTCCAATGAGTCAACTCTTCGCATGAGGTGGCCATACAAATGGACCCAAAGTCTGGGGCAGGGTGACAGGTGGGGCGGGAATCGGCTCCCCTAGTCTATGGAAGCTGACTCCCAGCCCCCTTTCCCTTCCCTCCATACTGCCTGGGTGTCTTCAGTGATCTGAGTGCCAGATCCTTTCCATTTTGCTTACCCCAGGCTTCCCTGGTGGCTCAGATGGTAAAGAGTCTGCCCGCTGTGCGGGAGACTCAGGTTCGATCCCTGGGTCGGGAAGATCCCCTGGAGAAGGAAATGGCAACCCACTCCAGGATTCTTGCCTGGAGAATTCTATGGATGGAGGAGCCTGGTGGGCTACAGTCCATGGGGTCATGGAGAGTCGGACACGACTGAGCGACTTCACTTCACTTCTTCCACCCAGGTTTCTAAGTGGTCTGGTGCATTGTTGCTGATGGGCGGCTAAAGCTGTCACCATGGGAGTGGGATCCTTGGGGATGAGGTTGGGCAGGAAGTTTCTCACCAGGACTGTAGGGTGTGTCATAGGTGACAGGGTGGCCAACCCTGCGTCTGTGACAGACTCTGAAATCTAAGTACTGACAGGAACACAGGTTAAGTGTGGTGTGCAAAGAGGCCAAGAGATGAGTTTCAGGCCCCAGGCTACTGGGAGCTGCAGGTGAGCACTGGAAATGCTATTGGAAATTAATGAACTCAGAAAAGAAACAAGTGAAAGTGAGACAGGCTGGGACCTGAGACCCTTGGATGCAATGCTTCCAGGAGCAACAAAATACCAAGAAACTTTAAGGGACTAAAAATAACTGCTTGCATGGGCAGTTGGGTGGAATTATGGACAAAAAGAGGAAAAACCCAACTGCCACTTCTGAAAAGCCATACAAAAGCAATAAGGAATGAGGTTGCCCTCCCTTCCCGAAGCAAGCAAGCAAGGGAAACTGTTATTTGTTCTGGAGCTCTCCTGATCAATTTCTGTTGATTGAGGAGGCTGAGAACCCTAGTCAGTAACAAAAAGGTTCCCAAAATACTTCCTCTCGCACTAGCCGGTTAGTGCTGCTCACCCAGGAACATGAGCGCATTGAGTTAACTCCAAGGGAAGAGCCCCTGGAGGAGGGCATGGCAACCTGCTCCAGGATTCTTGCCTGGAGAATCCCATGGACAGAGGAGCCCGGCGGGCTACAGTCCATGAGGTCACAGAGAGTCGAACATGAGTGAAGCGTCTGAGCGCACGCGCACACGGGCCAGGGTGGAGCGCACAGGGGCTCACATCAGCGGATGCGCTGCACCGAAGAGCGTGAAGCATCTCTTCCTGCCTGTTCCAGCCACCTCCTTTCTGTTCCCGATCCTTCTACTGATTGTTACCACACAGTTTCAATTCATGGAGATATGGTTAAGAAGGCAAGTTTTGCAATGATCATTGTTTCCTTCATTCTTAGATTCATGCCCATGAACTACTCACAGCATATAAAGGGCAACATTTATACGGCATCCAAAATCTTCATGCTTTATAAGCCTGTCATCATAATACTGCTGGCCAAAAAACTCAGGTGGGAGAAGCATGGCTTTGGGGAGGATTAATTTAACTTCTAAAACAGGCTGGGCACTTAGGTTCCCTTCTTTTGGGTTTAACATTTAAGTAGCTTGATATAGTTATTAGGCAAATTGCTTCTGTATCCATCTACCACAATAAACAAAGATATAGCCATTTCTATCTTGCCATAGTTATTTTATTTTTAATCATAAACGAAAAGAGAACTTCAGAAGAAACAGCACCTGTTGGCTAATTACTGTGAGGAAGAGAAGTTCAGCATCAACTAGGCTACAACTGAAATAATTGTATTTGGCAGGCAGTCTCCAACGTTTAAGTATACAAAATTTAATTACCCAGCCACAGATAGCACATTCAGCTACTTACGGGCACACTTTGAAAGTGACTCATCCAAAAAGATCCACTGGGGTGCAGTTATAACCAGAATCAGATGTTCCACAGAAGTCAGATTATGTTTATTTTATGCTGGGAGACAAGTGGATGGTAACATCTGCTCTTGACATCTTTAAAGCAAAATGTTCTGTGTGTGTGTGTAGGTACGTGTGTGCAGGGTTCTGAGTTCTCAAAGATATGTCTAAGTACTCAAGCATTTTTGTGGTGTATCAAGGCTGGTTGTACCCCTAGCTCACTTATAAGAGTAAATGAGGAAGTTAAACAATTTTTTAAATTAAAAAAAAAAAAAAAACCTGTGTGGAAGAAAAGTCAGTAAGAATGGAGAACCTCTGTGAGGGAGAGAATACAAGAGCAGTTGCTAAATTTTCAGAGCTAGATGCTAACTCTGTCTGTAGTCAACACAACAGGAATGTAAAGCATTTGGCTCTTTCTTTTATCAGCAACATAGAAACAGGCACTTCAGCCTCTTATTAGAGAAGTCAAGTATGAATTCACCGCAGTCTGATACTCACCGAAGACTCCAGCAAGGCATCTGACTTTGAGAGAGGTGGCCTAGAAAGAGGAACTCTGCTTTTCCAGGTGAGAGCATCTCAACACTGGCTACAAAGTTGAATCACCTGGGGTGCTTTAAAAAAACACCTATGCCTGAGTCCTAGCCAGCACGCCTGATTTAGAATTTTTCAAAGGCTTCCCTTGGTTGTGAACCACTACTCTAGAACCTTGCTTTTCCAGCATTAGCATCTTCTGGAAGACTGTTAGAAACGCAGTACCTCGAGTCCCGCTCTAGACCTGCCCAATCAGCGTCGGCTCTTAGTAAGATTCCCAGGTGATTCTAACGTATTTGGAAGCTCGAGAACCCCTTCTAGCAAGAAGGTTCTATGAGTTCTTTGTATTGTCAGCTCATCACAGAGTAGCACACCTCTCTGCTGAAATGCCTTCACTGAACCCAGCTTCTTGATTTGCCTGAAGATCAGTATAGTCAGTCTCCATTACACAATTCTCACTGAAGACGTTTTCCCCATGATACGCTCAATATACTTTAACCAATTGCATTTAACTATGCAATGAAAGTTCTCTTACATTTTAATGACAGAAAAAGCTCATGTCACCAGATGCGTTTAGTTCCTACTTACACATCATTTTAAAGCCTGAAGACATTCTAATCCACGAAAATCCCTGAAAACTGTAGGTATTCTATATATGTTGGCTTGGTGGCACTTCTATTTTATAAACTAAATCTTGTGGAGGCCAATTACATAAACTACTTCATTTCTTCAGCCATGAACAATGGTCTACAGGAATTTACGTAGATAGTATCCTTGTTAAGTCCTTGAAACACATCCTCAAGTAACCATTACTGGATGCACCTGGAATGGGCTCCACTTTCACTTCTGCTTTAATCTCTCCTTTCCACTCAACACTCTTGGGCTCCAAAATCACCGCAGATGGTGACTGCAGTCATGAAATTAAAAGATGCTTGCTCCTTGGAAGAAAAGCTAGGATAAACCTAGACAGCATATTTAAAAGCAGAGACACTACTTTGCCAACAAAGGTCCGTCTAGTCAAGGCTATGGTTTTTCCAGTAGTCATGTATGGATGTGAGAGTTGGACAATGAAGAAAGCTGAGTGCTGAAGAATTGATGC
Organism: Bison bison bison; assembly: GCF_000754665.1. Taxonomy (NCBI): domain Eukaryota; kingdom Metazoa; phylum Chordata; class Mammalia; order Artiodactyla; family Bovidae; genus Bison; species Bison bison. The sequence continues at coordinate 242,958 of NW_011494846.1, read as the reverse complement.
TTTTGAAGTGTGGTGTTGGAGAAGACTCTTGAGAGTCCCTTGAACTGCAAGGAGATCCAACCAGTCCATCCTAAAGGAAACCAGTCCTGAATATTCATTGGAAGGACTGATGTTGAAGCTGAAACTTCGATATTTTGGCCACCTGATGTGAAGAACTGACTCATTGGAAAAGAGCCTGATGCTGGGAAAGATTGAAAGCAGGAAGAGAAGGGGAAGACAGAGGGTGAGACAGTTGGATGGCATCACCGACTCGATGGACATGAGTTTGAGTAAGCTCTGGGAGTTGATGATGGACAGGGAAGCCTGGTGTGCCGCAGTCCATAGGGTCACAAAGAGTCGGACACGACTGAGTGACTGAACTGAATTGAACTTCCACTCAACGGTGAGCCAGTGGTGAGGACTGGGAAGAGTGTAATGGTTCTCCAAGTGGGGTCCCAAGACCAGCAGCATCAACTGGGCACTTGTAAGAAATACAAGTTGTCAGGTAACACACCCAGACCGACTGAATCAGAGACTCTAGGGCTGGAGCTCAGCGGGAAATCACTGAGACCCTCAGTGACTCTGACATATGGGTAGTCTGAGAACCACTGGGAGCAGTCAGTGTGAGGTGGGCTCAGAGAATCTTCATTTCTAACCATTTCCCACGTTAAACTGATCGGGAAACTTACTTTAAAAACCCACTCAGGAAGAGCAATGAGAGAAAAAAACCAGCATAAACATTATGTAAAGCCCCTCTAGGAGGCTTTAAAAAAAAAATTCTTGAGAATTTTAGTTTATTTTTTTAAAAACTTCAAAATAAAGAGAAAAAGTGTTTTCCTATTAATACATACAATGGCTCCTTTGAAGCTGCTGTTTTCTAAGAAATTCGACCTTCGGTTTTTAAGGACGAAGATCCTAATATAATTTTGGTAGAGAAGTTACCTTCTGAATTATCATTTAGCAAATGGGCTTCCCTTGTGGCTCAGACAGTAAAGAATCTGCCTGCAACGTAGGAGACCCAGGTTCGATTCCTGGGTCAGGAAGATCCCCGGGAGAAGGGAATGGCAGCCCACTCCAGTACTCTTGCCTGGAGAATCCCATGGACAGAGGAGCCTGGTGGGCTACAGTCTCTGGGATTGCAAAGAGTCGGACACGACTGAGCGACTAACACACAAATGGCATATGGTGAAACGGGCGTGAAAGAGAAGGAGTTTGAGTGGAAATCATGGAAGCCTACAGTCACCTTCCCTCTTTCCCTTGGGTTATCACCCCTGAAGGATTTCTTTATTTCTAGTGAGTGGAGACACCACACAGCACAGCCTCCACAGAGGCAATATGGAGAGCTCTGCTCAGGCATCTGCTAGCTCTTGGCAAAACAGGGCTTCCTGTTTTCAAGATAATGTTTTAAAATGGCTCATAAAAGGTTTCTTGGACATAACCAGTCCCTGCAAAGCAATATTTTGATGATTAAACTATAAATAAATCAGAAACATATGGAGCTAATTTCCCTGGGGTTTGGCAAAACACTTTGGACTTTATTCCATCCAGAATATTTGAAGGATGGTTTCAAGTGTTCGTGGAATCAAACATGGCTTCATGTTTCCCCAGCTCCCTTTCATGCCCTGGCAGTTTAAGGACAGGACCAAGATTCCTTAAGGTTTCTTTGTCTTTGCCTTTGTTCTGAAATTACCAGATCTCAATACAAACACAGAATTTGCTCACCTAAGCGTCACAGTTGCCTGAGTATATAGCACAGTTCACCAGCAGCACTGCAACTCACTCTCTCTGGGTTTCAGAACAGTTCAGGAGGTTTGTTTCTAATTTACAAAGGAAGGGTTTCAGACTTGAGTTATTTCAAAGAATAGCAGCTCCTTTGTAGGTGAACTCTTTCCCACTTACCTACAGAGATTCAAGCTATCTGTTCTTACAACCTCCAGCCTTTGAACTCTGAGCAGAAATGTTTTGATGGAGTTCACAGCCCTAGGGGGCATCTTCCGTGTGGCCAGAGAGAAAGCCCACCTTCTGGATATCTGAGGGTGCATTGTAGAAAGAGAGAATGAGCCCGAAGATTCTGACAGGAGTTTTTTTCCCTATTAGATGCTGTTAATATGTTTGCTTGTTTGTTTTTTAACATAATAAACAGCTCTGGCACTTTTTAAAAGAAAGATTCTGTTTTTGGAAACTATTCTATCTCCAGGCACAGTACTACTAGGAGTCCTGTGGAAATAACCCTTAACACCTAGGTGTTAAGGGAAGGGTATAATTTCTTAGTATCACAAGGACATAGGCAAGTGAGTCTTGGTGATACAGATTTGGGAAACTTAATGAGAGACTCTGTGTCTTTAAAAATGTTCAAAGGTATCTGATATCCAAGATGAAATGCAAAATAAGGAGTATGTCATTTTATGTCAGGTTATTCAAATCTAATACACAAACAGCATAATCATATTTCCTCTATTAATGAGAACATCTGTAAATAAACCACAACACTATTAGCGTGAAATGAAGAGAGTGATTAGAAGAACAATTCTTCCTTTTTAAATGGAAGTATAATTGACTTACAATATTATATTAGCTTCAGATGTGCAACATAGTGATTCAGTACTTTTATACATTGCAAAACCACCACCAGGATAAGTCTGGTTACCATCTGTCACCATGCAATGTCATGACAATATCATTGACTGTATGCCCCATGACTCATTTGGTTTATAATTGAAAGGGTGTACATTGCATCTTCCTCACCTTTTTCACTCACTGCCCCACTGCTCTGGCAACCACCAGTTTGTTCTCTGTATCTAGGAATCTGTTTCTGTTCTGTTGTGTCTGTTCATTTGTTTTTTAGATTCTACATGTAAGTGAAACCATGGGATATCTGTCTTTGTCTGACATTTCACTCAGCATAGTACCCTCTAGATCTATCCATGTTGTTACAGATGGCAAGATTTGATTCTTTTTTATGCCTGAGTAATATTCGGAGAATAATTCTTAAGTAACATATATTACATTCTAGGAAACCTTGAAATGTTCAAACTTTTAAAATTAAACAGCACAATATAACATAAAGTGTTCAATTTCTGCACCTACCAAATAACTTTACCTCCTTGCAACATTAAAAAAAAGAAGAAGAAAGAAAGAAACCTAAAAGCTCGGTGAGAAGAAGAGCATTCTTGGGGGAGAGAAGAATTTGAGCAAAAAAACACGGAAAGTAGGAAACCATGCAGTGTAAAAATGGGATATTGGAAAAATTAAAATTAAAAAGAAGAAACTAGAGAACAGATAGGTACTATTAACATTAATGGAGCTCTTTCTCCAAGATCTTAAACTATAAAACTTGTCTCTATAATTACAACTTCCAGGGTCACTCTGCCTGGCTCTGAAACCTCTGCTCTGTTTTTTATAAGCAGGGTGTCCTTGGGCAAGTTACTTTCCTTCTTTGAGCTTCACTGTACTTATCTGTTAAATGGGCATAATAATCTCTGTCTTATAAGGCTGTTGTAAGGATTCAATGAGATCATTTAGCTAGACCCTCTTAACAGTATCTGGAAAATAGTGAGTGCTTCAAACATAACTGGCATGTCTGTTTTCAAGCCTGATGTTTAATCCCAGTTCGAGAGATAGTGAAAGACAGGGAAGCCTGGTATGCTGCAGTCCATGGGGTCACGAAGAGTCGGACACAACTTAGCGACTGAACAGCCACAATAATCACCACATTATTGTAAACTGGTTTTGTGCCTGCTACTACATAGCCTCGGACAAGGTCGTTATCTCTTCCAACCCCAGTTTGCATCTCTGTGGAAAAGTGATTCCCAGTGTCTTTCTGATATGTACAGTGGATCTATGAAGTCACTGTACATACTGAATTAGTGAAACGCTGAACTGCTGTTCCTAGGGGAGTATAGGGTTAGGAGTATAGGGTTAGGTTCCTGAGAGGCTCCAGTTCCAATGTTTTCATCAACTGATCATTTATTCCTTGTCTTAGGTGTGTTTCTGTTTAAAGACCTCTTGTGTGTGTGCAAAGCCACTTCAGTCGTGTCTGACTCTTTGCGACCCGATGGACTACAGCACACCAGGCACCTCTGTCCATGGGATTATCCAAGCAAGAACACTAGAGTGGGTTGCCATTTCCTCCTCCAGGGGATCTTCCTGACCTAGAGATAGAACTGACATCTCTTATGTGTCTCCTGCAGTGGCAGGCGGGCTCTTTACCACTAGCACCACCTATATTGTTGATCCATTAACTTTGAACTTGTGGCCAACACAACTATGACACATCTGAACAAGGCATATGTAACACACAGACTGTCTCCACAAAGCACATCACAGCCCTCGTGCGCTTAGGAACACTAGACACACTTCAGTACTACACATGGGGACTATTTTAAATAGCAAGATCCCCAAAAAACCAACAAAAACAACAACAAAAAGCGCAGAGCATGAGCCTAAAGAGACCACAAAAATGACACTTGTTTACAGTATGAGCTGAAAAAAATGGCAGCTAAAGGGGCCTCTGCGAATGGGGAGGGGGTGCGGTGGGAGGGGGCACGCCCACCCTTATCTGTGTACATCTGTGAATCACCCACTCTTCCCTGACTTTCTGCCTCAAGCCTTTTCAGGCCTGAGAATTCAGAAAAGGCATCAGTTCCCATCAGTTCCCATATGAGCTGGGCTCCATATCGCTTTCTCTGAAATCAAGGATCTGAAATTCATAAAGGAAGTAATGTGTACATATCACTTACAAATCATCTTCCTCTCTACTCACAAATTCTGTTTGTAGGATAAATAAAGGTGTGGGTGTATGCACATGTGTGTACACTTCAGGCAATCATGTCACTGAATATCATGGTTCCTACTGAATGGGACCTGGGAAAGTTGGAGACTGATTAGGGAAATAGTGAAAAGTACACATGACCAGCTGGACATAGTAGAAACCCAGGTGGCGGGATAAATCTTTGATTTCCTTAAAGAGACAGAACATTAAAAGGAAGTAGGATGCTGAGCCCATGAAATGCCATAATACTTTTGACCTCAGAGGAGCATCCAATCCCAAACAATGTTAAATCCATCCTCCAAGATCAGCTGTCACTGTAAACATGTAGCCCTGCCAGTGACAATGGGCTAGTTCTTTACAGAACACTCAGGTGGAAGTGAACAACACAAGGTCCTCGTTCTCCCTCTTAGTTGAAATATGCCAGGGAGGGCCAGCTTCTCTTGACTCTTGGCCCTGGTCTACCAGGCTGTCTTCCAAGGCATGGTCCCTCTATGGGAATTAAGACATCATTTTCCTTTTGAAAGACGCCATCTTCTTTTATAAACCTGACAAATTCCTAGAACAAGAATATACCTTTTAATTGATAGGTGTTATGCAGATGGTGATTGCAGCCATGAAATTAAAAGACGCTTCCTCCTTGGAAGGAAAGTTATGACCAACCTAGATAGCACATTCAAAAGCAGAGACATTACTTTGCCAACAAAGGTCCGTCTAGTCAAGGCTATGGTTTTTCCAGTGGTCACGTATGGATGTGAGAGTTGGACTGTGAAGAAGGCTGAGCACCGAAGAATTGATGCTTTTGAACTGTGGTGTTGGAGAAGACTCTTGAGAGTCCCCTGGACTGCAAGGAGATCCAACCAGTCCATTCTGAAGAAGATCGGTCCTGGGTGTTCTTTTGAAGGTATGATGCTAAAGCTGAAACTCCAGTACTTTGGCCACCTCATGAGAAGAATTGACTCATTAGAAAAAACTGATGCTGGGAGGGATTGGGGGCAGGAGGAGAAGGGGACGACGGAGGATGAGATGGCTGGATGGTATCACCGATTTGATGGACATGAGTTTGAGTGAACTCCTGGGAGTTGGTGATGGACAGGGGGGCCTGGCGTGCTGCAATTCATGGGGTCGCAAAGAGTCGGACATGACTGAGTGACTGAACTGAACTGAACTGAACTGATGGGGATGAATTATGTTCCCCTCAAGTTAATATGTTGAAGCCCTAATCCCCAGTACCTCAAAATGTGACTGTATTTGGAGACGGGGCCTAGAAAGAGATAATCAAAACTAAATGAGGTGAGAAGTCATCTCTGGTGGTTCAGTAATTAAAAATCCACCTGCTAATGCCAGGTACACGGGTTCAATCCTTGGTCAGGGAACTAAGATCCCATATGCCTCAAGGCAACTAAGGCTGTGTCCTTAATCAAGATCCCTCGAGCAGCCACCAAGACCTGAGTCATCAATCAATCAGGTCATACGGGTGGGGTCCAAATCCAATAGGATGCTGAGCGGGGGTTGGGGCGGGGGCGGTGGGGGGAGCTTCCCAGGTGGCTCAGATGGTAAAGCATCTACCTGCAATGCAGGAGACCGGGGTTCAATCCCTGGGTCGGGAAGATCCCCCGGAGAAGGAAATGGCAACCCACTCCAGTACTCTTGCCTGGAAAATTCCATGGACGGAGGAGCCTGGTAAACAGCCCATAGGGTCGCAAAGAGTCAGACACGACTGAGCAACTTCACTTTCACTTTCCTGATAAGAGGAAAAGACACATGGGTGTTCACAGAGAGGAAAGGCTGCATAGGGACCCAGCGAGACAGTGACCATTTTCAAGCCAAGGAGCGAGGTCTCAGGAAAAAACAACACTGCCAACATCTCGATGTTGGGCTTCTAGCCTCTAGGGCTGTGAGAAAATAAATTTCTGTTGTTTAAGCCATCCCAGCTAGTGGTATTTTGTTACAGAAGCCCTAGCAGACAAATACAGTGGTTACCGGTTATTCATTAGCTATGGATTATCTAAAGTGATTTTTCTTCTGCATTATTGAGAAGGAAACTCTGTTTCTTAGTAACACAGAAACTATATTAGGTGCTGCTCTATTCACATATTATTTTATTTACTCCCATACAACCTCCCAGGAAAGTGCTTCACTATCCCATTTTACAGAGGAAGAAACTAAACCTTAGAAAACTCAAGAAACTTGCCCAGGCTCACTCACTGAACAGGTGACAGAAATGGAGTGAGACCCAAGTCAATCTGAACACAAAAGTCTTATTCTTTTAACCAAAGCATCTATATTTCTTTGAGGACGAGATTTTCAAGAGTTCTCCAATTTTACATCTTCTGACCAGCTGTCCCATAAACTATTCAACTGTCCCAGAAGTGGACATCTGAACCGCAACTTGGCATCTGAACTGCATTTTCCAAACTGTCCTTATACTGAAAGCACTTTCTTACAAAAGTCCTTTATAAGACTACAAGCCCTGGTTCTTGGTGTGGAAAATGTTGTTTGTTGTTTAGTCGTGTCCGACTCTTTGTGATCCCATGGCCTGTAGCCCAACAGCCTCCTCTGTCCATGGGATTTCTCAGGCAAGAATACTGGAGTGGGTTGCCATTTCCTTCACCAAGGGATCTTCCACCCAGGGACTGAACTTGAGTCTCTTGCTTGGCAGGCAGATTCTAGCCTGTGAAAAAGTAGGCACTACAATTTAGGCAGATTACCAAATTTTAAAGAATTAGAGAAGAAGAAAAATGCACTCAAAACTGAAACTATTCAGAGCATGGTGTTCTCTTCTGTGATTTGGAAGGCGCTGATGGCTCTTGCAGTGTCTGGAGGTCATCCTTAGCAAATTCCACCCTCATTATATTATTGAAGTGCAGAAATGCAGATTTCCAGCAAGTTTCAACCAAGAGAAATCTTGATAAAAAAGAACTCAGCGTGCTGACATTAATTATTTAAGTGGTGCTTTCTTGAGGGACTGCCATGGCTTGCATAAGTGGCTCCATAAGTTGTTTTCTTCTATTGTGAATATTTATAATATTATGCTATCGATCATATTTCCAAAGTGGGCTTTAATTAGAAACCTCATTATGCTACGCCGTTTGGCTTTGTTGTCATTGTTTACTCTTGTTTGTTGAGCATCAGAAGATGGGTGTCAGGGCCACAACAGAGAGAGAAGTCTAGAAATTCATCATCAACTAAGTCTTTTCGATTCCCAAATATGGTACATAATGTCAAAGATTTAAGAACCACTGGCTCGGGAAGGATGGTGTGGGATGAACTGAGAGAGGAACATTGAAACATACACATTACCATATGTAAAACAGCGTCAGTGGGAATTTGCTGTATGATGCAGGGAGCTCAAATCTAGTGCCCAGTGACAACTTAGAGGGGTGGGTGGGGTTGGAGGAGGTTGGGGTTCAAGAGGGAGGGGACATGTGTATACTTATGGCTGATTCATGTTGATGTATGGCAGAAACCAACACAATATTGTAATTTCCTCCAATTAAAAATAAATTTAAAAAAGAAACCACTGGCTCAAGATCATTTTTATTCTAGTACCCGAATATCCTTTTGCAGTGATAATTGTATCAGTCAGGGCTGCCATCTCTGGGGTCGCATAGAGTCGGACACGACTGAAGCAAATTAGCAGCAGCAGCAAGGAGTTTTTATATGATACATTCAAATCATATAATCTGCCCCAAACTAGGAGTAGGATGGAGAACTGGGGAAGGACAACAGAAACTTGATAACATCTCTATAGGCATTATTCTAAGAACACTTTCCCTTTGGTTCTGACATTCCCGTATTTGGCTTAGCGCATCTCCTGTGGTCAAACAAAATAGCAATTAGTGATGAACTCTTCCAAATTCACGCCCTGCCTATTACTCAGGTTCTCTAGAAGTCAGTGGGGTGTGGGGGGAGAAGATCTATTGTAGCATTTCTTATTCATAACAAGTGAGCTGTTATCAGTTTGCTTATTGATTTTTATCTCTATGCTGCAAACCTCAAAATGCCACAGCCCGAACTGGGATCCCACCAAACCTGTTCCTATACTCATCCTTTCATTTTCCCAGTCATCCTTCTTTTTGATCCTTGACAACCCTGCACCCACCTTCCTGGAATTAACTGCCGGTTCGATTTTTTTTTTCCTTTCCTGTCTCTTTAAATCAGAAACTTCCTGAGGTTCCTAAGAGCTGGCTACCTCCGCAGGCATCCAGGTCTCCCAGCAAGTCTCCATGGCAGTGAGATTTGCAAATGAATCCCCCCAGATCTGAGAAAACAGCAGCAGTTGTCTAATCAATCTCTGATTTCCAGGCATCTACCAGGGCACCAGTGGGTTCCAAGAGAGCCAGTGAACCAAAGTCCGAGGATTGAAAAGCCCAATCAACTGATACTGGCAGCTCCAGAAAGGAGGAAGTCCCCAAACTGAAGAAAATATAAAACCAATACTAAATCCAATTAACAAACACACAAACGGCAATTAAATTATTTATGATTCAAATGCCTACCTCGAAGATTTCCCAAGCTCTCTGTTCACACATGTATCTTCCTCTGCTCTCTGCCTCCCCAAAGGCTGTGCTTTCTCAGCCTGAACAACAGCCTTCTCAAGAGTCAGGCTCTGAAATACACATGCTACACAAGCCCAGACAGCCTTTCAGTGCCAGGCAGCCCCTTCTCCATTCTTCCCAGCCCCAGGCCAGCTCATGCCAGCTCCCAGACAGGCAGACCAACTCCTCCATGGGATGGAACTGAGGCAGGGGAAAAGATCAGACAGGAGTTGGGGATGAATTTAACTCATCAAAGACCGGGTAGCCACCCATCCAGGCAGGAAGGGTCCATCTTCATCCCTTTCCTAACCTTAAAACCCTCACAGACGGTTTCTCCAGCCTCCTTCAGATCCCAGAGCAAGTTAGCAGACTCCTCCTGGCTGGTTTCCTGCTCGCACCCAGACCGCTCCCAGGAGGCAGCCCCCAGCCCGTCGCAGATAGCTTCTTACCTTCGCAAAGCCCCGGTTCTTAAAAGCCTGGCTGGCCTCTCCAAGGAGTCCTGTGTTTTCCTTGACATGGGGAGCCACCAGTTTCAGAAACAGGGCACATTTCGAAATGAAACAGAAAGTAACCCGGTGATCCAGACCGGAGCCCCCGACCTGCACTTGGCTTTGGCTCTCCGCAGCCTCGGGAGGCCTGGGACTCTGCCAGCTCACCCAGCTGTTTCAGCTCAGAGAGAATTCAGAGGAAGCTGAAGCTTGGAAGTCTGGAACTCACAGCCTGGGCTCTGTTTTTTTCTTTTTTCAGAGTATTTGTTGAGCTTTTTAACATGCAGTTTGTCTCCTTCTGCAGGGAATTACTCAGTGAGCCTGTCACCTGACTCCCAGCGGCTCCATTATATAATTCAAACAGTGCCATTTGAGTTGTGATCAGAAATCCACACTCCTTCCTACCCCCACGACCTCCCTCTCCCTTCCTTGGAGCGGAGGGCAAGACGCTCAAGACACCAAACAAAGACGATCACCCTTTCTTGCAACTTCAGCAGAGCCACTGCATTTCTGTAGTGTATTTTTTTTTATTTCCCCTGAGGTTTGAGTTTTCTTGGGCAGTATGTGTGCTAAGTCGCTTCAGTTTCGTTCAACTCCTTGTGACCCCCTGGACTGTAGCCCGCCAGGCTCCTCTATCCATGGGATTATCCAGGCAAGAATACTGGAATGGGTTGCCATTTCCTTCTCCAGGTTTAGGACTTTCTGAATGTCAATGCTGAGTTAGGGGATTTCTCAAAATGTAACATCTTGAGATGTAGCTGTAGCAGTATCCTTGATTTTCATTTAGGGTGGTGGTTTGTAGATTAGATGAATCAGTGAATGGATTTGCAAATGACAGAGCTCATCATCAGTTGAACAGCTTCACACAGATTTAATGACACCTGTGCAAATGAAATCCAAAACCTAGAATGTTTATTACTTTAGCCACAATATCTAAGTTCCTTGAAATCTCAAAGGGGTAGATTGAGTGGAGAGGTCTTTAGCGTCTTCAGCCAAAACCCTGCCCCGACCCTGATCATCAACATCCCTCCTCCAGCTACCTCAAAGAAGCATGACACCCAACTGAAAACTGCAAGCTTGATGTGCAAACACCACTTCATGGCCAAACCCCCAGCCTCTGCTATCAAGCACATGGAAATTCTTAAAGCCAATCTATAGAAATATTTGGAGCCAGCACTGTCCTGGGTGAAGGTAATGAAGATCGGTCCTAATTTCCCTTTCTTAGCATCAGTCATCTCTGTTCAGATGATGTGTATTGAGTGGCAAGTACGTTAAGACAGAATTGACCCAGGAATGAGAGATCTTTGAGAAACTTGGGGGGCATAAATGAGCATAACACTTCAAGTGTTCGTTGCTCAGTCATGTCCGAGTCTTTGCAACCCTATGGACTGTACCCCGCCAGGCTCCTCTGTCCATGGGATTTTCCAGGTGAGCATACTGGAGTGGGATGCCATGCCCTTCTCCAACGGAGCTTCCCGACCCGATCAAACCTGGGTCTCCTGCATTGCATGCAAATTCTTTATCGTCTGAGTCACCAAATGATCAACATAAAAAAAATAATAAATACTCCAACCTGTTTGCTTTTTCCTTGTCAAAGCCAGATGAACTGTATACAGTGGTGGCTCTGGGTTCCTAGTCTCCTCCTAGCCAGTGGAGACTTGTTGCTGAAGATGGGAAATGCTCCAAAAAGACTGTTAAAGTCTAGGGAACAAACGCTAACAAATGCTAACCTCCTTTTGGCTTTTCTTGGTCTGACCTCTTTTTTCCCTTTTGCATTTCCTCACTCCTATCGGCCAAAGGAACCTCCCCTGCCCTTCTTGCCTGCCTGCAACAGTGTATTAATAGTTGATACCACGGCTATACTAAACTATGTGACATTAGACTGATACTCTGCGCTAAGAATGGGACTTTCCCAGGTGGCTCAGTGGTAAAAGAATCCACCTGCCAATGCAGGAGACAGAGGAGATGCAGGTTTGACCCCTGGGTTGGGAAGATACCCTGGAGAAGGAAATGGCAACCCACTCACTCCAGTATTCCTGCCTGGAAAATCCCATGTACAAAGGAGCCTGGTGGGCTACAGTTCCCGGGGTCGCAAAGAGCTGGACACGACTGAGCATGCTCCTGCCCTAAGAATAGTTTGCAAAATTCTTTGTAACTACCCACATATCCCTCTGAAGTGGGCATGGGGTAATTATTCTTCTTTTCCAGACCCAAAGAAAGCCAGTGACATAGATGGAAATTAGAAGTCAATTTTCCTACACTCAGAGCTCTGTTTTGCAAAGGAAGACCCAGATATACATTAAAAAACAGAACCGTATAAACATGAATGACAGATTGATGTCTGTTTATATCTCTCCCTCCAGGTGTGGTAAATACAGAGTGGTGTGGCCGTTGCTATGGTAACTACTTGTTTATTAATGAGAATAAGGCTACATAGTAAAATATTAGAAAACATCAGGTGGTGAGGAAGAAGCAATAATGCAAAATAAATACTTGGTCTCTGTACACTCCCTCAACACTGACACCACAAAACTCCAACTTCCTAGACCAGTGTTGTCCAACAGGAAAACAATGTGAGCTACATATGTAATTTAAAATTTTCTAGTTGTTGCATTTAAAAAAAAAAAAAAACTAGTGAAACTGATTTTGGTAATATTATCAGCTTGACAAACACCAGCTGTCCAGCTGAGAGGCTCATTCTACCTCCTACTTCAAATCCAATATATTCAAAATATTATTTCAGCATGTAATATTATAAAATTATTAACAGAGCATTTATGTTCTTTACTTCAGACTAAGTCTCTGCACTCTGATATGAATTGCATGTATTTTACACTCACATCACATCTCAATTAAGGGTAGTATCTACATCTCAAATGTTCAGTAGCCACAAAGAGTCAGTGGTAACCACATTAGATGGCCAAACTTCAGACTATATGTGGTCATTTTGGCTTGAAATTTGTTCTCTGAGTACACATTTGTCTGTCCCTACTTGGAACTTTTAGAAAAATGAACTGAATTCATTTGGCTCTAGCTTTATGGCATAATTCAAGTGATGTTCTCTTGGGTGGAGCGAGAAAATATCAAATAAGCTTGAAACTGAAGTAGTATTAAAGATTCAGCTTCTTTCATGCCACCAGAGGATCATGAAGATTAAAAAAAATAAATCTCAGGTTTATAAAAATTCCTTTCTTGGTTGGTCCCATTCGCCCAAATTACCCAGAACCGTGCTTGACTACACGTTTTCTGCCCTCTCCTCTCAGCACCCCTAACAGACCGCTCAGTCATAACAAGCCTACCTGTCACCTCTTCTCGAGTCTGGGGACCTCTGCCTGGTCTCCCTGCCTCCACTCTCCACCCATTACATTCATGTTCTCTCCTGCCTTCAGCACGAGCATGCGTTGAAAGCAGACGTTAATCATGGAGCTTCTCAACTTAAAGCTTTTAATAGCAACCTGTTACCTTTTGAATGAAATCCATACTCCTTGTCCTTACACACTAGGCAATCATCAGCTGGCCTTTGGGGAACTTTCTGGCCCATCTCCTGGCTACCCAATCTTTGATTTTACATTCTTGACTATACCATCATCTCCATGACTTTGTTTAAAGTCTGCTCCCTCTGCCTGGAATGTCCTTCCTTAAAATACCCACCCCTCACCAAACAGCAAAATCCTTCCAACCTAGTTCCAATATTTACTGTAGCTTTTTTTTTGGAGGTGGGGGAGGGTGCCCTATAGACATATAGGATCTTAGTTCCTCAACCAGGGGTCAAACCTGTGCCCACTGTGGTGGAAGTGTGGAGTCTTAAACACTGGACCACCAGGGAAGCCCCGATTGCAGCTTTTCTTGCTCTTGTAAGCTTAACAGCCAACTCATCTATGTTCTCAGGCCACTTTTATAAATAAATGTGCTATAACATTTATCATGTTCAATTATAATTATATGATAATGCTAGAAAAGGATTTCCCCAAGAAGGGGAACCACATACCATTTACTTTTGAGTTCACCTTAGGACATAACAGGATCTCAAGAAATGCCTGAGGAATTCCAATACTCTTTTCTTTCCAGCTCTCTCTCTTCTAATTGTCTAACCACTTGGTATAATTGGAACCAAGCCTCAATTTTTTAATAGCTGTGGTATCTTGAATGCCATTTCATTCAACAGGTGTTTTAAGGTCATTCTTATAAACTCTGGTTATGACAAGTAGATATACAGGTATGCCTCTAAAGAATCAAGATTACATACTTGTTTGTTAACTCCTTTGTCAACAGGCTAATGTCTGTGTCTTTGGTTTTACAGTTTCGGTCTCTCCATCTCTTCAAAGCTTTCAGTTGTTGGCAGGTTGGGGAAACAGAACACCTGTGTTTTGTGCAGAATAAGAGTACAGTGGCTTTATGAGTAAGGCCATAAGAAACACTGCCCCGTCGATATCACAGGATGTGGCATTCAGTTTTGTTGCTCAGAGAGTCATTTTTGGCTTTATGCCTGGCTCTCTAATGGTTTCCACACAATTAGATAAAGTTGTGGTTTAAAAAGTAGAGGAATCAACACCAAATGCTGCTAAGGACGTGGAGCCACCAGAACTCTCGTTCATTGCTCCTGGGACTGCAAAGTAGCACAGACACTTTGGAAGAGGGAGTTTAATGGTTGCTTTCAAAACTCTTGCCTTCAGCTCAGTTCAGTTCAGTCGCTCAGTTGTGTTCAACTGTTTGTAACACCAGGCTTCCCTGTCCATCACCAACTCCCAGAGTTTACTCAAACTCATGTCTGTTGCGTTGGTGATGCCATCCAACCATCTCATCTTCTGTCATCCCCTTCTCCTCCTGCCTTCAATCTTTCCCAGCATCAGGGACTTTTCCAATGAGTCAGTTCTTTGCATCAGGTGACCAAAGTATTGGAGTTTCAGCGTCAGCATCGGTCCTTCCAATGAATATTCAGGACTGATTTCCCTTAGGATGGACTGGTTGGATCTTCTTGCAGTCCAGGGGACTCTCAAGTGTCTTCTCCAATACTGCAGTTCAAAAGCATCAATTCTTTGGCACTCAGTTTTCTTTATAGTCCAACTCTCACATCCATACAGGACTACTGGAAAAAAACCATAGCTTTGACTAGATGGACATTTGTTGGCAAAGTAATGTCTCTGCTTTTTAATATGCTGTCTAGGTTGGTCATAGCTTTTCTTCCAAGGAGCAAGTGACTTGTAATTTCATGGCTGCAGTCACCATCTGTAGCGATTTTGGAGCCCAAGAAAATAAAGTCTGTCACTGTTTCCACTGTTTCCCCATCTAGTTACCATGAAGTGATGGGACTGGATGCCATGATCTTAGTTTTCTGAATGTTGAGTCAAATGCTGCTAAGGACGTGGAGCCACCAGAACTCTCGTTCATTGCTGCTGGGACTGCAAAGTGGCACAGACACTTTGGAAGACAGTTTGGTGGCTGCTTTCAAAACTAAACATACTCTTGCCTCACAACCCAGCAATTACACGCCAAGGCATTTACCCAAATGGACTGAAACCAAATCCACACAAAAACCTGCACATGGATGCTTAGAGTAATTTTATTCATAATTTCCAGAACTTGAAAGCAACCAAGATGTCCTTTGGGAGGTGAATGAATAAACTGTGGTGCATCCAGGTAATGGAATATTGTTCCATGCTAAAAAAGAATGAGCTGTGAAGCCACAAAAAGACAGGGAAGAACCTTAGAAGTCCATGACTAAGTGAAAGCAGTCAGTCCGAAAGACTCCATACGGCGTGATTCCAGCTATATGGCTTTCTGGGAAAGGCACAGCAATGATGACAGTAAGAAGATCAGTGGTTGCCAGCAGCTGGGAGGGCTGGAGGGATGAGTAAGTGGAGCGTGGGGAGATTTTTCAGGCAGTGAGACTGCTCCATATAATACGATAATGTAGGTCATTATACATTTGTCCCGACCCACAGAGCGGACAGCGCCAAGGATGAAACTTTATGTAAACTAGTGACTTTGGTGACAGAGATGTATCGACCATGTAGTACTGTGTCAATGTAGAGTCATCAGTTGTAACACGTGAAGCAGTGTGGTTCCTGATGCTAATTGTGGGGGAGGCTGTATGTGTGGGAGGCAGGGAGTATATGGGAATTCTCTACTTCCTGCTCGATTGTGCTGTGAGCTAAAACTGCTCTAAAATATAAATCTCTCTCTCTCTCTCTTTTTTTTTTAATTGGAGGGACCAGAGAGTGGCTTGCCCGTGGGTGCCCAGGGACTCTGCTCACTGGCTTCTGGCTTGATGTACAAGTTGTCTTCCTGCTAGGTTGTCAGTTGCTCAGATTTATTCATTGCTTTCTCCACTTTGTTACCAACACATCACTAAATAAACGGCATGTACTTAGGGACTAATAAATTCTCATTTAAATGAAATGAAGGGAAAACACACTTAAGGCTTTGAATAATAAACACATATTTCCACCCACAGACACAGCACAATGGCCTTAGTGTCAACAGAAAAACTCTCACTGAGACGGTTTCTGGAGGCTCTGGAGCCTGGGACAGTCTCAGGAGGAGGGGTTTCCTTGGGAGGCCTGCTGGGGCTAGAAGAGCCGCTGAGATGGGAAAATTTAACTCTCTCACTTTGACTCAAGCCTGGACGTGCTTTCTGTACCCCCAGGGACCAGCCCTTGGTCACACAACCTGGCGGATTTACCAAGACGCTGCTCAGAGCAGGGCTAACACCATTGTGCAAAGTACTTGCCCCAGCGAGCCTGTTTCCTCATCTATAAGAGGGGGATGAGGATATTGTGGGTTATTGCGGGAGGTCATGTCTATAGTCACCCTGACGCGGAGTGATAGTGTCACCCGATGGGCTGTGCTTATTCTTAGTATTACATATTATTAGATATCACACAATACTGGTAAAACATTGGCGATGCGACGAGGGAGCTCAAATCATGACAGTGCCCATGTGAACCCCTCTTCTGCTATCTCACCACACTTTCTTTCTACTTAATTTGCTGTTGGCACATATGAAGATGGTGACTTTACTGGCTTTTATGACCTCTGTCTTCCTCCCTTCTTTGTTTCTTTTTTCTTCCTCTCCCACCTCTTCTTTTTCTTTCTCTTTTTCCCTTTATTATTTTTAAAGTGAGTTTATTTTGTCCCTTGCTATTCTTGGCCGGCCAACTAAGACTCTTTGTATTGAGGTCTTCTTGCCAAAGCCACATTAAGCTCCCCAGGTTGCTAAACTTAGGCCAGCCTGTCTCTGCTCTCTTGGAAGGCCTGCGATGCCATAAATAAGAGAGGGAGCAGGTCAAAGGGTGCTTGTTCACAGCAAAGGGGGCTGCTTCACACAGAGCTTCCCAGAAGGAAGACAGAGCCTGACAGGAAGAAGAGCTCAGACCTCAGGCATCATCTATATAACAGAGCAGTTAATACCCCTCTCCCTGCCAAGTCACGGCGACTGCCGATCTCAGAAGCCATCATTCAAATTGCTTTTTGGCCAGTTCAGCATCAGTGTCCCCATGACAGCTCTACTCTGGGAGAACAAGAGAAAAAGGCAGTTTCCCAGAGGAGAAGGCGGCTTCCTTTTCTTTCTATGAGATACATAGCCTTTATTTCTCTCCAAAGCACCATGTGGAAGTTCTGTGATGACCTGTGTCCAAGAAAGATACAAGAGGGGAGATGGGAAAACACAAATGGCCCTAATAATGGGCCAAGTGAGCAAGGTTTTGAAAGGCGGAGAATGCAGTGGAGACCAGCCCTGGGACTGAATTCTGGTCCTGCCCACTGCTCATTGGAGGCAAGTTAATTGGCCTCAGCTCTTCCTGCATGATATGCTAATAGTAATATTAAACTGGGGAGTGGGGAGTCTGGGGTGACTTTCTTAGCATCTGTCAGGTGGCCTGGTGTACAGCAGGTGGAGAATGACCTGGCCAGGTGCGTAGAGCCTCCATTCTTCATGCCCAGAGTGTAAAGAGACTCCAATGCCCCCTTTGCTAAAGTTCTTTGATGGAAGTTAAACGAAACCTCTAGCAAAGGGTAAACACCACGTGTGCGTGTCTTCCCACTTACAGCCCCACCCCCGGCCCCCCAATCCTCCATGCTGCAGACATTTTCCCCAAAGATGGACACAAGTGTGTCTCCCATCCCCCATACTTGTTTAGAGCCTCGCCACTCCCCTGTCAAGTGGTGGGATCAAATTCCTCTCCCTCCGAACCTGGGTGAGCGTGGAACCTGCTTGCAGCCTCTGCAGCAGAAGTCATTCTGTGGACCCCAGAGGCTAGGTCATAAAAGGCAACGTATTAGCTGGAATCCTTGCTCTTGAAGCTGGCAGGTAAGCAGCTTACTGCACTGGAGCTGCCATGTTAACGAGGAAGCCTGACCTGGTCCATGTGGAAAGACCACAGAGAGAGTTCCCAGACACCACCCTCCATGTCCATGTAACTGTCTGTCTGCAACCTCAAGAGAGACTTGGAGCCAAAACCACTCATCTGAGCCCTTGCTCAACTGCTGATCTATGTCAATGAAATGTAGATGATGAAACACAACAAAACCCAGTTGGGGGGCTTCCCCAGCAGTCCTGCAGTCAAGTCTCCACCCTTCCACTGCAGGCGGCATAAATTCGATCCCTGGTCAGGGAATTAAGATCCCACATGCCTCGTGGTGCAGCCAAACAAAAACAAAAAACCAACTGGAAGAGAATCGTAGCCTCTGTTACCTTCTCCTAGAGCACCATAAATGGGGTTTAAGGCTCAGACCTGGGGAACTGAGGAGAACCAGGGTTTAAATCGACCCTACTACTTCAGCTTGTGACCCTAACAAATCCACGTCTAAAAAAGTGATAAATATAATGCATAGGCCATAGGATTATTATCAGGGTAAATGAGGTGGTTCATGTCAAGTACTTAGCATCGTAACTGGCACAGAGCACACACATCTTAGACAGTCATTTGTCGTCACCCTTACCACCACCACCAACTCTGTTTCAATCATTACGATGGGTTTTGCTTCCAAGACATCCTAGCTGGCTGGAATATACCCCCCTTTTCTTTAATCACACTTCCTTCTATTTAGACAAGTTTCCTTCAACCCATAATCTGTATTTGTCAGCCTTCATGCTAATGTCACAATCATGAGGAATTGTTTCAAAAAATCCAATCAGTCTTAGCTGCTTCATCCGGCTCACCCACAATCAGCCATCGCTTTGCCCTCAACGTGTTTGGCTGTCTTAGTCATCATCACGTATGAAAAGCCAAATATTCTGCAGCAGGAAGTCTGTTTTGACTAAGGATACAGAACCATCTATCTAAGTCTGTTGGGCCATTCAACTCAGCTTTTCCTTTAGTGATGTGGAAGGGCTCCTCAAGTACCTACAACGAGCCAACAGAGGAGAAAATTAAGGCTCAAGAAGATTGGAAACAACATTATAGCTTCATTGTTCATTCACTAACCTGAGTATTCATTTCATCATTCAACAAATAGCTATTTAAAAAAAACCAAACAGCTATTAACAGCTTACTCTGTGCCAGCCTCTAGACATACAAACATGAACAGTCACACTACTTCTGATTTTTATTTTCTCCCAAATCATTAGTTCGTCACTCATTCAAAAGTAAACATTTTGTTTTTCCATGTGTTTTTCCCCCCATAGTCTCTGCTGCTATGAAGCTTATAGTTTTGCCTGAAGGGCAGCCTAAAAACATGCAACATGCAACAACAGTAGCGTGTGCTAAGAGCTGTGTGAGGGGAAACAGAAAGCTGTGCTTACTGATAGGACTTAGTTTGAGGGAAAGCTTAGCGAGGGCTTCCTGGAGGAAGTGGTTTTATATGGGGACTGAAGGAAAGGTGGGAATTAGCCAGATGGAAGGTGGGCAGAAAAGGAGAGTGATGTAGGCAGGGTCAACTGCTTATGTGAAAGTGATGTAGGCAGGGTAAACTGCTTGTGTGAAAGTCCTGAAACCAGAGTGAGCGTGGAAATGACTGATGGACTAGAAAAAAAATCTCAACCCAATATCCACCAGGAAGTCTTCAATATGGCTTTGAAATCTACTCCCAGAATTTTCGTCTGTCCTCCAACTCTATCTGGCTTACAAAGTGCACGTTTAATAAATGCTTGGTGAATTGATATTTCCCTTATCATAATCCTTTTTTAAAATCTCTACTGAATTTGCTACAATATTGCTTCCATCTTATGTGACAGTTTTTTGGCTGTCAGGTATGTGGGATCTTAGTTCCCCAACCAGGACTGAACCGGCACTCCCTGTGTTGGAAGGCGAAGTCTTAACCACTGGACCTCCAGGGAAGTCCCACCCTTACCGTAAACTGGTAGAACTATTATTTTAGGGAGACAGATATTATTATTTTAGGGAGACACACACCCCAGCACTTTTAATAAATTCAAAATATTGGAGTTATTATCAGTTCATATAGTTTTTAAAAGCTCATGTTTATAGATGTCATTATCTTAATTCTACTTTACTTTTTAATTAAAAAATAATTTTCTTAATTAACTCCTTTCTGTTTAATCCTCTTTAGTATGTTTTCCATTTCCAGGCAGCCTGCTTTTGTGCTTTTGTCATTGAGCAAATAGGTAAAACTGTAACTGGGCAGATTGAACTAGACGCTTAGAACTGAGCGTATCTAAGAGCTCAGAAGTTGGCATCAGCCTGTCTTCTTAAAGCCACTACATTGGGACTTCTGCTGTCTATCGCTACCTTAATTCCTAGACACTGTGATGTCTACCTTTCTGTGGCTGCTGTCTGGTAATAAAAGGAGAGCTATCCCCTTTGTCATCTATAGAACAGAGGGTAATATCCCTTAATTAACGAAAGGAAGTGGTGCAGTGTACTGAGAACACTGCAATTGTTTCCAATTAATCCCACATGCAGTTTGGCAAAGTTAATAATCCATAAAATGACCTAGGATCTAAATGTGGAGAACAATCAGCTTTTATCAGTCATTTTTCTATATTTCCAGCACCAGCCAGAAAATTCCAAGGCCAGATGCATAGAAGGTCTACAGATTTACAATACCATATGTTCCTGAATATAATCTCAAATAGAAAAGAAACTTACACATGCCATTCAGATCTTACAAATTCCCCAATGTTTTACAATCTTGATAATCACCACATATTGACAGATGTCAGCTCAACTACCAATGGAGCAGTTATTTGACTGTTTATATCACTAGGCACCAAAGCAAACAAAAACATGAAGGTCATAGTCATGGAAGAGCATGGTATTTTTCCATCTGATACTTTTCCATCTGATATTTCTAAAACCTTCTAGGACAGAGAAGGTATCACATGTACCCATGAACACCTAAAAAATGTCTCATGGAGCATCTTACCCCAGCTCCAGATCTTTTTTAAAGAAACTGGGGTAAAATACACATAACATCAAACTTACCATTTTAACCTCTTGAAGGTGAATACCTCAGTGCCTTTTAGTACATTCTCAAAGCTGTGCTACCATGACCTCTATCTATTTCAGTACTGCTGAAATAGTTTAATCAACCAAAAAGCAAACCCTGTACCCAATAATCACTCACTCCTCATTCCTCCCCGCACCCCGCCCAGTCCCTGGCAAGCACCGATCTACCTTTGTCTTTATGGACGTCTCCGCTCTGGACATCCCACGTACATAGAGTCATACACTGTGTGGCCACTTGTGTCTGGCTTCTTTCCCTCAGCATGAAGTTTTCCAGGTTCACCCATGCTGTAGCTTGTATTAGTGTCTTTTCTTTTTATGGGGGAGTAATACTCCATCACAGGGCTATACTACGTTCTGTTTATCCATTCGTCAGTTGATGAGTATCTGAAGCATTTCTAGAATTTGGCTGTTGTGAATAACATTCACAGCATTCAATGAGAATGCTGTTATTGAACATTCTCACACAAGTTTTTGTTTGAACACTTATTTTCCATTCTTTTGCGTCTCTACTTTGGACAAGAACTGGGAAGTCATATAAAAATTCTGTGTGTAACCTACTGCCACCTTACCTGCCTCCTGAGAAATCTGGATGCAGGTCAAGAAGCGACAGTTAGAACTGGACGTGGAACAACAGGTTGGTTCCAAATCAGGAAAGAAGTATGTCAAGGTTGTATATTGTCACCCTGCTTATTTAACTTATATGCAGAGTACATCATGAGAAATGCTGGACTGGATGAAGCATAAGCTGGAATCAAGACTGCCAGGAAAAATATCAATACCCTTAGATGTGCAGATGACACCACCCTTATGGCAGAAAGCGAAGAAGAACTAAAGAACCTCTTGATGAAAGTGAAAGAGGAGAGTGAAAAAGCTGGCTTAAAACTCAACA
>NW_011494846.1:210809-220785 GCF_000754665.1 Bison bison bison | reverse complement strand
CAGCCCAGATAGCATATTAAAAAGCAGAGACATTACTTTGCCAACAAAGGTCCATCTAGTCAAGGCTATGGTTTTTCCATAGCCTTGTATGGATGTGAGAGTTGGACCATAAAGAAAGCTGAGTGCAGAAGAACTGATGCTTTTGAACTGTGGTGTTGGAGAAGACTCTTGAGAGTCCCTTGGACAGCAAGGAGATCAATCAGTCAATCCTAAAGGAAATCAGTCCTGAATATTCATTGGAAGGACTGATGCTGATGCTGAAGCTCCAATACTTTGGCCACCTGATGTGAAGAACTGACTCATTGGAAGAGACCCTGATGCTGGGAAAGATTGAAGACAGGAGGAGAAGGGGACGGGGGAAGATGAAATGGTTAGATGGCATCACTGACTCAATGGATATGAGCTTGAGAAAGCTCTGGGAGTTGGTGAAGGACAGAGAAGCCTGGGGCTGCAGTCCATGGGATAACAGAGTCAGACACAACTGAGCGACCAAACTGAACTGAACTTACTGAGGAACACATAATAATTTTTTTGTGAATACTATCAGAATTCTACAAAGGTTGAATCAGGTTGGAAGGGAAAATTCACCCCTGATGAAATGCCCTGATGGAAGTGCAACAGGGCATTGGAATATACATGCTTACATCACAATGGGTCAGGAAGATGTCTGTAGGTATCTCATCTCTCTGCTGGCCCACACGCTACTTTTTTTTCAGTCAAGTTTTGTTGACAGGCCCTTGGGCACTGGAGTTGATAGGTCTCTTTCAGTACCAGGCATGTATGACCTAAACTAGTTCCTTAAATTCTAAGAGTTTCATCATTTGTAAGTGGAAGTAGGTGTAATCTACAATATGGTTATGATAACTTTAAATAAGGAGGTATATTTAAAAGAGTATGGTGGTGGTTTAGTCGCTAAGTCATGTCCGACTCTTGTGACCCCATGGACTATATAGCCTCTGTCCATGGGATTCTCGAGGCAAGAATACTGGAGTGGAAGGAAATACTGCCATTTCCTTCTCCAGGGGATCTTCTGAGCCAGGGCGTGTATAGCATGTGTATTTCAGAGCCTGACTCTTGGGAAGGCTGTTGTTCAGGCTGAGAAAGCACAGCCTTTGGGGAGGCAGAGAGCAGAGGAAGATACATGTGTGAACAGAGAGCTTGGGAAATCTTCGAGGTAGGCATTTGAATCATAAATAATTTAATTGCCGTTTGTGTGTTAGTTGGATTTAGCATTGGTCTTATATTTTGTTCAGTTTGGGGACTTCCTCCTTTCTGGAGCTGCCAGTATCAGTTGACTGGGTTTTTCAATCCTCGGACTTTGGTTCGTTGGCTCTCTTGGAACCCACTGGTGCCCTGGTAGATGCCTGGAAATCAGAGATTGATTAGACAACTGCTGCTGTTTTTTCAGGTCTGGGGGGATTCATTTGCAAATCTCACTGCCATGGAGACTTGCTGGGAGACCTGGATGCCTGCGGAGGTAGCCAGCTCTTAGAAACCTCAGGAAGTTTCTGATTTAAAGAGACGGGAAAGGAAAAAAAAAAAAATCGAACCGGCAGTTAATTCCAGGAAGGTGGGTGCAGGGAAACGTTGTCAAGGATCAAAAAGAAGGATGACTGGGAAAATGAAAGGATGAGTAAAGGAACAGGTTTGGTGGCAAGATACCTAAGGTATCTTGATTGCAACCTTATTACCAACAGTTCAAGTGTATATCACAAATATCAAGCAGAGAGACAGAAAGTGATGAGAGAGCAGAAGCGGCATCCAGGTCTCTGGCAACTCTAAAACTCACCTCTCCTTCTGTTTAAGGTCGGAAGTGCATCATGAATTCTAAACTGAGTTCAGATCAGCCATCTCTAAAGCAATTTTATCTCTACTGAATATTTCATCATCCGAAATAGAAACTCTTCCAGCCTATTACTCTGTTATGTAAATTGTTACTAAAGAAAAGTCGGGTGTTCCCAGGTGGTGGTAGTGGTCAAGAACCCGCCTGCTAATACAAGAGATGCAGGTTCGATCCCTGGGTCAGGAAATTCCCCCAGAGGAGGGCACAGCAACCGACTCCAGTATTCTTGCCTGGAGAATCCCATGGACAGAGGAGCCTGGTGGGCTACAGTCCATGGGGTCACACAGAGTCAGACGCGACTGAAGCGACTTAGCACACACACACAAAGTCACTCTAAAACATATATACTGAGGCTTCCAGGAGTTAGAATGCAAACCTCTTACAACTGTATCCTGTATGAGAAATTCATCTTTTATCACCAAAAGATGAAAAAGGCAGTTTTATGAAGCCCGAACAGTTCCATTCTACACCATGAGTTACTTACTTGTGGTAGGAGCACATGTACCCAGAATCACTCCTTAATTAGTCTCAGCCTAAAACAGCGCTTGTTACATGTGAGACTTGAGTTGATGCAGTGGGGTGGGCTTATGCCATCATGTGGCAGAGACAGCCATGCTTCTCAGGCTTTATTTTTAAAGTTCCGGTAATTATAAACTTAAACCAACAGCAGAGGGGAAATGAATCATTGATTTGTCTCTCTTAAACAGTTTCTTTCCCACCAAAGTGTTTCCTTTTTTGTAGCATTTACCTAGCTTGCAAGGTGTTACTCTGTGTCCTGAGGACTTCAGCATCTGCACTTTGATCACAAATTGTATAGTAAATGTTCCGGGACAATATTGCCAGTCTAATTCATAATAAAATGGGAAAAGAAACCACACTCCTTTCATCCGGTACTTTGTTGATGTAAAACTTGAACAGGGAACAAGCAGCAGTTTGGGGTAGAAGAAACAGTTCGGCACCCAACGTCAGGACACCAACTCCGGCCATCCCGCCTCTCACTCCCTGGGCCGTGGGTTTCTTCCATGCTTTCTCTGGTTGCACACTACTCTGAGATGCTGAAGCAGGACATAGATGGGCCCCAGGCTGAGCAGCTGGAGTTGTCTGCTACGGACAGATACTCCAAGATGAACCACATATTTCTCATTCTTGAAATCAAGGAGACCTTCTCAATATACATGTGTAGAAAGGCTCCTTGAAAATGGGGAGTGATGTCAAACGGGGAGTGATGTCAAACGGGAGTGATGTCAAATGGGGAGTGATGTCAAACGGGGAGTGATGTCAAACGGGAGTGATGTCAAATGGGGAGTGATGTCAAACGGGAGTGATGTCAAATGGGGAGTGATGTCAAACGGGGAGTGACGTCAAATGGGGAGTGATGTCCACCTACTTGGGTTTCCCAGGTGGTGCTAGTGGGAAAAAACCCATCTGCCAATGCAGGAAACATAAGAGACGTGGGTTCAGTCCCTGGGTTGGGAAGATGCCCCTGGAGGAGGGCATGCAACCCACTCCCGTACTCTTGCCTGGAGAATCCTACAGACAGAGGAGCCTGGTGGGCACAAAGAGTCGGACATGACTGAGCAGGCACACACACACAAGTCCATTAACAGGTGACTGGAGAGACAAATTGGGGTGTGTCCAATACAACAAAACACCACTCAGCAAGAACAGAGAACTGTCTGGACCTGTGACGTGGATGAATCCCAAACTAATTACGCTGAGTATAATTAGAAGCTAGACAAAAAAGAGTTCATACTGTAGGATTCCATTTGTACAAGATTGGAGAAAACGCAAGCTAATCTATAATGTCAGCAATCTGGTTGCTTGGAAATGGGAGTGTGGAAAGGGGTGGATGAGGGGGAGGTTAAAAGAAGGCACGAGGGAACTTAGGGCAGTGAGACTCACGTTCGTCATCTTGACCATATGATGGTTTTGTGCATACACACACATGCCAAAGATTCTCAAGTTGTATGCTTCAAATACGTGCAGTTTATTGTATACCAATTATAAACTCAATTCAGCTATTGCAAAAAAAATAAACCCCTCGAAACCTCAGGGGGCCTGGAGTTGAAACCCAACTTCATGTTCTACTGTGTAACCCTGAGTGAGTTACTAACCTCATCTGTAGGAGGAGGGTGATAAGCATTTCTACCTCACAAGGCTGCTGTGAGGATTAAATGAGTTAATCTTTGGAAGGTACTTAATACAAACTAGCTCTTCGTGTTGTTTTCCGAGAACCACCAAGAAAGGATTCTGTTGTATCTTTAGCATCTCATTCCCGTAAGATTTGAATTCATTAGTCTACTTAAGGCATATTAAAGGCAGGCTCATTCGGGCAAATTTTTCAGATCTCTATTCAGCACTCACTGGGGAGCTTTTTCCAGACCACATTCTAATAAAAACACACCCTTCCCCAGTCACTCCTGAGACCCTCCCCTGGATTTCTTCTCCTCCCTGACACTTATCACCGTCTGACACTAGCTGACACACTTCTTCGTTTATCTGTTTACTCTGTCTCGCTCCACTGGAACACAAGTTCCCTGAGACCAGGCACTTCTTTTGGTTTTCTGACATAAAAGTCACTCAATAAGTATGTGTTGAGTGTTGAACAAGTGAATGACCGCATTATCTCCAAGTGCCTTCGCAGGTGATGGTAACAGGGAGGCGGGAGCTGGCCCCGTCACCACGGCGCTGGGGACACTTGCAGAGGGCACACAGGTCCATGTCCCCTGTGACGGGTGCCACGGGTCTAACTCCCAGAGAGAGCTGCATCCAGGGAAGGTCTGAACTTGGTCAGATCAGTGAGGTCCTCATCTCGTGTCATTCCTGGCTCTGCAGGAGTAAGAGACTGCAGAGACCGATTAGGGTATTTGAAAGAATAAGATCAGGGCCTGGGACTGTTACTAAAATGATAAAGAATAGAAAGCTAAAGCTTTAGAAAGTTGCGAACATGTAGGCTTTGATGGGATCCATCCCTAGACTGTTTCTTGATTGTCAATAAGAAGACAAATTGGATTAAAATTGGGTCCAAGGTACAAAGTCACCCCTGCCTTCCAGGTGCCCTGTAAAGTGAAACCAACTGGGTTTCCCAAAGTGAAATCAGCTGGCTTCACTTTGGGACCTCAAGACCTGCCCAGACTGTCTTTCGTCCCCCTTCTTTAGAACTCCATGAATGCAAGTAATATAGCTAAGCCTCAGAGAAGTCAAGGGTTGACTGGCTTCCGTTTGCCTCTCTTGTCCTTCTGCTGCTGTGTGTCCTGCAAATGCTATTTCTGCAAGTTGGACACTTTCAGGGAGGTGTCAACATGGCATTAATATCAGTTCGTGTAGCATCTTCTAAAAAGACACATCTAAACAACACTGAGGAAGATGTGCTTGGGCTTGCAATTGTGCTGCGGTCCATCCTCGTGTGGGTACATTTATCTGCTGCCTTTGTGTAAGTAGATCACAGAATGTATTCTGCCGTGAACTCTCTCCTTAGGAATCTCCAAACAAGGCCTCATAAATAAGGAGCACACATTTCAATGCATACAAAAGACTTCTTGAATTAGCATTTGTCATCTTTTATGTTTTAATTATCTCATTTGATCTCTTTATTGTTGCAAGTACATTCTAATTTTGCGTGCAGACACTCGAGTGCCTTGGGCTAGATTAATCAATTAATATTATAATAATTATGATAGCAATAGAAATATAAGTGGATAGGTCACTCCAGTAATTCCAGATCCACTTCTTG
Organism: Bison bison bison; assembly: GCF_000754665.1. Lineage (NCBI taxonomy): Eukaryota > Metazoa > Chordata > Mammalia > Artiodactyla > Bovidae > Bison > Bison bison. The sequence goes on along the minus strand of NW_011494846.1, from coordinate 215,209 downwards.
AACTCTGAATAAAGGGAATCTGGCTGTGGGAAATTTTTTCAGACTATTTTGAAGTCAAAAAAGCGAGATTTTTCCTTAAATCGTAAAGGCACATTAGAGGTCTGGATTATTTTTCTGGTTTTGTTTTAGTTCTAAGCCAACACTTTTTTTTTTTTTTGGCTGAAAATATGCATAGTTCTTTAAGGAACAACACCACTGTCTCTTTGTCCTGTTTTCTATAACCCTGAGTCTGAATAACAAGGCAGAGGCTTTGACCAATGGCTCTCAAGGAACAGGGAGTGTGCGCAGGTGGTCAGACTTTGTTGTCGTTCAGTTGTGAAGTCATGACAGACCCTGCGACCCCACAGACTGCAGGATGCCAAGCTTCCTTTCCCTCACCATCTCCCAGAGTTTGCTCAAACTCATGCCCATTGAGGTGGTGATGCCATCCAACCATCTCATCCTTTGTCATCCCCTTCTCCTCCTAATATTGGGCTTCCCTGGTGGCTCAGAGGTTAAAGCATCTGCCTGCAATGCAGGAGATCTGGGTTCGGTTCCTGGGTCAGGAAGATCCCCTGGAGAAGGAAATGGCAACCCACTCCAGTATTCTTGCCTGGAGAATCCCAATTCCCATAGACGGAGGAGCCTGGTGGGCTATAGTCCATGGAGTCGCAAAGAGTTGGACATGACTGAGCGACTTCACTTTCTTTCTCCTCCTAAAGTCAGGAATTTAGGGTCTAGGAATAATTTTCTCAGACAAAATAAGGAGACTTATCACAACCATGGGGTGACCTTTCGGTTCAGGGCATAATTCTAAGAGATTTCCAGAAACCCATTGCCTCTCATCAAGGCACACAGGCTGGCAGACACCACTGCAGGGCCCAACACAGAACTGAGTTCATTCTTGCAGCTTTGCAGGAACCCTATGGTTAGATGCAAGCAAAAGGAGGAAGACAGGGTCCTATGATCTTTTTCCATCCCAAGAAAGATTTCATCCTCCAGATTACTGCTCCTCTGTCAAACTACCCCCAAACCAAACACACACATACAGAGTTACCACATCTACACATTCACATGCAAACACATACATGCCATAAATCAGATAAGAAATCAATATCTGAGATGCTCCTTTGCCTCTGTCTGAAATTCTATAAGATCAGTATATAGCATCCTGTGCTTTTGGTTATTATTTGTTCTCTAAACCATGGATGCATTTTGTTCACACATTGGATTGAAGTCACAGGTAACATTTACTGAGTCTTTGCTATGGTCCACACAGTGACTCTTATCTCATTTAATCCTTGTAGCAACCCTGTGAGGAAGCTGCTGCAGACAGGGAAACTGGGGGACAAAAGGGGTAGGTAACCTGGTGAGGTATGGATGGGTTTTGTACACCTTGAGGGTCCCGCAAAGAGCAGTCCAGACACACACAAGGCGACCAGCAGGAGACCATTGACTATAGGAAGCCATGTAACTACAGATATAATCAAGTTAAAATGAGGTCATTAGAGTGGGTCCTAATCCAGTCTGGTGTCCTAAAGGGAAAAGAAGAAAGCCAAAACAGGCATGTACAGCGGAGAGATAACTCGAGACCCACAGGGAGAAGGCCATGTGATCATGGAGTCAGACACTGCAGCGATCCACCTACAAGCCAAGGAACCCCAAGAGCGGCAATTTGCCACCAGCAGCTAGAAGAGGCGAGAAAATTTTCATCCTTAAATTCTTCAGTCAGAGAGCAAGGCCTTTCTGGCACCTTGATTTTGAACTTCAAGCCTCCAGAACTATGAGAATAAATTTCTGTGGTTTTAAGCCACCTAGTTTGTGGAAACCAATATATACACCCACCCATATTTTCACTTTTTATATAAGATCAAAGAGTAAAAGTCCTCTCTGACTTCTAAAATCCCCTTTACAGGGCTCATGCTGAGTAAAGAATTGCTCAGCTGCAGCTGGGGCCCCAGCAGGTGTGGGCTAATGTAGTTTATGTAGGAGCTCTCTTGAGGAGTCCATGGTTTCCAGGGAATGCAACTCTAGTTGAAGGATCCATTCAAGGTTTGGCACTGTTGATCCTGAAACTGAGCAGGAACCTGTGTGGCTCCTGGGCACAAAACCTTTCTGTATCCACATGTCTTGATTACAGGAAGTAGGCTTCATCCAGCCTCCCTTACCTTCCTGAGTTCCACTGAGCAAGTTCAATCAGCAGTTGTTAATTAGGAGCACCAAAGAATTGATGCTTTTGAACTGAAGTGTTGGAGAAGACTCTTGAGAGTCCCTTGGACTGCAAGGAGATCCAACCAGTCCATCCTAAAGGAAATCAGTCCTGAATATTCATTGGAAGGACTGATGCTGAAGCTGAAGCTGCAATACCCTGGCCACCTGATGTGAAGAACCGACTCAGTGGAAAGGACCCTGATGCTGGGAAAGATTGAAGGCAGGAGGAGAAGGGGAAAACAGAGGATGAGACGGTTGGATGGAATCACTGACTCGATGGATATGAGTTTGAGTAGGCTCCAGGAGTTGGTGATGGACAGGGAAGGCTGGTGTGTTGCGATTCATGGGGTCGCAGAGTCGGACAGGACTGAGTGACTGAACTGAAATGAAATAGGGAAGGGAGGGGATGCAGAGACAAGGAACAGTCCAGAAACAATAGTGCAGCCCTGGGGCAGGAGCCTCCCTCCCCCGAGGGATACACAGAACAATACCTTTGAGCTGTTTTACAGACACCCCCATCACGTGGGTGAAATTAACCTTATCTACCCACAGCACATAAATCCCAGAACAGTTGGAACCAGGAGGTTGATGATGCTGACTCCTGATTTCCTCACCACCAGCCAATCAGAAGAATGTCCACGAGCTCATCACATCTCTGAACCATCCCTCTCCAACTCCTCACTACACCTCTCCAGGTGGGGACACACAGTTCTGAGTGCATTAACTGGCTGAGGCTGTCTTTGTCTCGCAGAGCAATAAAGTTAGTCTTTTCTATCAATACTTCACCCCAAACTCTGTCCCCAAGATTTAATTTGCTGTCTGAGTACAGAGGCTGGATTTGACTTCAGTCCCATCCTTGCTTTATACACGTTCTCCAAAAGGGAAAAGTCTGGACCTTGTGAGAACTTGAAGATAGTAAGGTGTGAATCTTGATCATGGGGAGAGAAGTTATCCCGAGGTGTAGTCGAGTATGGAAGATCCTGGCATGAACTTCATTTGTTGGCTCTTTCTGATTTGACTCAGGCGTTCCAGACACTGGCTTGTGCTGGTTCCCTAACAATCTTTACAGACCTTTAAGAAAAACAGCCCTTTGTGGAAAATAATTTTTTTTCATTCTGAGATTATGCCCTATTTTTAAAATATTAATGTGTCATTTGTTTTGTGAAGTGAAGGTGAATCTAAATAGTAAGGTTTTTTTTTTTTTTCTTTCAATATCCTTCCTGAACAAAATTAAGTTGGCATTTCTATGTCAATCCCTGTTTTAGTCCTCAGACTTGAACATGAATCAGAATTTTCTGGAGGCAAAGTTAGCACAGATTTCTGGGCCCCTATCCCCAGAATTCGTGATTCAGTAGTTCTAGGGGTTGGGCCTGGGATTGGCTTCTCTCAAAGTTTGCAGAAGATGCTGATATAGCTGGTATGGGGCCCAGAGAAAGGGATTCCAAGAGGGGAAGATGCCTATTGTCTGAGTGATGTCTGAATGCCAGGGTAGTGGCCTGGGTCCCAGCTCACTGAATCTCTCAGCCATGAAAGGCTGTGGTCACCATCGAAATGAGTGAGCAGCCCTCTCCTCTCTGTCCTCGCACACCCCTGCCTACCTCTGCTGGCCTGCGCTTGGCAGGAAGTATACCAGGGCAAGCCAGGATGCACACTCCTACGTCTTGGTGCTTATGTGAATCCATCTGTGTGGGATTCTACTTTGTGAATATCACCCCTATTTAACAGGAGTCTCTGGATGCTCACAGGAGCGTTTTCATTTCATTCATCCCTTTACTCATTCACCCATAAATCCAGCCTTTAAACATGTCCTCGGTGTTTACAATGTGCGTAGTTCTATGCTGTGTTGATTTAGATTCCACTTCCAGTCTTCTCCTGGATTTATCTGGGGTCTCTGGACATTTATACTACCTTGCTATGGTAGACACTGCTGAGCCCTTTCTTTAAGTAAGAGAATCCCCTGAGTTTAGTAGGACATACAGCCATTGTGCTCAACATGAAGTTTGCCAACCTTCCATGTAGCTAGGTTTGACCATGAGACTAAATTCAGGCCAAAAGAGGGATGAGTCAGAGTAATGTGTGTGGCTTTGGGGTTATCCTCTCTAATGAGAAAAGTGCTTCTCCAAACTTCCTCTCTCCTGCCCCACTGTCTGAAAAGTGACAGTGGCTAAAAAAGCTCTGGAAGCCACCAACTGAAGATGGCAGAGGCCACG
>NW_011494846.1:198565-210633 GCF_000754665.1 Bison bison bison | reverse complement strand
CCATCGAGTCGGTGATGCCATCCAACCATCTCATCCTCTGTCATCCCCTTCTCCTCCCACCTTCAATCCTTCCCAGTATCAGGGTCTTTTCCAATGAGTTGGCCCTTCACATCAGGTGGCCAAAGTATTGGAGCTTCAGCTTCAGCATGAGTCCTTCCAATGAATATTCAGGGTTGATTTGTTAAAAGCAGATTTCTATCTTGCTTAAGCCATTGTGTTTTGGGACCTCTTCATTACAGCAGCTTAGCCTTTACCTTAACTAATACAGTGGCGTTCATGACTGTCTTTAGCATTTGTCTGGATTCAAGATTCAGCTCAAACTTCTAGAGTCATGATACTGATACATCCTTTCTAATACCTAGTACTGGCCTTAAATTGGTATTTGTTTCCACTCCTTCCCATCAGAGTCCCAGATTGAGTTTTCTGTGTCTCCTCTGCAGTGACTTACAACCTAGAGGACTTGTCTGAGGGAAAAATAAATGTTGAAGGACAGATGTAGCTGGCAATCCTGATATACAAAAGCTGCTATAAGAATCCAAGCAAAGACAATGATTACCAAATACTTGAGTTACTGAGGCCCAATCAGCAGCTCTCTTTCTTTTTGTATAATCCTAAAGAAGCCCTCCAGACACACAAAGAAGCTCCATTTGAAGGGAGTGTTTGGAGTTTCATCCACTGATTAGAAAGCCTTTTATACTTGCAGCATTTTGGAGATAAAATATTTTATTTAAAAAACAAAAGGCTGTGCAAAAAAAAAAAAAAAATTTAAAGGGCGGCAAGAGCCATGCTGGTGACTCAAATGGCATTGTCCTTTGCGTCAACATTTTAAAACAATTATCACTCAGCCAAGAAGTGTCATGAAGGCATCTGTAGAAAATTAAAATGATTACTGCTGACAAGCTTGAATGAAGGAGCAATCTCAGTAGAGGCTGATCCGTCAGAAACTATTCAAGAATATCATCTGGGGATCCTCGACGTGTTTTCCTAAACTAAGTCAATATAGTGAAGGAGTTGAAGAAGGCTCTGGCTGTGCATAAACAGTCCTCAAAAGAGGTGTGCTTGGCAGGTGTGTATGTGCTGTGACATGAGTCACTGGTCCTTCAGGCATGCCTGTCTCACACCGGAGAGTCACTGTGTCGCCTCAGTCTTTCTCAGATGAAGCCGCTGTCCTCCACATCCTTCCAATACAGGGACAGGGCATCCTTTGCAGATAATATTTTGGGTCCATACATCCTCTGGCTGGGAAATTTTATCAACACCACCCTTGCTACCAGTTAATCTGCATTGAGTGTTACAGTGGATATTGGGAGGATTGGAAGATCAGGAGTCAGGGACCCCACAGTAGAGCCCAAGTGGAGTTTCAGGCGTGGGCAACTTGCTAGGTGAATGCTCTCAGGAAAAAGACAGTGAGCAGGGGCTTGCCTGGTGGTTCAGACGGTAAAGAACCTGCCTGCAATGCGGGAGACCTGGGTTCGATCCCTGGGTCGGGAAGATCCCCTGGAGAAGGGAGTGACAAGCCACTCCAGTTCATGGACAGAGGAGCCTCAAGGGCTACGGTCCATGGGGGTCACAAAGAGTCAGACACCACTGAGGGACTGAGGGGCAGGTTAGGGCTGGGAAAGGGTTAAATGCAAGGCTATGACCTCAGCTAGAGGGCAATGTCATCCTGACCCATGACCCAGGAAGCTCTGAAGCATGGATTGCTCTGCAGAGTTGGTCCCACCTTTAGGCCAGGGGGCCAGCCCTTTGTCCCCTGGGCCAGTCATTCATTCACTGGCTGCCAGCTGCTCTGGGTGGGACATGAGTGGAGGGTGAGTGGGCATAACCTCCCAGATGAAGCCGGTCTGCATGGTTTAGGGCGGGTCTCCAGAGCAGTGCTTCTCACACTTTGCTACACATTGGACACTCCTGGAGATCTTTAAAAAAATAACCACTGTACTTCTTTCATAATCAGACCTCATGATTTAAAGCGCTTCTGCCTGAAACTCCCTGATGTCCCCCTCTGTTCCTGAAAGCCTCACCCATCTTCCTTTGGGCAGCTGTTCTGCAGCCCTGCCTCAGATGGGGAAGACACATCAACTCCGCTCTCTTCCAGCCCCTCCGCCTCTCCTTGTTACAGGATCCATCACCCTCTATGGAAGAGGTCTTTCTACCCATCCACCTTGCCCACTGGGCCGGGCTCTCCCTGAAGGATGTGGACAGTTTTAATGTGTCTCTCTCATGGCTCCTATCCCACTGCCCAGCACAGAGGGCAGTGTTAGCATTTGTTACATGAATGAATGGATGGGCACAACTGCAGCGCTTCAGATGGGTGGTACCGACACTAATGCTCCAGGGTCTCCAAGCAGGAAGTAATCCTTCAGGGATAGAGCAGGTTTTGAGGGAAAGGGGGAAATTAAACCAGGATTCTGAAGAAAAAAAAAAACAACAAATCCCTGTAATTTCCTAGTTCTCCATCATTCTAGGACCCTGGGGGCTAATTTCGAGTCAGCTTTGGGGGTAGGTTGCAGGAAGGAAGGTGAAAGAACCAGGCATTTCAGTGCTGCTCTCTGCCGCCTGGCAGAAGCACTAACCATGGTTTTCAACACACGGAGAGAAAAGGGTTTTGGAAAGAGATCTTGTCCTTTCCCCATGGTCACCTGAAGATGATCACTCACCCATCAGTGGGCCTTCCTCTCAGGAGGCATCTGTCCTTCTCTTGCTCAACATATTAAAGAATTCTGGGTGAAACGGTGGTATGTATGGGCACAGAGCCATCCCCCCAGCAATGATCAATGGCTCTGAGGTCCCTCCTCATCTGAGCCTGACAGAGGGGCTCTGAAGCATCCACAGAGCCTGCACGTGGCCAGGACTCGAATGACAGCCAACATCCCTGCTGAGGTTCATGACTGGTGAGAGAGAGATGATGCTCAAGGCAGGGACAGAGCAAGAGACACCTGCCGGCAGCATCAGAGGTCTCACTCTCTTAACCGGGAGATTTGCTAACCTGCCGGGATCACATTTCCTGGAGACGGCAGAGGCTGTGCAGAAAGGTTACATCTGCCTTCTTACAGGTGGGCTTCTGGATGTTGCTGGGTTTGCTTTTCACCACACTGCTCTCCACAAACACACTTTACATTCTCCAGTGGTCCTGAGTCCCAGGCTTTGTCATCAGGGCATTTGGTGTGTGCATGCCAAGCTGTGATACAAGGTGATGTTAGTGATAAAGAACCCACCTACCAATGCAGGAGACACAAGAGACATGGGTTTGATCCCTGGGTTGGGAAGATAGCCAGGAGGAGAAAATGGCAACCCCACTCCAGTATTCTTGCCTGGGAAATCCCATGGACAGAGGAGCCTGGCAGGCTACAGCCCATGGGGTTGCAAAGAGCTGGACCCTGCTGAGCACAGAATGGCACATCCGTGATACAGTATAAATGCATGCACCTGTTCTATCCACTGTGGCATTTAGGTCCAGAAGCAAGCCTGGACTCAAATCCTGGCTGTGTGACTAAGCAAACACTGAGTTTCTTGGAGTCCCAGTTTTATGGTCTCTATAATGGAAGTAATAATAGTATCTTCTTCATACTAAAAAGTGTGTTAACTAAGTGAGATTATCAAAGCGAAAACATTTAGAGTTGTTCCTACAACAGAAGAAGGGATTTAAAATGCCGATGAGTGGGACTTCCCCGGTGGTCCAGTGGCTAAGACTCCGTGCTGCCAGTGCAGGGGGCCCGGGTTCAATCCCTGGTCAGGGAACTAGATCCCACATGCCACAACTAAAGATTCCACATGCTGCAACTAAGAATTTGCATGTTATAACTAAAGAATGCCCGAACGCCACAACTAAGACCCGACACAGCCCAATAAATAAAAAAACTTTAAATGTTGATAGTATTTTTGTTATTGTTATGATTAACCTTACAAAATTGACAGCCTTTAAACATCTATGCAAGAGATTGGACCATGCATTGAGGACAAAAATCAAAGTCTTGAGACCTAGTTCTAAAGAACTCATAGTCTAAAGGGGCAGACATATTGCAGAGCACTAAACAGAAGTTCCTGTTTGACGCTGGGTCACCACTAGCCTATATCGCACCTTTATGTGAATTAGAAAAATGGATGCTCCTTCCTGCCAGGCGACTGGACTTTAGACCCTTGCCCTCTTGACCAGGTGTCCTTGCTCAATGAGCAACCTTAACAACTGTACATAATGACTATGTATATATACATACAGGCTGGTTCCAAATAGGAAAAGGAGTACGTCAAGGCTATATATTGTCACCCTGCTTATTTAACTTCTATGCACAGTACATCATGAGAAACGCTGGGCTGGAAGAAGCACAAGCTGGAATCAAGATTGCTGGGAGAAATATCAAGAACCTCAGATATGCAGATGACACTACCCTTATGGCAGAAAGTGAAGAGGAACTCAAAAGCCTCTTGATGAAAGTGAAAGTGGAGAGTGAAAAAGTTGGCTTAAAGCTCAACATTCAGAAAACAAAGATTATGGCATGTGGTCCCATCACTTCCTGGGAAATAGATGGGGAAACAGTGGAAACAGTGTCAGACTTTATTTTTTGGGGCTCCAAAATCACTGCAGATGGTGACTGCAGCCATGAAGTTAAAAGATGCTTACTCCTTGGAAGGAAAGTTATGACCATCCTAGATAGCATATTCAAAAGCAGAGACATTACTTTGCCAACAAAAGTCCGTCTAGTCAAGGCTATGGTTTTTCCAGTGGTCATGTATGGATGTGACAGTTGGACTGTGAAGAAAGCTGAGCACCGAAGAATTGATGCTTTTGAACTGTGGTGTTGGAGAAGACTCTTGAGAGTCCCTTGGACTGCAAGGAGATCCAACCAGTCCATCCTAAAGGAGATCAGCCCTGGGTGTTCTTTGAAAGGAATGATGCTAAAGCTGAAACTCCAGTACTTTGGCCACCTCATGCAAAGAGTTGACTCATTGGAAAAGACTCTGATGCTGGGAGGGATTGGGGGCAGGAGGAGAAGGGGATGACAGAGGATGAGATGGCTGGATGGCATCACCAACTCAATGGATGTGAGTGTGAGTGAACTCCAGGAGATGGTGATGGACAGGGAGGCCTGGCGTGCTGCAATTCATGGGGTCTCAAAGAGTCAGACACGACTGAGTGACTGAACTGAACTGAACTGATATATATATATATAGGCTTTGCCAGCAGCATTAGCATAACTGATTATTAGATTTGGGGGTAGGAAAAATAAAATAAATTTTCACAGGCATGGTGGTATCTGAGCTGCATCTTAAACAATGAGTAGATTTAACAGGGCTTGCAAAATTTGCTAGAAAGAGCATGGAAATAACAGCATAGAGGCATAGAGGACGTTGGTGACTTCCTAGGCTAGAAAGCCTCGTGGGACCAGAGTGTGAAGAGACTTGAATCTCACAAAAAAATGAGGTTTGTCTTTTGTCTCTAAGCACTGTGAGTTCATGATCAGGTCCGTGTGAGCACAGTGCGTGCTGGGTATTTGTGATATGGATTTGTGAACAGAGAGTAGAGAAGCCACTCTACAAATCCTGATAAGAGGAAAGACGGCCCAAAGCAGGTTGTGACGGAGAAGTAACCAAAGCCGGAAATGCTGAAAAGGAAGAATCTTCGGGATTTGGTAAGCAAATTTCTTTGGTGATAATGAATATGAAAACTAAGTCATCTAATCCAGAAGGCTTGATGGATGCAGGACAGGGCAGGAAGCAGCGGGGGCATGGATTAGGGGCAGGCAAGGACTTGGGTCTGGAGGAGTATAAAGTTTGAGGCACCTGTAGTAAATCCAAATGCAGATACCGATCTGGAAATCAGGTGAGGATCAGGGCATAGATTTGGAAGTCAGTTCAGGGGGCAGAACTGAAGCAATGAGAATAAATGAGATTCACCAGGGACAGTATACAATGAAAAGAGAAGATGATCCAAGATAATATCTTAGAAACAGGAATAAAGGACTAGAAGGGAAGAAAAGAGACAAAGTTGGGGAGGAAGTGGATCCAAAATGGTAGAGAAGATCCAGGAGAGAGATCAGAGGGATGAAAGACATCAAAGTGAACTCAAAGCTGGTGCACTGGGACAACCCAGAGGGATGGGATGGGGAGGGAGGTGGGAGGCGGGTTCAGGACGAGGGGACACATGTACACCCGTGGCTGATTCATGTCAATGAATGGCAAAAACCACCACAATATTGTAAAGTAATTAGTTTCCACTTAAAATAATAATAAAAAAGACTAGAATTTTTTTTTTTAAGTGAAAGTGTTAGTCACTCAGTCATGTTCAACTCTTCACAACCCCATGGACTGTAGCCCACCAGACTCCTCTGTCATTGGGATTCTCCATGTAAGAATATTGGAGGGGATAGCCATACCCTTCTTCAAGGGATCTTTCCAACCCAGGGATTGAACTCTGGTCTCCTGCATTGCAGATGGATTCCTTATCATCTAAGCCACCAGGGAAGCCCAGGGAAACTTTAATTCTAGAAGAAATTAGGCTGATAGGGTTAATAGCTGAAGAGTCCTAGCAGTATGGGGTCAGATAGCATTTAGAAATTCATGGGGACCCAACCAAAGATGCTTCAGGAATGAAGTAAGTCAGAAGCCACACTGCAGAGGGGATGACGTGAACTTAAGAGAAGAAAGTGGAGGAAGCAATACAGATGGTCTTTTCAAAGATATTAGTGAAGAAAGGAAAAAGAGACAGGCAACAATAGCTAGAAGGAAGGTAAGGTTTCTTAGGATGACTTTGAAGATAGAGACAGAGCGTCTCCTAGAAATGGATTATATATTTCTGCTCTGGGTGGCAGAGAAATGGGAGACCTTTTACTGGAAAGTGGAGAAACAGGTCATTTTTTGGTTTACCTTTGGATTTCAAGTCTAGGCTTCTGTAATTCCCATGCAATTGCAAGACAAGATGCTATTTTCATGTGTTTTTCTAGTGGGAACAGTTGTCAGCCAACTCTAGGACTTTCGAAATCAACTATGAATTCTAAATTTTAAGGAGATTAGGGAAAATATACCAATATTTATTGCATATATGCTAAATCCTACTCCATGGGCTAGAATTTTTATGCACATTATCTAATATAGTCTTCAGAATCAAAATCTTCTATGGAGTAGGAATTTCCCTCTTAGAACAGGAGTTCATAACTTACAGATACATTTCATTAAACTTTCTGTGGACATGTATATGGTACTCAGAAGAATGCTCATAGCATTCACAAGATGACCAACAGGGTCCAGAAAACTTAGAAACTGTTGACTTATCCCAGAGTATAACATAATAATGAACATCATTTCTTCTTGTTTACACTGATATTCTTCTAGAGTAGCTACTATATCCTATACTCCCTTCTGTACCCTGCCTTCCACAGTCATGAGCAATCAATACACTCTCACTGCTTACTGATTAATTAATAGACTCTCATGTTTACTCAAATATATTTATAATCTGTAGGAAAAAGAGAAAAATTTCACTGTCAACCTACAGCGGATATCACAATTTAACTGTGGTATATCAATGGGTTAGTTGAGGCCTCAATTGAAAGGTGATAAAGTTGTTGGGAGCTATCTGTGTTTGAAATTTGCATCACAAATTTCCTATGAGATATTTGACTGTATATAAAATAAAAATGACATCTGCCGTGCATCTGTATTAGTAGCTACCGCTAAGAAAGCATATGCCAAGATAAATAAGCAACTTAGATGATGGATCTGAAAGAGAATAAAACCCAGAGAAACAACTCATGCTGGCATAATGAGCTTCTCACAGATGACTTCCATCATAAATGGTACATTTTGAAGGGTAATACAAGAAAGAAATGGCTTGAAAATGTCTATTTCCATTGTTATCATCAACTTGTAATATAAATACATAATAAAAAGCACTTTTGCATTTTAAATATGGGTCCAAATGAGTATAAGCAACTGCTAAACATGATGACTTACTATAATTTAAGAATTTTCATTTCACTTTGTATCTCATTAAGAATTTATGGAAATTGGTGCATTGTCAAAAGCTTGGCAAATCAGTGTTAATGAGAAATTTAACAAGTTGAGTGTGGTTGTTTATAGAAACACACAATAAAACCAATAATGAAAACTTATATTTTTATTTGTATATGGCTTAAATAACCTAAGTATGAATGTACACAGGTTGGTATATATGTGTGTATACTCATATATACATCTGTATCTATCCAAATCCATAAAAATATGTGTATATATATGTTTATATACATACACATAATCTAGAACATATAGTTTCAATAATCCACATTATTGGTCAATTTAACCTGAAGGAGAAATCTTTTATATATATTCTAAAATACTTCCAAGAAAATAGAAACCATAATTTGTATTTGGTGATTATATCTTTCAAGATTGAATTAATAAATTAAAGAGGTGCTCCTTATTTAAAACATCTGGGGTGTAAAATTTAAGGAGGAACTCACTCTCCAATGGCAACTGACACAAACCTGAGAACTGGTGCCTCCTTAAATTTTGCACCCAAGATACCTCATCTGCCCCTGCTTAGTCCTGGTTTGGACCTTGGACAAGTTCCTTCATTTCTCTAAGCCTCTTCTGTAAAATGGATTAGTTAGCGCCAAACTCAAAATGCCAAACTTGATGTCAAACTCAAGGAGACATGGAATATTAGGAGTTTCTCTGCTTTAAGGAGAAAACACTGTTATCCCAAATTGGTAACAGTTAGTATTAGGGATACTATTTTCAGGTTCCTTGGACTTGAAAACATAATTCTTCCCTCCTTAGATTTCATAACACGTCCAACAGGAAATCAACCCTGAATATTCACTGGAAGGACTGATGTTAAAGCTGAAGCTCCAATACTTGGCCTCCTGATGCGACTCATTGGAAAAGATCCTGATGCTGGGAAAGACTGAGGGCAGAGAAAAAAGGGGAAACAAGAGATGGTTGGCTGGCATCACCACCTCAATGGATGTGAGTTTGAGCAAACTCCGGGAGACAATGAAGGCCAGGGAAGCCTAGCATGCTGTAGTCTGTGGAGTCACAAAGAGTTGGGCATGATTTAGCAATTGAACAACCAATATGTTTTAGGCACCGGCCAGTCAAGATTTAGGGAGCCTGCTCACTGATGACACTGGAGCATGTTGTCTTATGCTCAGGATGACATCACACAAAATTAATAAAATCTTAAAGTACAGTCAGACACCCTCTATATGCCAATGGAGTAATAATAGATAAGCTGTGACAGCTCTCATAAAACACGGCTAATTTTATGGACAATAGCAGAGCAATGTCAACAAACACAATTATAAAAGCGCTGCCAAAATCTCAGCTCAACTCCTTTCACTAAGTGGAGGTATAATTATGTATAAAACAAATAGTGTTTGCAATTTAACGTTACGGATTTGTGCGCGTGAGGACAATGGCTACGGCGTGAAAAGTCCTTCTGGGCTGTTCAGCAGGATGATGGGGCATTTTCAAACATCAACCCTGTGTTTCCTTAGCGCCGTCTGACAGTTCCTAGATGAGGAGAGGAGGGGATTCTTGGCTGGGTCAAAAAGACAGCCTTCCCACTGAGACCCTGAACAAGTGCTGTCTGGTGGAAGCCACTCTGTGGTTTCTGGAAGAAGCGATTTTCCTGGACTGACTTATAAAAGTGGTCCACTGTGCAGTGCTCCCGTTTGGCCGGGGGTAACAGGGCACACAGCGAGAACATGGAAAGAAAGCTCTGAGCAGATGTGCTGTTCTCATCTTGTACCTGATCCTACCACAATGGGTGATGCTAAGCTTCATGCCCTACAAGGCGAGATCATGTTTTTTGTAGTTATTTTTGCTTCCCCCATCAAGCACAAAATTGAATTCTATTTTTAGTGCTGCCATCAGAATAGTGACGCCTGGATTGCCGGTCACCTCCGCGTCCCTGAGGTCTGGGCTCCTGAACACTGGCTCAGTGGGTGAGGGTCAGTGTTGAAATGAGGGGCAACTGTCTTTCCTTTGTGGCTCTGTCCTTGGAGTTGACCAAAGGCAGCAAGTTCACAACGAGCACAGATGAGTCTGCCGTGGCTCAGTCCGTCCTTAGGGTCGACCTGAAGGGTTGTAGGTCTGAAGGTGGGCTCCAACCTATCCTGCGCGGTGGCATTGACCGAGAAAAACCCAGCCCTGCCACCCATCTCCAGGAGACAAGTTCACTCAAGAGCACTTAGGAGCACTCTCACTCATAGGGAGGCTGATCTGAAAATAATACACTGGCATGCTACCTGAAGAACTATCCCTGGTCATGGATAAGGGGCTGATTAAACCAATGTGAGGGTTAAGGAGGGAATCCATGAACAGCACCATGTTCCCGGCACACACTTTTGTAAATTGAAGTCTAGTTTATTTTCAGTGTTGGGCTAGTTTCCGGTTACAGCAGAGGGATTCAGTCACACTCTCCAGGCAAGAATCCTGGAGCGGGTGGCCGTGCCCTCCTCCAGGGGGTCTGCCCGACCCAGGGATTGAACCCACGTCTCTTACATCTCTTGCATTGGCAGGCGGGTTCTTTCCACTAGCACCACCTTGGAAGCCCCATACATATATACGTATGTATTTATCTATATTCTTTTTTAAAATTACTTTCCTTTATAGGTTGTTACAAGATAGTGAATATAGCTCCTATGCTATTTAGTAAATCCTTGCTGTTTATCCAGTTTGTATATGGTAGGGCGTATCTGTTAATCCCATACTCCCAATTTATCTCTCCCCTGTCCCTTACCCTTTGGAAACCATAAGTTTGTTTTCTATGTCGGTGCATCTGTTTCTGTTCTGTAAATAAGTTCATCGATACTACATATTTTTTAGATTTTTTTTAGATAATAGCTGAGTGATATTATATAATATTTGTCTTTCCTGTCTGCCTTACTTCACTTAGTATGATAGTCTCTGGATCCATACATGTTGCTGCAAATGGCATTATTTTATTCTTTTTATGGCTGAGTAATATCATTGTACACACACACACACACACACACATCTTTATACATACACACCACATCTTCTTTATCCATTCATCTATTGACTGACACTTAGGTTACATCCATCTCTTGGCTATTGTAAACCTCTGGCACCCTTATTATTAGTGGAAGTTAGAATTATAATCACAATTGTACACTCTGCTGCTCATTGTCCACCTAAACGGAAAAAGGTAATAGAACTGAAACCACACCGTGGGTGAAGTGTCACCACAGCCTCTAAAGCTGATACGTTGAAAGTAAAAACCACGAGTCGCTTTATCATTTTGACAATTTATTCTACTCAAGAGCCCAGGAACAGATGTATCCAAGTCTCCTGAGATTTATGAGTTATTAATCATTTTGAGTGAATAATTGTAAACTGACTGACTGACTATCAACATTATACTTTCATTAAGGGTGCATAGAAAGGAATACCCAGCACTTTTATTTGGGCCTGTTATTTCCCCCACAAGATACATATCCTGACTCCGTAAATGATATCGCTCTCCCAACTGCACAGACAGGGCAATGAACTTGTCATACAGACTCCTGATGCTCTTCTCATCGTCTATTCATTCCCCATTCATCATCTACAAACATTTATTGAGTGGTCACTCTGCCCCAGTCACTGTGATAGGTGCCAGAGACAAAGAGCCGAATAAGAAACAGTCCCTGCCCTCTGGTTTGGAAACAGATGACAAAGGCTGACATGTAAATGGGTAATTTAAAATACTGCCTGTGAAGAAATAAAAGGAGAGCAGAGGGAAATAAAAGGAGAGCAGAGGGAAATAAACAACTGGATGGTCCTGTTGTCTGGAAAGGTTTTTCTGAGAGTTGATATCTGAGCTGGAACTTAGAAGGATGAGTAGAAATTTTCCAGGGGAAGGAAGCAGGAGAGGAAATCCACACAGAGGTGGTGCCCTGTTTTGAAGGAGAGCTGGGGAGATTCAGGGCTTGGTATGGAAAACTCAGTCTGATGAGAGAGGAAACGTGAGGCTGCCTGACATGAAGGCTGGGGATGACCTGATGACAAGAGAAGGAGTTTGGCAAAGGAGGGCCACGGGGGTAGTTTTTTTTGGGGGGGTGGGGTGG